>NC_137795.1:1452225-2037225 GCF_963383645.1 Muscardinus avellanarius
CCACTTTCCCAGGTGAGGCTTTGGGCCTCTGCTTTTGGTGGGGAGATAAAACCTATTGCTGCTAGGGGATCTGGCTCCCAGCTTCTGCAAATGACACGTGCTGTTTTCTCCTACTAAAAATAAATATGGAAGGAAAAATGGGAATCTCTGTAGACATCCTGCCCACGGTGAAAGGTATCCCTGCTACGCGGCGAGGCCGGGTCTAGAGCCAACGAAGCCTGGCCTGGGCTGCCCTGTGGCGAAGCTGGGTCTGGAGCCAGAAAGGGCGGGCCTGGAGCCTGCTGCGCGGTGAGGCTGGGCCTGGAGCTGGTGAGGCCGGGTCTAGAGCCTGAGAGGCTGAACCCGCAGCCTGCCGCCCGGTCTGGAGCCTGCCACTTGTGAGTCTGGGTCTGGAGCCAGCAAGCATGGGCCCAGAGCCTGCCACATGCGGCAGGGCTGGGACCGGGGCCTGCTCCATAGCAAAGGGCCAGCAGGTCCCTGCAACCGTGTGGCCAGGAAGTGCTAGAAGCTGCTGCCGCCTCACCTCATCTCCCAGCAGATTCCCAGATCCAAGTGACCTCTATTAAAAAAATTGGTTGTGAGTGGATCATCTTGTCAGAGTTACTCACCTTCTGGCTTTCATGATTTCAGTAAGTGGGATAAGTGTGGAAGTTAAAAAGAAGGACTTCCAAGGAAGAAAGAAACTGTAATTGATTGGATCTGGAGAAATAGATGCTCTAATACGTTGTTGGTGGGATTGCAAGTTGGTGCAACTACTTTGGAAAACTATGGAAGATCCTCAGAAGAAGGAAAACTTAACCATGTGATCCATCAGTACTACCGCTGGGTATCTACCAAAATGAATGAAAACCAAAATACCAAACTGATGCATGAGCAACCATGTTCATAGCGGCACAGTTCACCATGCCAGACCCCGGAACCCGCCACGATGTCCTTCAAGGGATGAGTGGATTACAGAACTATGGCATGTGTACACAGTGGAATTTTGCTCAGCCATAAGGGAGAACAAAATTATGGCATTTACACTGAAATGTCACAAAAACCAAGAAATCAGATGCTTTTCTTAATGTGCGAAAACTAGAGAGAAATGGGTAACAGGTGGAACTCTAGATGAAGAAGGGACCCTGTAGAGGAGCAATTAAGGCGACCTATCTGAGGGGATGGGAGGGGGAAGAGGGGAAACTCTTTAAAGCACATGATGTACTTAAACATATCAAAGTCAATCAGGAAACCAAGCATGGGAAGGAAGGAGGGGGAGGGAAAAGGTTAGGGATTGGGTAAGGCTGATTGGGCGATGTGTGCATGTGTATTTCCCCAAGATTTTTTTTAATCCCATTAAGAAGTATGACTACATTGCACCAAGAATTTTTGTTGTTGTTGTTGGTACTGGGGTTCCTGGAAGCCCTTCTACCTCTGGGCTACACTCCCAGACCTATTTTATATTTTTATTTGGAAACAGGGTCTCTTACGCCAGTATGGCTGGCTTTGAACCTGTGCAGTCCTCCTGTCTCCGCCTCCCAAGCGCAGGGATTACAAGCATGCGCCACCATGCCTGGCTAGAAAAATTTATTAAAATATAAAAAAGCCAGGGAGGTGGAGACAGGAGTATCGTGCAGGTTTGAAGCCAGCCTCACTGGCTTAAGAGACCCCGTTTCCAAATAAAATATAAAATTGGTCTGGGAGTGTAGCAAGGAGGCAGAAGGGTTCCATTCCCAGTACCACCAATAAATAAATAAATAAATAAATAAAAACAATATAAAAAAAAAAAGATTGGCAGCCGGGCGTGGTGGTGCATGCTTGTAATCCCAGCATTTGGGAGGCTGAGACCGGAGGATCGTGGTTTGCAGACAGCCTCAGCTACTAAGTGAGGCCCTCCGCAACTTAGTGAGACCCTGTTTCAAAATAAAGAATACAAAATTGTGCAGGGGGTGTAGCTCAGAGGTCGAATGCCTCTGGGTTCCATCCCCAGAACCGCAAAAAAAAAAAAAAAAAAAAAAAAGATTGGCTACTTGGGAGGCTGAGGCAGGGCAAGTTGGAGGCTAATGGGGCAAGTTGGTGAGACCCTGTCTCAAAGTAAAAAATTAAAAGGGCTTGGATGTAACTCAGTGGTAAAGCACTCCTGGGTTTAATTCCCAGCACTGCAAAACTAAACAACAGCCTGAGAATGGCCTGCAGCGTCCATACTCTGACTGGAGGCCCAACAGCAGACTCGCAGTCCTCGGGTAGAGCCACCATTGCTGCCGCATCTTCTTATCTTTGCTCTCCATCAGTGTCCTGTTTTCACGTGGCAGCCGAGGGGAGCCATTCAATTTATCTGGCAGCCATTTTCAGAATAAGTGCCATTTAATATAATTTTTTTGGACACAAAGTAATTTGTGATTAGGATGTATGTTTTGTTTATTTTTAAAGGATTAGGAGATCCTGCTTGTTTTTATGTCGCTGTAATTTTCATTCTGAATGGACTAATGATGGCATTATTCTTCATATATGGCACATATTTAAGGTAAGAATATTTTAATATATAAGGTATATAATAAATGATTAATAGCTATTAAGTTATTTAATTTTATAACAGTATTTCTAAATATTTATCAAATGGGGAGGTTATTAGATCAATTTAAAATATAGCTACATATAGATTTAAGACACTTTGGTGCTAGTATTTCTGACTTAGTTCTACAAAACTTAGTTCTTTTAATTATTTAATTGGGAAAGTGAAAAAAATGCACGGTTGAAAGATGATACCAATCATTTTGCTTTTGAAACTAGACACAAAGAAATAACCAGAGAGAATGTGGTAGTCAGGAGAGAAGGCTGGCTTGGGGGACAGCAGGCCAGTGTGCCAGAGCGAAATGAGCCACAGAGGGACACTTTTTGGGATATGTTCATTTGCTTGGTATTGCCCATGTGTTTTACAGATCGCTTCATTACATTTGGGAGATTAGATTTCAAGTAAGAGATGTCAAACTTGTGCTAACGTTGTATTTGAAAGAATTTCTAAACAGTTATCAAAGTAAACATTTATATTGCTTTCTTGTGATGGTTGTTATAATCATTATTTCAAAGGCTGAATATATTAAGTATCTGCTAAAGTGAATATAAGGTTGGATTGAGGGGCTCTTGATGGCTTGGGCCTTGACTTGAATTTTCTTAGTCTTTCAACCTCAACCGTTCCTGGTAGGCTCTTTTCTCTCTACATAGATGATGCATATCCCTTTATTTAATCAACACGTAAAATACATACCAAGCAGGAAGATTGCATTTGGAATTTTTTTTGTGTGTGTGTGGTAATGAAGACAGAATCTAGGGCCGTTGTATCCAAACTACACTCCAGACCTATTTTTTACTCTTTATTATTGTTATTATTATTATTGTTTGCAGTACTGGGGATAGAACCCAAGGGCATTCCCCCTCCGAGTGATACCCCCAGCCCCAATATTTTATTCTTTATTTTTGAAACAGGGTTTCACTAAGTTGCAAAGGGCCTCACTAAGTAGCTGAGGCTGCCCGTGAACCGCGATCCTCCAGTCTTCACCTCCTGAATGCTGGGATGACAAGCGTGCCCACCATGCCCGGCTTGGGCTCTGTATTTTTAATTCTGTGTTTGGGCTCTTGACAGCACGGGAGTCGGCAGGGTAGAAAATGGGGATGGCAGCAGGGTATTTGTGAATGGAAGACAGACAGTAAAAAAAGAGAAAGTTGTAGAATTTTGGAGGCAGGAGAAATTTCTGTGTGGAGGGACCACTTTAGCTCGAACTTGGAAAATCAGCTGTATTTGGGGAGATAGGAATAAACTATGAGCAGAGAGGCCACTGTGGGAACCCTGTGATGCAGAAAGCAGATAAGAGACTAGTCTTACTGGGTCGTGTGTTCTTGAGGACCTGCCTCAGGGGAATCGGAGTTCCTGCGACCCCAGCCTGGTTTAGTTATTTTGCTAGAGTGGCTCACAGAACTCAGGGAAAAACCTAATTATATTCACCAGTTTATTATAAAGTATATCAGAAAGAAAACGAATGAAGAGATGAATAGAGTAAGGCCTGTGGGAAGGGGTGTGGAACTTTTATGACCTCTCTGGTGCTCCACCCTTGAGAAACCTCCCAGTGTTCAGCTCTCTGGAAGTTTTCTGAACCTCGGCCTTTGGTCGTGAACCCTAGGTCCTCTTCTCTCCTTGAAGTTTGGGGATAGGGACTAAAAGCCCCAACTTTTAATCCTGCCTTGGTTTTTCCTCTGACTAGTCCCCATCCTAAAGCTACCTATGGGTCTCTGGCCACCAGTTAGCTTCTTAGAATATAAAAAATATTGTCACTTTGGAGATTCCAAGGATTTCAAGGTATCACAGCGTCCTAACCTGAAAAATCTTCCCAGCTGTTCCCGTCTCCAATTGAGCTTGCAGCTCTTGTGCATAGTGGAGCCCCTTATATTAACAGAAAGCTGGCACTGCCCCTTCACTCCTCAAGGGCAGAGATGTAAATGGCACTGGAATACAGATCTCGGTGTGTATTTTGTTGAAGAAAATTTTGAAATGTTTTAAAGTATTTTTGACATGAAATATTTCTAGGGTTTTTTTTTTTTGTGGTACTGGGGTTCCTGGAAGCCCTTCTACCTCTGGGCTACACTCCCAGACCTCTTTTATATTATTTTTATTTGGAAACAGGGTCTCCTAAGCCAGAGCGTGCGGCTGGCTTCGAACCTGTGCGATGCTCCTGTCTCCGCCTCCCAAGCGCGGGGATTACAAGTGTGCGCCACCATGCCCGGCAAGGGGTTTAAAATTATTAGCTAGTTCTTAATTTTTCTTCCTTGATGGCTAATTTAGTCAACTTACTAATTTTATGAGTGGAATAAAGTTGAGTGGAAGGCTTTTTAAAACATGAGCTGAAGATAAAGAGGAGGGTTTCTAAAACAGTGTTAAAATTTTAATGTAGATTGCATTATATATTGGGAAATGAAGGTTGAGGTTGTCTAACAGATTAGAAATTTGCAGAGCGGACTGAACATATTTTTTTTTTTTATCCCGGAAGTATATTTGTTTTAAAATAGTATAGATACAAATTTTCAGAAGCCAAGCAGCCATTTCACTAGAAATGAAAATGGAAAACAGCCAGGTGATGACTGGGCCAGGCTGCCAAGCTCTGACTTCTCTGACTTGAGGAGGTGAAGTGAGTTTGGTTTTGCGAACACAGCCTATTGGTGTTAGAGTTTATCCCCACTGGTTGCCTATTATTTTAATTGTTGGTGTCCTTCACTCTATTTTGGTTCCTTCCTTTACCTGGAAATGTGTTCATCTTCAAGTAGCACCTGGTTCCATTTTCCTTGCCCACATTTCTCCTTGGGTAATGATCACCTGGCAGCCATCCAATTGGTTTTTAATTTTAAGATGGGAAATAAATGCATACAACCACCGGGTATGCGCTGTGGCTGACCCAAGATGGCTGTGTGTTTTTCTGCTTCATTTTCTTTAGAGTTCTCCCAGTGATTATGGCTGCTTCTACTGTCAGGGTTCTTATACAACTTGTTAAAACTGCCAAGTGTGGTGGCACATGCCTGTAATCCCAGTACTTGAGAGGCTGAGATAGGAGGATTGCCTGTAGCAATTTAGTGAGGACCTCAACACCAGCCTCAGCAATTTAGCAAGGCCCTCTTCAGAATTAAAATAATAAAATGGGGCTAGGAGCATAGCTCAGAGGTAGAATGGCCCTAGGTTCAATTCCCAGTAAACACACCACACCACCACCACCACCACCACCACCAACAACAACAACAACAACAACAGCAGCAGCAACAACAAAATCTGCAGTTGAAGTATGGACAGAAATCCCTTTCCTACATTTCTCGTGACAACAGAAAGAATAGAATCATCAAAGCACTTAAGTTTCAGAGTAATTTTCAGATTTTTGAGTGCTTTTCCTCTCGGCGCTCTATTTGAGAATGACTACAAAATACCCATTTTGGATTTTTAGGCTCTTCAACCTTGAATTCCATTATAAATCAAGACGCATTTGGGCAGGTCTTGTGGAAGAAAGACTGGGTAGTATGTGGGGTTGATGAGCAATGTCTGTCTGCAATGACCAGTGCCTTTCCAGAGCTTCCTTCTTGGACTTGTGTTTGTTATACCTACAGGACACTTTTACTGAACTTTACTTTTAAATTGGTTCCTCAGCGTGTATATGTATACATAGATGTATATATATTTTTTGTGGTAGTGGGCATTGAACACATAGAGCCTCTGAACTACACTCCCAGTCCTGTTTTTGTTTTTAGTTAGAAACAGGGCCTCACTAAATTGTGGATAGCCTCACTAAATTCCTGAGGCTGGCCATGAACCTGAGATCCTTCTGTCTCGGCCTTCCAAGTGCTGGGATTACAGGCGTACACCCCCATGCTCTCTCCTTAAACTTACATTAAAGGTCTGATAAGGAACAGCTATTTGGAATTTCTTCCCTTATGACTTGTGCATCTTTATAATTTGAGTCCGTCATCTCTCAGTATTCATCTTTATAAAAAACTTTTAATGTGTAAAATGTTTTGTAACTATGTCATACCTATGGAATTATATAAAAGTATTGTAGAAATGCTTTTAAAGATTAGTAAAAGGAATACCTGTATAACTCACTCAGATAAGTAAATAATAATGAATTATCAAAAGCTTTTATATCCTTAAAATTCTTTCTTAGTGCATAATGATTTGTTCCTTCATGGGCAGTGTCATCCCAACTTTTGTGCTAATTTTTTCTCTGCTTTTAATTTTTTTATTTTCTTTTGCGGTACTTGGGATGGAACCCAAGGTCATTCTACCTTTGAGATAGATCTCCAGCCCTATTTTTTTTTTAAATTTTAATTTGAAACAAGGTCTCACTAAGTTGCAGAAGGCCTCACTAAGCAGCTGAGGCTGTCTGTGAACTGTGATCCTCCTGTCTCAACCTCTCAAATGCTGGGATTACAAGTGTGTGCCACCATGCCCAGCTTTTCTGCTTTTTAAAATAATTTTGCCACCTACATCTGTATCTTTAAATGTGGTTTATAGCCTAGTTCTGAAAATAGCATGTCAAACACAAATGTAGTTGTGTAAGAATATTTATGCCATTATTAGGGGAAAGTTCCCAAAAGAAAGTAGTTAAACCTGGTCTCTGGTTCAGGGTACTCAAGTTTCCTGAGAGAACCTTCTGGGATACAGAAGCTCTCCTGAGCTCAGAAAGGGAGCTGGTCTGCCAGGAGTTCAGAGAAATTGCTAACTCTTTCTTCTTTATCTTCCCCTCAGTGGAGGTGTAGGGGGACCGTTCAGACTAGGGGGTCATCTCATTGTTAAGGGACCTCCAAAGACTGAAAGTTCGTTGGATCTTGAAGTAGGGGCAGGGGCACCGGGGAAGGACTAGGAGTAGGAGTACTGGGTACCGAGTGAGTCAGAGAGAAGAAAAATGTCTTGAAGGCTCCCTGCCCATCCTCAGGAGATATCTAAAGAGGATTTCTGTCCCAGGCTTCAGATCGAAAGACCTACAAATGAAAGTGCCAAGTAGGGATGTGAATAGGTGAAGAACAAAGAGCTTGATGACTAGGTAGATGGCTCTAGTCCTGGACTGTAACTCCATCAGGGACTGGTAGGCACTGGCTGTGCTCAAGTTTGGTCTGGGGAGGCCAGGTGTCTCCAGATTTGCCTATGGTCAGGCCTGAGAAATTACATAGGAGCTCAACTCCTTAGGATGTCATTGGGCAAGATCATTAGCCAGTCCTGGGAAATAGAGGATTCATTCAGCGGAGCATCTGAGAGAAATGTCATATAGGCCAGGTACAAAATATTCAGCAGAAATATCATCAGGGAAAGAGTGTTGAATTCACCACTGTGTATCCTGGCTCTGAGGAGCATATCAATGAAGAACAACCTCTGTTAGTGAAATGGCTTGTGGGAACAAGGTAAGATAAAGATGAGGATCTGGTCCAGGACCATGTAGACATTGTCTTCACTTGATTCTGAACTGTCTCCTGTGGTTTGTAAACATTGTCCTCTTGGCATTTTCCTTCCCATTTTAGTAGTCAGATTTTTATCCATGTGCCACAATACCTGAGATGAACAGTTATAAAGAGGAAATGTGCCGGGCGTGGTGGCGCACACTTGTAATCCCTGCGCTTGGGAGGCTGAGACAGGGGGATCACGCAGGTTCGAAGCCAGCCTCACGCACTGGCTTACGAGACCCTGTTTCCAAATAAAAAAGTATAAAAAATAGGTCTGGGAGTGTAGCCTGGAGGTAGAAGGGCTTCCAGAAACCCCAGTACCACCAATAAATAAATAAATAAATAAAATAAAAATAAAGAGGAAATGTTTATCTTGGCTCATAGTTTGAAAGGTCTCAGTTCATGGTCAGCTGGCTCTGTTGCTTTGGGCATATAGTGAGGCTGAACAGCAGGGTGGGGAGTGTGGTAGAACAAAGCTTACCTCATTGTGGCAGAAAGAGAACAAGTGAGCGAGTGCATGCGTGTGCAAAAGGAGTAAGAGAGAGAAGAAAGAAAAAGAGAAGGAAAGAAAAGAACAGAAAGAGTGAGCCAGGGTCCCAGTATCCCCTTCTAGGGCATATCCAGGTCCTGTGGAGGGCCTCACTAAGTTGTTGAGGCTAGCCACAACCTCTGATCCTCATGTCTCAGCCTCTCAGATGCTGGGATTACAGAGGTGTGTCACCACGCCCAGCTTACTGTTCTCTTTCTCTCTCTCTCTTTTTTTTTTTTTTTTTTTTTTTTTTTTTTTTTTTTACAAGATACCTTAACACACTGATGGCTTTTCTTTAGTATAGAAAGCAAAATTCTTTCCACAAGTAAAGGACTTCCAGGTTAAGAAAAATGACTATATGAGCAGCTGAAAAGAATCTGAATTCAGCTGTAGTTGGATGGAATATTCTGTATGTGTGTAGTAGGTCTATTTGGTTTATGGTGTTTATTATATCTGAGATATCTTTACTGACCTTTTGTTTAGAATATCAATCTGTTGGTGTGAAAGGAGTGTTGAAGTCTTCAAGTATTATTGTATTGGGATCTATGTATGTTTAATGTCATGAAGAATTTGTTTTATAAATGTGGTTGCACCTAAATTTGGGGCTTAAATGCTCACTCTCGTTACATCCTCTTGTTGGATTGGTTCTCTTAATAGTAAAAAATGACCTGCTTTGTCTTTTCTCATAAGATAGGTTTGAGGTCTATTTTGTCTAATAGAGTAGCTTCCCCTTCTTGTCTTCAAGTTCCATTAGCATAGATTACCTTGTTCCAGCCCTTCACCTTTAGTTTGTATCTTGTAAGGTGTGTATCTTGCAGACAGCATATAGATGGATTATGATTGTTAATCAATTTCACCACCTTCTAATGATCCTTTGCATGAACTTGTCTGCTGCCCAATGTCCCTGTGGCCATTCTGGTCTTCCTTTAATCTTTTCTTTCTCATTTGAGTATTTGCCCTCCTCTCTCTCTACTCAGTGGTCCATTACTTCTCAGTTTTTCTGAGAAAAGTCTCACCATTCTCTTTCTCTCTTCCTCTTATTTATTTATTATTATTTTTTGTTGGTGGTACCAAAAAAGTAAGGGAAATTTTTATTTTGAGACATAGTCTTGCTAAGTTGCTTAGGCTGGCATCCAACTTACGATCCTCCAATCTCAGCCTCCCAAGTACTGGGGTTACAGGTAATTACCACTATGCCTGGCTCTGGCCATTCTTTTTTTAACTGGTCAACAGAAAATGCTTTTCCCTCACATGTAGACCTAGCATTAATCTTTTAATTTTCTGTTGATCTCTGTTATCCTCTTTGGTTATTGGAGATTCTCGGCTCCTCTATACCAGAGAGAATTTTTTAAAGTACTTTTTTTCTATATATGTTGCAGAAATACAAAGGGCCTGAAGACAAGCCTGTAATGTCAAAGCTTCCTTTTAATTTTGCTTAATGTCCTTGTTTACATCTAACATGAATGGTCATTATAACTAATTTTCCTGTTCTCTTATGATCTAACCCAGTCACCTGTGAAGTAGTCAGTACTCTTTTTAGTCTTTGTGACAGAAAAAAATTTTTTATATAAATTCTTTAATTCTCTCGCCTATCTCCCACCTGTCTTAAGGAAAAATTGCATGTCTTTTATGCCTGTTATAGTTCCATTGTTTTATCTATTTTCTTTTTTGTTTTTGCCTTACTTAAAAAAAAAAACAATCAGTTACTCTATACAGGCTGGATTTTTTTTCTAAAAACATATTTTAGGTAGCCTGTGAATTTTACCATCTCAAACTTTTCCAGCTACTGTTTTTTTTTTTAATGTTCTATTAACTTGGCCTGCTATTGCATCTTTAACAAAACCCAGTTGGTCTGACAGTTGTAGATGAATATTTAAAAGATTAGTATTTCTCTTTAGTATACATAAATAGATGAAAGCTATTGGTTGAAAATATTGGCATCTTTTTTCAAAAACCTGCCTCTTATTACGCTGCACTATCCTAGCAAAATGATGCTTTTGTTTGCACTAATGCACAAGTCTGACCCCTGGGAGATATCTGTGGCTATCCAGGTAGTCACAACATCCTTTTCCTTTCTTCAGAATACCACTAGAGCCTTTCCACTTCTCTCTTTGTGTCGCTGTCATTCGGAGACACCACTGCGTCCTGTCACTAGGATTGCCTCGGGCCCCACCAGCCTTGCCCCTCCTCATGCTGTTTTTCACATTGCGGTTCATGAGGTCTTTCACTTGAGTTACTATGATGAAGACTGTGCCCCTGGAACACAGAGCTCGGTAAGAGGAAGGCTAGTGAAAGGAGTCTGGACGGTTAGCAGGGCCAGATTCCGTGAAGCATTTTGTACATGTTTTTGTGTTTGAATTTGCCCTGAGAGAAATGGGATAGCAGCGAAGGGTTGTATGGACGGCAGTGAAATGATTGCGTTAATTTACTTTTAAAGACTGTAGAAATGCACTGTAGAGGGAGCAGGCCTGGAAGTAGGAAGGCTGAGTGGGAGGCGCTTAGTACATCCAGGTGGAGTCTGAGGGCAGGCTAGCTGGTGTGTGGGAGTGGGGCGGAGGGAGGTGACGGGTTGGGGAGAGTCCAGGGGAGCATCGTCTCAGATCACAGTGATTTTCCAGCAGGAGGAGGAAGACTCTGGAGGAGGCTGAGGATGTCCAGTAGGTGGTGGTTCACCATGGAATGAAGGCTCTGGAGGGCACCGAGGCGGGCCCTGAGTAAACTGAGCACGGAGTGCTTGTACAACCAGATGCCTACCTACATCTGTACCAGTGGCCAAGGGCAGCGTGATGTGAGGTGTGGAGTGTTTGATAGCAAGTTTCCAAAATAATAAGTGCCATCAGTGTTTTGACTGAGTGGTATTTATGTATGTGTTCACCCTCAGATACTGCTTGAATCTGCTGTGAGCAAGGCTGAGGTCTAAGCACTGGCAGCTACCATGATGATCCACGAGGACATTCACAATCAGATATAGATCTTTTTCTTAGTGCAGACAGAGTTATGGACATTAATTAGTTGCTTGTGATAGACTGGAGAGGATGAGTAGAGAACTTTTTTCATGTTTCTTGATTCTCACTTTCTTCTTTATGTGCCATCTCTTCTTAGTGCCTCAGTGAACCTCCAGGCTAGGCATGAGAGAAGGGCTCTGCTCTGAGCTAGGCCTGCCTGGCACCCTTCATTAGAGTAGCAAGTTGTCAAAGCCTTCCGAGGTTGGGAGTTCAGTTATTTAAATAATTTGTGAGTTATTTTCATATTATTTTTCATTTTTCTTTGTGTGTGTGTGTGTGGTATTAGGATTGAAACCCAGGGGCATTCTACCCTCGAGCTATACCCCTAGCCCTATTTTATATTCTTTATTTTGAAACAGGGTCTCACTGAGTTGCAAAGGGGCCTCACTAAGTAGCTGACACTGGCCATGAACTAGGATTCTCCTGTCTCAGCCTCCCATACTGAGATGACAAGTGTGCGCCACCACACCCGGCTGTTTGTTTTCTTGCACATTTACACAACAAGAACACATACTCTGAGTTATTTAATATAGCTTATAATTAACTATAATTCTTCTCTTCAAATATTGGATCTTGTAGGTTTCAAAATAATTTTCTAAACATCAAAAAAATCTCAGTTATTAATGAAGCCTATCAAAATTTGATAATTAAGTTAAATCTTTACAAATCAGTGAGGTAAGTTTCAAAACTGGAAAAATCTTAAACCAAAGAAACAATTAAAATATTTAAACTGATTAAGAAATTAAAGCATTTTTAATACTCATTACATATACCTAAGAAACCTGGGACTCAAAAGATTAATGAGACATATGAAATAAATATGGTAAATCATTAGCAAGATTAGCTAGCTTTTCTTTCTTTCTTTCTTTTTTTTTTTGAGGTAGTGGGGGTTGAACTGAGGAGCATTCCGCATTCGAGCTACACCCTTGGCCCTATTTTTATTTTGAAGTAGGGTCTAAATTGTGGAGGGCCTCACTGAGTAGCCGAGGCTGGCTGAGGACCTGCGATTCTCCTTGCTCAGCCTCCCGAGTATTGGGATTAGAAGGATGTGCCACCACCCCTGGATTAGATGTCTTTGAAAATTTACACAGTAGCAGCTTGCATTTTTTTTTCTGACAATTGGTGGTGGTAATATTGCAAAAGGGTTTTTTTTTTTTTAAACTACTAGGGAATGCTGAAATATCAAATGATCAACTGTAATAGAAAAAAAAAAATTAAGCCGGGAGTGGTGGCACATGCTTGTAAACCCAGTGTTTGAGAGGTTGAGACAGGAAGATCACAAGTTCACGGCCAGCCTCATCTACTTAGTGAAGCCCTCTGTAACTTAGTGAGACTCTGCTCCAAAAATAAAATCATTTGCTAAACAGGCTTTTTTCCAGTGCATGTTTTTAGCCCCTTTGTCAAAAATCAATTGGCTGTATGTGGATTTGTTTCTGAGTTTTCTATTCTCTATTGGTCTGTATATCTGTTTTTGTGCCAGTACCGTGCTGTTTTTTATTATTATGGCTTTGTAGTATAGTTTAAAGTCAGGTATTGTGATTCTTTCTACATGGTTTTTGTTGCAGAGAAGTACTTTGGCTATTCTGAGTTTTTTGTTGTTCCAAATGAATTTAAGGACTGATTTTCCTATGTCTGTGAGGAATGATCTTGGTAATTTAATGGGTATTGTGTTGAATCTGTAGGTCACTTTTGGAGGTGTGGCCATTTTGATGAATATTTATTCTGCCTCTCCATCAACATGGAAGATCTTTCCATCTTCTAAGGTTTTCTTCAAATTCTTCTTTCTTTCTTTTCTTTCTTTCTTTCTTTCTTTCTTTCTTTCTTTCTTTCTTTCTTTCTTTCTTTCTTTTCTTTTTTTCTTACTTACTTACTTACTTACTTACTTTCGCAGGTCTGGGGATGGAACCCTGGGGCATTTGACCTCCGAGCTACAGCCCCTGCCCGATTTTTATTCTTTATTTTGAAACCCAGTCTCACTGAGTTGCAGAGGGCCTCGCTAAGTAGCTGAGGCTGTTCACAAACCACGATCCTCCGGCCTCAGCCTACTGAATGTTGTGATTACAAGCGTGTGCCACTGTGCCCGGCTTCAATTTCTTTTTACAATGTTTTTTTTTTTTTTTTTTTTTTTTTTGGTGGTACTGGGGATGGATCCCTTCTATCTCTGGGCTACACTCCCAGACCTATTTTATATTATATTTGGAAACAGGGTCTCTTAAGCCAGCAAGGCTGGCTTTGAACCTGCCTGATTCTCCTGTCTTTGCCTCTCAAGCACGGGGATTACAAGCGTGTGCCACCACCACACCTGGCTTTTTTCAATGTTTTATAATTTTCTTTGTAGAGGTCTTTTACCTCCTTGGTTAAGTTTATTCCTAAGAATAAAAAACAAAAACAAAAACAAAAAAAAAAACGGTTATGGGTGTAGCTCGGAGTTAGAAGGCCCCTGGGTTCAATCCCCGATACGGCAAAAAAAAAAAAAAAAAAAAAAAAAGAAAATGAAGAAAAGAAAAAAATTGAAATACTTTTAAAGTATTCTGATTAATTCATGCTTTTTGATTAGCAGAATAAAGTGACTTGTGTGGTAGTTCATCATCACAGTGGGTGGGCGCTGAGTTGGGGATGCTCATCCTCATTTATTTTAAGTCATTCATTTCATAGTGATTGTGACTCCGAATATTCTTTGGAGATAAGCAGTTGCTTTTCCCCCTCTCAGCTTTGTGGGGCATTGAGGTGAAACCTTCTTCCTTGAGGACTTCCTCAAGGACTGTGCAGAGCTAGACCTGCATATTGGTAATTTGGCAGAAGGGAATGTTGTTCTACTGGGTTTTCCCCAGGAAAATGTCCAGCCTCTGGACCCAGCAGGCTGTGTGTATCAGTTGAATGAGGGTACAGGACTTCATTCTGAGATTTGAATTAGGCAAGCTTTATTCTGAGATTTGATCAGGTGATTGGGTCCATTGCTTTTTTTAAACTCTCTTTACATTTACCTGTTTTTTAAAAAATGAAAGTTATAAAATTTCAGTTTTGATTTCTTGTACCAAGAAATTTTAAAAGCGATTTTATATTGCTTCCCAATGCTTTTTCTTTGTTTTTATTGTTTTAGACTAAAGTGAAAAAATGAGGTATCTTTTGTACCTGTGTACTTTCAGAGACATAAAAAATTCACACATTCTCAATGTAGTCAAAATACAACATATTTTCACAGAATTGAGCTTATCAATAATCTCCTTCAAAGCTTTAGCTTACAATACCCGCTACATTCTGAAAATGTTAAATACTCTACTGTGATCAGATTTTTAAAATTTATTTATTTATTTATTTTATTGGTGCATTATATTCATATATCATATTGGGATAAAAATCTTGTGTGTAGAGACATGCACACATCACTGATTTAACCCCTACCCAATTCCCACCCCATTCCCTCCCTCCCTTGCTCGGCTTAGTGGTTGACTTTGATATGTTTAAGTACATTGTTTGTTTTAGAGATTCTCCTCTTCCCCCCTCCTTTCTCCTCCTTTAGGTTGTCTTGTTTGCTCCTCCATAGGATTTTCTTTTTCATCTAGAGTTCCTCCTATGACCCAATTCTCCCTAACTCTCACATATCAGGGAAAGCATTTGATTTCTTATTTTTTGTGACTGACTAATCTCACTTAGCATAATGTCCTCCAGTTCTATCCATTTCCCTGAAAATGATGTAATTGAGTTTTTTTTTGATGGCTGAGTAAAATTCCATTGTGTACATATCCCACAGTTTTGTAATCCATTCATCTGTTGATGGACATCTTGGCTGGTTCCATAGTTTGGCTATGGTGAATTGTTCAGCTATGAACATAGATACACATGCAATAGTTTGGTAGTTTGGTTTCTTTTCTTTTGGGTAGATACCCAGAAGTGGTATTGCTGGATCAAATGGTAGATTTGTTCCCATTCTTCTGAGGATTCTCCATACTGTTTTCCAAAGTGGTTGCACTAATTTGCAATCCCACCAACAATGTCTTAGAGTTCCCACTTCTCCACATCCTCGCCAGCATCTGTTGTTGTTTGTGTTTTGAATGATGGCCATTCTAGTTGGAGTTAGGTGAAATCTCAGGGTAGTTTTGATTTGCATCTCTCTGATTGCCAGTGATGTTTAGCATTTTTTCATGCATATATTGGCCATTTGAATTTCTTCTTTTGTGAAGTGTCTATTTAGTTTGCTTGCCCATTTTGTTATTGGATGCTTTGTTTTCTTAGTGTTGAGTTTCTTGAGTTCTCTGTATAGTCTAGATATTAGTCCTCTATCAGTGGTGTAGGTGGCAAAAATCTTTTCCCATTCTGTTGGCTCTCGATTGAGGTTCTTGATAGTTTCCTTTGCTGAACAGAAGCTCTTCAGTTTCATGCAATCCCATGTATTGATTCTCCTTTTAATTTGTTGTGCCTTTGGGGTCTTGTTGAGGAAATGTTTGTCTGTACCTATGTGTTGTAGTGTTGGACCTATGCCCTCTTCAAGGAGCTTCAAGGTCTCTGGTTTGATTTCCAAGTCTTTGATCCATCTTGAGTTGACTTTTGTACAGGGTGAGAAAGTGGGATTAATTTCCAGTTTTCTGCATATGGTTAACCAGTTTTACCAACACCATTTGTTGAACTGGCTATCTTTTTTCCAGTGTATGTTTTTGGCCCCTTTGTCAAAAATCAATTGGCTGAAAGTGTGTGGACTTGTTTCTGGGTCTTCTATTCTGCTCCATTGGTCTATGTATCTGTTTTTGTGCCAGTACCATGCTGTTTTTATTACAATGGCTTTGTAGTATAGTTTAAAGTCAGGTATTGTGATTCCTCCTGCATGGTTTTTGTTGCTGAGAACTACCTTGGCTATTCTGAGCTTTTTGTTATTCTAGATAAATTTAAGGACTGATTTTTCTATATCTGTGAGGAATGATCTTGGTAGTTTAATGGGCATTGCGTTAAATCTGTAGATCACTTTTGGGAGGATGGCCATTTTAATGATATTTATTCTGCCAATCCATGAACAGGGAAGGTCCTTCCATCTTCTAAAATCTTTGATTTCTTTTTTCAGTGTTTTATAATTTTCTTTGTAGATATCTTTTACCTCCTTGGTCAAGTTTATTCCTAAGTATTTTATTTTTTTGTGGGAGATCCTGAGTGGAAGCATTTTCTGAATTTCTTTTCCAGTGGATTTTTGGTTGGTGTACAGGAAAGCTTCTGATTTTTTTAAGATTGATTTTGTATCCAGATACTTTGCTGAATTTGTTGATCAGTTCTATAAGCCTTTTGGTTGAGTTTGTTGGGTTTTCTAATTTAATTTTTTTTTTTTTTTTGGTGGTACTGGGGTTCCTGGAAGCTCTTCTATGTCCAGGCTACACTCCCAGACCTATTTTATATATTTTTTTATTTGGAAACAGGGTCTCTTAAGCCAGCAAGGCTGACTCTGAACCAGTGCGATTCTCCTGTCTCTGCCTCCCAAGCCCTGAGATTATAATCGTGCGCCACCACACCTGTCTGTGATCAGATTTTATCATATCCTTTTTGTATTTTCTATGTACTCTAACTTTAGTTACTTGACTGCTATAATGCAAGTAACTTTAATTTTCTTTAAATTTTCTATTTAAAGAAATACAATTAGAATTTAATCAATGTGTAGAGACAAACTGTACAACTGAACGGGCAGAATTACTATCATTATAAATGAAAAATCCTGAACAAATTATATGTACATTTAGTGTCATTTTAATCAGAAATCCAATAACTTTGGTTGTTTTCTTTTGTTTTTGAAAGAGGTTACTGATTAAGATGATATTAATGTAAAAATAATTTGATGAGAATTAAAAAAAATAAATATAGCTGGGTAGGGAGCTTTCCTTATCATATATTAAAAGGACTATAATGTGATAGTAATAAAGATATTTTCTGTGTGATACAAGAAAACAAGAAAATACAAACTTAAGTCAGTTGACTGGAACAGATTTTTATCTAGCATTTTAAGATATATATATATATATATATTTTAAAGGCTGAATTTCATTTCTCTGATGGAAGGGAATGTTTATTCAATAAATGGCATAAGCATATAATAGGCTATTCCAAAGAGAGAAAAATTAGGGTTTTTAAATCTAATTCAACAGGTCAACAGTTTAACAGTTCAAACTAAGCAGAAAGTGCAGTGATTGAAGACATTTTAGGAAGCTATATAATTTTGAGATTGGGAAGACCTTCATTGACAAGGTAGGAAGTGGAGAAGAAATAAAGTAAAATATTAACCTGTTACGGATTGAGAGAATATGGTTGTGGGGAAACTGTTCCCAGGGACCCCTGTTAGGGTCCCAAACACAATTTCCCTGAAACCACAACAAAGCCCAAAACGACCAAATCCAGAAAATTATCGCTGGTTCTTGTCCTGAGCTAAGAATAAATATGCATAGCTTGGACAGTTGCTGAAGATTTCAAGAAGTTTATTAAAAGATAGAAATACAGAGGATAGGTACAGCCCCATACCAGACTGGCATGGAGGGGTGACTCGAATGAATACACCAAAGGGATCACACGTGGACCAGACATTTTTTACCCATGACCTCCATCTTGTTTGCGTAATTCTGACATAGTGAACGTCCCTGTAAGGTACCTCCCCTTAACCGGTAAGGCACCTCCCCCAGCAAGGTGTGGTGAGGTGTCTCCTTTCATGAAGGTCGACCCCTCCTACCATCTTACCTAGCTTATCTAATCATGTAGATCTGGCTTTAGATGGAGAAAGGCCTAGTTCTCCTATTGACTTGTTAATTACTTTTAGCTATGTTAATTTACATTGAACTAGTTGCCTGCTTTTAGGCAGAAACCAAGTCCTTGCACAGATTTGCCCCTTACCCAATTTTTGAAATATATTAATAATCATAGCTTTCTCAAATCTTCCTAGGCCATTCCCAATACTGGTACAAACCTACATAACTATATAACATTTCTAAAACTCTTTTTGGCAGTATACATTATAAGTTATACCAAAATACTTTATTATATGATGTAATCCAAATATTTGGTAACCCTAATATTTAAATAGAGAGGCAGGCAGTCTACTGAAAGAAAAAATAGACCCAGTTGTGAACATGCATTTCACAGAAGAGATATTCATATCATTAAAACAAAATGAAATCCAGCCCCTAAATTGCTGAGGCTGGTCTTGAACCTGTGATCCTTCTGTCTCAGTCTCCCAAATATTGGGATTACAAGTGAGACCCTCTTTTCTCTCTCTCTCTCTCTCTCTCTCTCTCTCTCTCTCTCTCTCTCTCTCTCTTTCTTTCTTTCTTTCTTTCTTTTTTGTGTTTTTTGTGGTACTGGCTGTGTTACAGATTGGGAGAATATGGTTTGGGAAACTGTTCCCCGGGAATCCTGCTAGGGTCCTGGACACACTTTCCCCCAACCCATAACAAAAACCCAAAAGGACCCAAAACAGAAATAAAACGTGGGTTCTTGTTCTAAGTTAAGAATAAATATGCATAGCTTGGACAGTTGCTGAAGATTTAAAGAAGTTTATTAGAAAGATAGAAATACAGAAAATAGAAATACAACTCCATACCAGACTGGCATGGAGGGGTGACTCGAAATGAATACACCAAAGGGATCACATGTGGACCAGACTTTTATACCCATGACCTCCATCTTGTTTACATAATTCTGATGTAGTGAAAGTCCCTGTAAGGTACCTCCCCTTAACCCTGTAAGGTACCTCCCCTAGCAAGGTGTGACAAGGTGTCTCCTTTCATGAAGGTCACCCCTCCTCCAGTCCTAGCTAGCTTATCTAATCATGTAGATCTGTCTTTGGATAGAGAAAGGCCTAGTTCTCCTCCCCTACTGACTTGCTAATTACTTTTAGCCAAGTCAATCTAAGTTTCAATAGCTGTTTGCTTCCAGACCAAAGCCAAGCCTTTCTCTGTCCAGGTCTGCCGCCATTTTGACACAATAATTTTTGAAATATATTAATAATCAGAGCTTTCGCAAATCTTCCTAGGCCATTCCCAATACTGGTACACTGGGGACTGAACTTAAGAACATTCTACCTCTGAAATATACCCCTAGCCCTATTTGTTTATTCTTTATTTTCAAACAGGGTCTCACTAAGTTGTGGAAGCTGCTTAGCTGAGGCTGGCCATGAAACTGTAATCATCCTGCCTCAGTCTCCCTAGTACTGGAATTATCAGTGTGAGCTACCATGCTAGGCTGTGAAACCCTTTTCAACATAATAAATAAAATAAGGCTGGGGGATGTGGCTTGGGCTCAATCCCAAGTACCACAAAACTAACTAACAAAAAGCAAACTCCACTAAAATGATACTTAATACAAACAGGGAAGTAAAAGTAAATAAGTCAAAATATCAAAATAACAAATAGCAGGGAAGTCAAAGTCAAAATAACAGTGATAAAAAATGTAACAGTATTGGGAATGGCTTAGGAAGATTTGAGAAAGCTCTGATTATTAATAGATATATTTTAGAAATAATTGTGTCAGAATGGCAGACCTGGAGAGAGAGAGGCTTGGCTTTGGTCAGGAAGCAAACAGCTACTGAAACTTAGATTGACTTAGCTAAAAGTAATGAGCAAGTCCACAGGAGAGGGGAGCTAGGCCTTCCTCTTTCTAAAGACAGATCTACATAATCTAGCTAGGATGGGAGGAGGGGTTGACCTTCCTGAAAGGAGACACCTTGCCACACCTTGCTGGGGAGGTACCTTACAGGGTAAGGTGAGGTTCCTTACAGGGATGTTCACTACTTCAGAATTATGTAAACAAAATGGAGATCATGGGTATAAAAAGTCCGGTCCACGTGCTGTATCTTTGAGGATGGTGAACTGGCTCGGACCACCCTCCCCCCCATGGGGCTGTAACTATCTTCTGTATTTCTATCTTTTGAATAAACTTCTTTAAATATTCAGCAAGTGTCCCAGCTATGTGTACTTATTCTTAGCTCAGGACAAGAACCCGCAGTATTTTTCTGTTTTTTTGTTTGTGTGGTTGTGTTGGAGGAAGTATTTCTCCCCTCACACACACTGCAACATTGCACCTTAACAAAAAAGATTTTACCTAGCTGGGTGTGGTGGTGCACGCTTTTCATCCCAGTACTTGGGGAGGCTGAGAAAGGAGGATCTGGGTTTGCAGCCAGACTCAGCTACTTAGTGAAGTCCTCCGCAAGTTAGTGAGACCTCATTTCAAAAAAAGAATAAAAAATAGGGTTGGGGTGTAACTGGGAGGTAGTATGACCTTGCGTTCAATTCCTAGTGCCACACACACAATTTTTTTTTTTTTTTAAACCAGTTCAAAAGGCAGAGTTTAAGAATCTAAGTGCATCAGATGCCCTGTGGGCACTATAGCAAGGGACTCCATCCTGCGTTGTGGGGGAGTGAGACTGGGTCATTGCTTTCCTGCATAGTTCAGGTTCTTTGACTTGTGTCTCTCATAGTTAGGCCTGTCCTAGGGAAATAAAAGCACCAAGTGTTTCAATGTACATGGATGTTATTTTTATTTATTTATTTTTTGTGGTACTGGGGTTCCTGGAAACCCTTCTACTTCCGGGTTAGACTCCCAGACACCTATTTTTTTTTAAAATATTTTTATTTGGAAACAGGGTCTCTTAAACCAGCGAGGCTGGCTTCAAACCTGTGCGATCCTCCTGTCTCTTCCTCCCAAGCGAGGGAATTATAAGCGTGCGCCACCATGCCCGGCTATGGATGTTAATTTTAACGTTTTTTTAAATACTATGTTGAAAAATACTTAGAAGTCTAATAATAAAGGACTGAACAGATTATAGCATATTGGTATTGTGGAAAGTTTGACTTCCATAAAAAGAACTTCTTAGGTTACATGTATTGATTAAGAATAATCTTCATAGTTAACTTAAAAAGAACAAGAGGAATATCAGTAGTATGGCCACACTAAAGTATATGTTTCCTATAGGTGTAAGGAAAGACGTGGAAGGACAAGCACAAGCAGACACATCATTGGCATGTTCAGTGAACATCCTTGGGAGAGAGATGAGGAGGAAACCCCTTTAGCTTTTTAAAAGAAAATTTAGTACATTTTGTCTTGTTAGAAAAAGTTCAGTGCACTATTACTTATTTCTTAAAACTCTTAACTCTGTCTTATCTGTTCGAATGTCTACTCCTTTGGGATGAGGCCTAGGGTTAGCCTGTGTGCTTTTCTGTTGAAGATGATTTAGCGGGACTCCGGGGAGAGAACCCTGAGCGGTGTTCCCACCTGTTCTGCTTCCTGCGTCTTTGATCTGTCCCTCTTATTTCTGGCATTATTCCTTATCTACTTTCTATTCAGCATCCTCAGTGTCTTTGCTTCTTTATATTTTACTTGTGCCAGCCTAGGCTGATAATTGGTAAAAATTACACCACCCTGCAACTAGGGTCCTTGAAAATTTGTAGTCGATAGCCTCAGTTGCTCCTTTGAAGATGGTGCTGCAACCTTTTTGTTTCCTCTAGTTATCTCTGTCCTTGAAGGCAAGTGCTACTTCAGATCCCCCTGCCTTCAAACCTTTGATGCTGCTACCTCTGCCCTCCAGCTGTAAATGGCTGCTCTTCTGCTTTGTAAGGGAAAAAGGAAGTTCCCCAAACTCCCTGCCACTAGTGTGCAGTGACCCTAGTGGGACACGAGTGCTGGGACCCAGCCTTCCAGTGGCGATGTCTTCCACTTTTGCTCATTTCTATGCCCCAAGAGTAAATTCAGTGGTCTACAATACCTAACACCCTCAAGTTCTCCATTACCTCTTTGAACCTCTCTGTTTTATACACATACTTGTAGATGCATGGAAAAAAGGAAGGTTATTTGTGTAGAATGATGAGAAAGCAACATGAGGTAAATCAAGTCAGAAAACCTCAAGAGTAGAGACGAAAGAAATGATGGAACAAATCAGAAAACAACCTTGGTTCCCCTCCCCAGACTTGTAGAAAAGTAGAAGTATTTTATTCTTATTTGAGCAAATAAGGTTTAGTTATAGAACCCACAAACTTAACCATTGTGGTTTCCTAGCAACAGCTATATAAGTCTGATTGTCATATTTTGATATTTGTGTTTTATTTCAGTTCTTAGAAAACAAACAAAAGATAAAAAATTGTAGAGCAGTGATTCCTAGGTGTGTGTATGTGTGTGTGTGTGTGTGTATGTATGTATGTATGTATGTATGTATGTATGTATGTATTTATTTTCTGGGGCTCTGGGGTTAGCACCCAGGGGCTTTTCTACCTCTGGGCTACACTCCCAGACGTATTTTATACTTTGTTTGGAAACAGGGTCTCACTAAATTGCCAAGAGCCTCACTAAGTAGCTGATGCTGGCTTCAAACCTGTGCGATCCTCCTGTCTCAGTCTCCCAAGCGCTGGGATTACAAGCGTGCGCCGCCACGCCTAGCCTAGGTATATAATGGGGCAGGGGATGTAGCTTGGGTTCCATCCCCACACCCGAAAAAAAAAAAAAAAAGCGAGAGAGAGAGAAAGCTAATTGGAGATGAGTTTGGGAAGTAGTAGATTAAGTCTTTAATGTGCTCATGCACTTTGTGAATATCTAAGAGAAGGAAAGCAGCGTGGCACTTTCCAATTTCATCACTCTTTCGGGCCCCTTTTTCTGTACTCTACCCCCATCTTTCCCCTAATTTAAATTATGTATCCCAGGGAAAATACTTTTCCATCCTGTAGGTTCTTCCTTCAGACCTTTGATTGTTTCCTTTGCTGTGCAGAGGCTTTTCAGCGCGAGGCTTTCCCATTTATTTATTATCAGTTTTATTTCCTGAGAGGCGGTGGTCTTATTGAAGGTCTCTACTACTGCCTGCATGTTAGAGAGTTGGTCCTAGGTTTTCTTCCAGTAATTGCAGTTTCTGGCCTGATTTTTAGGTTTTTGATCCATCTTGAGATGACTCTTGGGCAGGGTGAGAAATTAGGGACTAATTTCATTCTTCTCCATATGGATATACAGTCTTCCTAGCACAATTTGTTGAAAAGGCTATCTTTTCTTTACCAATTTTTTTCCTTTAGCATATATTTATTCAAGAATACAAAAAAGTAAATGCTGGTGAAGATGTAGGAAAATAGGCTGGGCGTGGTGGTGCAGGCTTGTAATCCCAGCATTCGGGAGGTTGAGACCAGAGGATCGTGGTTCGTGGACAGCCTCAGCTACTTAGTGAGGCCCTCTGCAACTCAGTGAGACCCTGTTTCAAAATAAAGAAAAAAAAATGGGCAGGGGGTGTAGCTCTGAGGTCAAAGCCTCTGGGAGGAAACTAGGAGCTCTTATACACTGTTGGTGGGTTACAAATTAATATAGCCACTATGGAGATCAGTACAGAGGTTTCCCCAAAAGATTAGGAATAGAACCATCATGTGACCCAGCTGTATCACCCCTCGGTATCTTTTCGTAGATTCAAGTCAGAATACTGCAGTGATACGTGCATATTTGTGTTTATAGCAGCATAGTTCATAGTAGCCAAATTCTGGAAACAACCTCTCAACGATGAAGGATAAAGAAAATATGGTAGATATTCACAATGGACTTTTACTCAGCCATAAAGAGCATAACTATGTAATTTACAGGAAAAGGGATGGAACTAGAAAATATTATGCTAAGCAAAATCAGCCATCTCAGAAAGTCAAGGATGGTATATTATTTTCTCATATGTGGAAGCCAGGGGGAAAATAGGAAACAAGAGACTTAATGAAGAGAGTCCAGTAGAATAGCGGAATGGGATTGGGGGAGTACGAGGGGAGTACGGGGGGGGGGGCAATGAAGGAAGCGGTTCAAATAATGCTGTGTTCATATATGAGTATATCACTACTGTATACCGCATGCATGCATATTCATATCACCTCGAACCTCACTAAGATGTATAGACCACAGGCCAATAAAAGTATAGTAAAAATGAAACATTTTGACTAGATACTTTGGAGGAAACAGACTATTTTATAAATAAGCATAGAAGAGTTGTAGTGTGGCCAAAACAGTTTGTAGTATTGTTATATTACTTTAAGGTTTTATTAAGATTGACTTGGGTTTCTGATATTTGTGTCACATTTTCTTACCGTCTTTTTCAGTGGCAGCCAATTAGGAGGCCTGGTTACAGTGTTATGCTTTTTTTTTAACCATGGAGAGGTAAGTAGTCAGAAAATATATTCAGAATCACTCCTGTACACTCCTGTACAGCTTTCTTCTTTAGATTCAGTTCCTTTAAATTTAATCTATAACAGAATTTTTAAATGATTGATTTTATTTAAGTGCTAGCATCCATTTTAAGTTAACTTTTCATGATGATTTCATGACTCTTAATTCCTCTTACGTGATACGTAATTTTATTGACTTGAGGAAGTAGTGGATCTGTAACAGTTCTTTACATAGTTTTAAAATTATGAAAAGTAATGTTTTAGGAATATTATACTTTTAAGTGGCATTTGAATAATATTTTACTCTATCTACATTTTGTAAGTGTCCATGGGCTTTCTAAATAAAAATGTAAGATACAGACTCTGGATCCAGGCTACAGGGGTTCAAATCCTGGCTCTGCCATTTGGTGGCTGCACTGCCTAAGCAAGTGATTTCATCTCTTTGTGCCTAGGTTTCCTTTTTGTTAAATAGGTATAATGATTATACATTTTATAAGATTATTACAGAAATTAAATGAATTCACCTGTGTACAGTGCCTAAAACAATATTTGGAACATGATGAGTACTATGTATTTGTGTACTTGAATTATTGTTGTTACTACTACTACTACTACTGGTTTAGTTCCAATGAATTTCTCCCTCTAAATAACCATAGATGTAAATGGATTTCGAATACATTTCTGTCCAGAATTCTTTCATGGTAAGTTTGTGTGAGGGGAAAAAAAAGCTTGCTTGTGGAACATGACTTCATCTCTTCTTGGTTTATACACTGAGTATCCGCGGTGTCTGCATACGTGAATGTTATAACGCTAAGAGTGAGTGATCATACCCAAATTAATGTGGAGTTAAGGATGAAATACTTCTGAGTTAAATATTCAACTAACACACAGTGTGTAGAGTTACAGAAATCTAAGCTGGAGTGGCCATGTAGGTCAGAATATTTGACACGATTGTAATGTAGCAGTTAATTAGTACACTGTGAACTTTGAATCAAAATAAAGAGAAAGGCTTGGCTTTTCCTGACTCCAGACAGTGTATATGGTAATAGTGTGGACTGTGGAGCAATCTGAAGTCCAGATTCTGTGAGAATGACTTAATAAGTGGGAAATAACAGTTTAATGAAAGAATGAAGTGCTGTACACTGGTAATAAAATGTTGGATGAAAAGGGATCCAAGATGCAGGTAGAAAGACTGCTGTTTGCTAGGGACAAAGGTCCGTGAGGTTACCTCCATGCAGCTATGCGTTAATTCCAGATCTTATATTTTTCTTATAACTTTGTTGCTCATGTTTCATGTACATCATTTCTTACAAAATCACTTGTTTTCAACAGTGGAATTCAAATTATTCAGTTGATTTTTCAAACTGATGGATTTTCTTTTTGATACATTTCAACTACTTGGTTTATTTAAACATGCTTAGGCATTACTTTCTTAGGAAAATATAAACTAAATATTAAAGTTAGAATTTTAGTTTTATTGAAATAGCCAAATATTTAAATGTCACTGTAGCTTTAGTGTAAAAAGATGACTTTTTTATAGTATATTTTATTTTATTTTTTGTGGTACTGGGGATGGAAATCGGGGGCATTCTACCTCTGGGCTACACTCCCAGACCTATTTTATATTTTATTTGGTCTCAGTTGCTGAGAGCCTCACTAAACAGCTGAGAAGCTGGCTTTGAACCTATGTGATCATCTTGTCTCAGCCTCCCAAGTACGAGGATTATAGTCATGTGCTATCATGTCCGGTGGTAATATCATATTTTAAAGTGACAGCATACTTTAGTTTTGGATAAAGTGTTGATGAGACCTCAAGTAATTGAAAACTTTTATAATTTTATATGTATTTTGGGCTTTTAGATTATGACATTTTCAGACTTTTTTTCTGACTTAAAATTTTTAAAAATGCTGCCTGAAGTATATGGTTTTTATATGAGCAGAAGCATCTATCCTGGTAATACCCATTTAAACATCTAGTGAACTTTTATAGAACTTTGTTCATTGAAATTACTGTTGGTTAGTAATTAATACATTTACTTTTTTTCAAAGAAGTGCTTTAATCACTTGAGTAAATTCTCTATGTGCCCAATACAGTTGTGAAACGGAATTTGCTTTTAAGTTCTGTTTCCATTATTTAGTTTTCCCTGAACTTCATCAAAGATAATATATGATATGATTTTAAAATTTTCTTTTCCCTCAGATAGTTTTACAAGGAAAAAAATTTTAACAAAGTAATTACAAAATGTGTAGCACCAACGTGTTAATTAAATTATTTGAAACAAAAACCTTTAAATCTGAAACATGTAATAATGCAATTAGAGGGCCTCTAAGTTTCTCAAAATAATTATCAATAATATTGAGTTATATGTTCTATAATAAAAATCATGCAGATGTTTACACTTATCAAGCTTCTTGACAAAGTGTTCATTCTGTCAATATTGAGAAGTATTGGTAAGAAGAATATTGAAGATTTTGCTCTGCTTGTAAAATGTTTCCTTTTTGTAAGATAAGATGTACGGGGCATAAACTGATGCTGCATTTTTTAGCATGTTCTTTGTATTCACTTAGATGAATACAAAGGGAAACTAAATACAATATTACTCAACTTTTGGTATTAAGAAATTCCTTTCTGTGAAATAGGGGTTAGCTTTTTCACAGAGGTGTTAAAAATGCTAATAAGCATGATTGTGTTATACATAAAACTCGTTCACTGTATGTGAGGATACGCATATGTAAAGAAGAAATCCTTTAGTTTTTTATTATTATTATTATTATTATTATTATTATTATTAGTGGTGATACTGAGGGTGGAACACAGAGGCTATCTACCTCCGAGCTATACTCCCAGACCTATTTTTTATATTTTATTTGGAAACAGGGTCTCACTAAGTTGCCGAGAGCCTCACTAAGTAGCTGAGGCTGGCTTTGAACCTGTGCGATCCTCCTGTTTCAGCCTCCCAAGCGCAGGGATTACAAGTGTGTGCCACCACACCCAGATAGTTTTTAATTTTTTAAAATTTACTTTCTAAAAAAAAGTAATTCAAAGTCAATGAAAGTATTGCCTTTGAGGGGTCATACATAATTATTCTTTTTTGTCAACCACAACAAATTTTTAATCCATATTAGCTTTTTTTTTTTTTTTTTTTTTTTTGTGGGTCTGGGGATGGAACCCAGGGGCATTTGACCTCCGAGCTACATCCCCTGCTCTATCTTTTTATACTTTATTTTCAAACAGGGTCTCACTGAGTTGCAGAGGGCCTCACTAAGTAGCCGAGGCTGTCCACGAACCGCGATCCTCTGGTCTCAGCCTCCCGAATGCTGGGATTACAAGCCTGCGCCACCACGCCCGGCTCCATATTAGCTTTTTAACTGAGGTTAAAATATAAATGTACAATCCCTAATCACATACTGACATAAATAATATATCACTTATGCAAGGTTTAGAAAAGAATTCTGAAAACAATCTTGTTAAGCCTTAAAATATTCTTTTACAGTACATAAATAGTATATGATATCTCAGTATACATAAAAATGGAAGATTAAGTGATTAATTAGCTCAAGGCTACTAGGCAAGAATTTGAGTTTTAATTTGTTTTTAACTTTTATTTATTTTAATGGACAAATAATGTATATGGAGTGCAGTATAATCTCTTTATAATTGTAGAAAAATGTAGTCAAACTAAAATGTATCCCTCGGCTTGCCAATTCCTTTTTTATAATAATATTGTTAAGATTTTATTTTTATCAATCTTATGTATCTAATACATTACTACCAACTGTGGTCACCATGTGGCATCACTAAACTCATCCTTCCAGTCTCACTGCGACTTTGTCTCCTTGGTTAGTATTCTTTCTTATCACTTCCCCTCTTCCCTCAGCCTCTGATAACTTGCATTTTACTTTTTGTCTCAGTGAGTTTGATACCAATTTTCATATTTTGCCGCAGTTTTCCTTCTCTCTCATACACGCCTGTAGGTACACAGACATTTTTCAGATGCACTTGAACATAAGTTGCAGCTGTGATGACACCTCACTCCTAAAATACCTCAGTATGTATTGTCTAAAATTAAGGCTCTCGTCCTACATGGTCACAACATATTTTTATCATACTCAAGAAATTTAACACTTGATACGTAACATAGACCGTACTGAAATTTTCAAAGTTCTCTCAATAAATTACTTTATGCTTTTGTTTGGGATCTGGAATTTGATTGAAGACGATACAGTGCGTTTACTTGTTGTTTATCTAGAAAGCTTTCTAAAGCAGTTCTCTCTTTTCTTTTCCATGACATTAACATTGTTGAGGACTGCAGGCCCACTATTTTGTAGAGGCTCCATGATTTAGATTTGTCTGATTGTTTTCTCATGAATAGATTCAGATTAGATATTTTTTTGTGTGAAGAAAATAAATGGATGATGTTGCGTCCTTACTGTAGTGCATCTGCAGGCATGGAAGACCAGTTTGTCCCGTTAGTGAATTTACTAAATTTGGTCACATGGTTCATGTGGCTGCTGTCTGATTTATCTATTATAAAGATGCTCTTTTTCCTTTTATATTAAAAGTGATTCATGGCTTGATACTTGAGATACTGAATATCCTGTTCTCTTATAACATTTTACCAAATGATTATGGCATCCATTGAATTAGTTATCGCATTGACCATCGTAAGTGGTAATTTCCCGATTGTGTCATTTGTTTGTTTGTTTATACTGGGGATTGAACCCAGGGATTTGCATATTCTAGGCAAATGCTCTACACTGAGCTACATACCCAGCCCTTTTAAAAATTTAATTTAGTTTACAATTAGCCTAGAACTATATGTTGAAAAGACATTTCTTTCTCCAATGAATTGTAGTGGTGCTGTTGTCATAAATAAGGTGACTTTATCTCTGAGTTTGATTTAGACTCGATTCTGTTCCATTTTCTGTTTAAGATAGTATCAAATTGGCTCTGTCTTGTAGCTGATAGGTTTTATGTCTGATGGTGAAAATCTCCAGCCTTGTTCTTCCATATTATTATATCTTTTCAGTTTCTTTCTATTTCCATATAAATTATAGAATCAGTGCTTCTTCCCCAACACATATACATCCTGCTGAGATTTTAATTGTGATTTCTCTGAGTCTCTAGATCAGTATATGGAGAATTAACATTCCACATATACTGAATTCATAAACGTAGGTGTATTTCTCTATAGGAGTTTTATATTTTTATATTTTTTGCATTAGCCTTAGTTGTTTTGGTATCTTCTTTCAGTCTTTGAACACTTCCTTTCTTTCCCTGGACTGCCTTGTACTTTCTTATCCCCAGGTATAGAATAAGCTATTTTCCAAGGAAACTTGAATCCTATTAATGGAAAATGATATAGAGACCACAGTCTGGGCAGTAAACACTTCTGTACCCTCAAATATCAGCCATGTTTGTATACTGAGGATTGTGTGCTCATCTAGTTGTTTTGGATTAAGTCATGGATTATTGGTAACTCAATAGTAGCCCTACTTTTGGCAAGTCCACTCCTGGTATTCTAACCAGAGGGATTGAAATCATCTCAAAGCTAACGTACGCCCAAGTGCGTGGCAGCAGTGTTCACAGTAGCCAAGGCATCTGTCAACGTATGGATGGCAAGGAAAGTGTGGTGTAGGTACTAAACCTTGAGTGTTTCTCAGTAATACTTTTCACATCTCAGTTTTGCTGTTTGTAGGAAGTCTAGTAGCTTGTTCTATGATACGCCACTAAAAGTCTATGTGAAAATCTTTTTTTCTTTGCATTTATAAATGAAATCTTTCACTTAGTCTTAGCAAACTTAGTGACTGTATCGTTCACCCTGGCTGTTCTTTTCTCAGTGCACCCGTGTGATGTGGACGCCACCTCTTCGTGAAAGCTTCTCATATCCATTTCTTGTACTTCAGATGCTGCTTGTGACTCATATCCTCAGGTAACTTTCATTTATCCTTGGGTGTTTTCTTCTTCTTCTTAAGTAATTTAAACTAGTGCTTCCTAAGTTTTTACAATAAAAATTCTATACAATGAATTAAGAACACTTTTTTAGGTTGAATTAGTAGACATTTTAAACTTAAAAATACTTAATACTGAAGATATTTCCTCCCTCTTCTTTCTAGTCCTCTTCCTTTTTCTCATAATGGTTGCTCAAGGAGAGAAAATTCACTTTTACTTCTACATCTCCATTTTCCCAACTCCTTTTCTATTATCGACAGAGCATCTCAAAAATGAGCAGACAGAAGGGGTCAGGGCTGAACTACTGGACGTTATCCTGTGAGATATGGTCCTTGGGAGCAAAAGGCATAGATCACCAGTTACCATAATGAGGGACCTTGGCACTTATCAGGTATTAGTAATAGGAAGATACCACCTCAGTGGACTCAAGATATTCCAGGAAAATTCCTGCTAGAAATTTGGTATTGAATTAGGCCTTCAGTTAGAAACCTAACATGTTCAAATGTCATTAAGAGGAGTAAGAACAGTTCTCCTTTCTATTGACAGATAGAGTCTTAACATAAACTGCTTTGCTTCCACAGGTGAACATAAAACAGGGCCCATGAAGAAAAAAACAAAATATGATAAAAATATAAAACTGTCCTGGATTAGGAAGATCATTTAGTGGTTCAGAACTTTGTTGAAGTCTGTTATGAACACTTTGTGTGATCGTTTTTCTCTGTAATAACCCCAGCAGGCTTCCAGCTCCCTGTGTAGTATTTTCATATAGACTTTTCAGAGGCAGGGTGGATGGCAGCTTTTGCATTATGAGCTTTTTAAGTCTGTGCAGTGCCAGCCTTACTGCTCTTCCCCAAATCCTCTTTTATTATAGAACTTAAAGCCTCTGTCTTATTTTCAGTAAGGAGGACCTCTATGAACTTACAACCTGTAGCTCTGTTCTATTGCTTTTAAGGCTTGTTGAGAGAGTCGTTTCTTTTAGACATTCTGGAAGGAGTGTTGTACGCAGAGAGATTCTGTTCACCACTGCAGGGCTGTTTTTCCTCATCTTGGCCTCGTCCTCCACTGCGGTGCAGGCACTGGGCTGCCCTTCTGTCTCACTCCTCTTCTTTTGCCTCTGCTCCTGTCTTAACTCCAGTGAAGACACACCTTTGATTCTCCTTCTAATTATTCTTCACTAATCTGATCTCACCTGCAGAGCTGTGGATGGTGCCACTCAGGTGCACCTCCTTTAATTCGCTGTTTTCTTTACTTCACCTCTGTCTGGAAGGTTGCAATAGTTTCTTATTGCTGTGATAATGAATCTCCACAAACTTTATGACCTACAGTTCTGTATGCCACAGTTCTACACTTAAGGTGCTGTCAGGGCTGCAATCCTCCTGGAGATTTTGGAGGGGAGAACCAATTTTCTTGCTTTTCCAAAGCCTAGGTTTTTGGTTCAGGATCCCTTCCCACTTCAGAGCCAACAATGAACGATCGAGTCCTTTTCCAGTCATGTCATGCCACTCTTTTCTGCCGCCCTTGTGTTTTTAAGACCCCTGTGATTGCCAGGCATGGTGGTACATGCATGCTTGCAGTCCCACCTGCTTGTGAGGTTGAAGCAGGAGGATCATAATTTGAGGTCAACCTGAGCAACTTAATGTGTTCCTTTCTCAAAAAATTAAAAGGACTGGGGGTGTGTCTCAGCGATAGAATGCTTGCCTAGCATGTGGCCAGTACTGAAAAAATAAAGAAAAAAAACAAAAAACTGGGCCCTCCAGGATAATTTCTCACTCGTTAGATCAGGTGATTGGTAATCTTAATTTCATCTGCATCCTAGTTCCCTTTGCCATGCCCTGTGGCCTATGTCCAGGTTGCAGGGATGAGCCTGGGGACATTTCTGGAGCCCACCGTTCTGCCTGTCGTAATGAGCTTGTTTCAGTTTTACTTCCTGCCTTCAGAGCTGCCTTTGTTGGGATCTTTGATTTGTTCTCTAGGGGCTTCTGCGACAACTACTTTTCTTTGTTTTACTTAGCCTCCCCCCAGATTATTGCCATTTTTATCTTTGACCACCACCCCATTCGTATCTTTTATTTGTTCTGGAAATATTAGGGCCTTTTACCCTTTGGAGTCCTCGTTACTGTGTTTGCATGCAGAGTGCCGTCTTCTGGCATACTTGGCCGCGTTGCTTTGGCAGCCTGGTTCAGGTTCAGTGCCGTCCCTGGCCCCGTGGCTCTTCCAGTGGGGAGGCTTTCCCGGTTTTGTCCCGTGGTTGGCAGGGCTCCCTTTTTTGCCTGGTGTGGCTGTTACTGTGCTAGTGTGACTGGCTGCTGGAAGTGTCGTGGCTGCTTTAATTTTCCAGAGGGGACAAGTGCATTTTTAAGTCTATAGTCTTTATAGCTGGGAAGCCACAGCTTTCCTGGAGTTGTGGTAGACTTGTTGCCTTTCCCTTCTGGTCAGCTACATCTCCTGATATTTTATCTTATTGAATAATAATATTCAGTATTATTCAATAGTGCCTCCTTTGGAACGGCAGTTGTTTCCTCTAGTTTCTGGTTTCTATTTGTAATTTAAAAAAAAACCTCATGATATTAGACACATCGATTCCAAAATTTACTGGCTTATCCTTTTCAGCAAAACAAACAAACAAACAAAAAAAAACAACAACCCCCCCCCCCAAAAAAAAAAAAAAACCACTCAGCTCCCTCCCTCAGCAACACTGCAGACTTGGGAATCTGTGTGAGGGAGACTGTGGGTGAGTGGCTTGGGTGAGCCAAGAAGCAGCTGAGCTATGCCGATGTATGCTGCAGTGCGAGGGCACAACTGGATAAGAACGGTCCTTCATGCTAGGAATCATGTATTAATAAGGTTAGCAATGAGTACTCTATTTTTAATACATTGGTTTATTTAGTTTTGAATTTTAAGTATTTTAGAGACTTGGTTTTATATAAATCAGCTAATTACCAGAAAGTCTTAGCTTTTTAAAAGTGATTCTTGAAAATATTTATATTTATATTTCTGTCTCTGTCTTGTTGGGTTAGCTCTATGTCGATTTCAGCAGCATCAGTTGGAGACTTTGGTTTCTATTTGTTCCTCTGGTGAATTCCGCACCAATTGCCAGATTAGTATTAAATTCTACTCTGACATGTTTAATGTCCCTTGTTACCCTTAAAATGAAAATCTTATTTAGTATTTAAAATTTAGGAAGGGATAGGGAAGTCCTCAGTGGTAGAGCTCTTGCCTAGCAGATACAGGGCCCTGAGTTGTGTCCTTACACTGCAAGGGGGAAAAAAATTAAAAAGACCAATAAAGCTTTATTGTAGACAGAGGCTTTCCAAGTTTTCTGTTAGGATGCAGTCATAGCTATTCTGTTTCTTTTCCAGTTATTTGATGTGTAATTCATTATAAGTTACCTGAAATTTAAAAATTCGTGGGTTGGATTAGCAGAATCAAATGCATTAAGCTTAAATAAAGCTTTGCAGAGAGCCTTGTCCCTTAAGGAAGGGGTATTGAGGAAGTAAAGAAAGGCATCTCGTTGTGGGAATCAGAGCCCAGGGTGGGTGTACCCACAGGAGAATTCTGTACTCTCTGGAGCTGCTCACCTTGCTGCCTGTGCACTTTAACTTGCACGCAGCACACGCTGCTGCCGTGAGCATGTTGGGCGTGTTTAGGAGCTTTGCACTGAGACAGATTTAGGAAAAAAAAAAAATCACGTCACTTTCTTAAACTCTCCAAATTACTCATTGGTGTAACATATAGCTTCTGAGGATGGTTCCAGAGCTGCTGCCTGCCGTTGCTTCCCTTTCACTGTTGCACCATACATCTGTGCAAGGCCTGCTCTTATCCCGCATCCTCAGGGAATCTCCCCAGCTGCTCAGCCCTTACTCTGAATTCTTGTAATACTCGGCTGTGTGTTACTTAGCACTGTCAGTTTTCATAAATATCCTCCATCTCTCCAACTAGTAAATCTGTTGAATCAGTATTTTAAAATGTCTGATTGTGAATTAACCAAAATATAATTTGGAAAAAAAGTGCAGAGACTACACTGATCTGGCCACCTTCCTACTCTGTGACAGGGCGTCACGTTTTTATAGTAATACTGGGTATTTGTTTACCTTTCATAGCAAATTGTTGTAATTAAATGTCAGAAGGTTTAATTTCTTTAGTTTTACTTTCAGTCTATGTCATAACCACACCATGTTGGAGGTTTACAGAGGTTGGAGCCATGCTGGACCGCTGTGTGGCCACACTAACCGATACTCATCTTTTCAAGGGCTCCCAAGCTTCACAGAGGAAGCCTGATCGCGCTCTGCACCTCCAACGTGTTCTTCATGCTTCCGTGGCAGTTTGCTCAGTTTGTGCTTCTTACCCAGGTAGGCGATTGCATTTTTGAGTTGATTATGTGAACTCATTTGTATAAAGTTATAACTGAGCTGCAAAAGTTAATGCATTGGAAGAAAGCTCGGGGCAGAGAAATATGTAAGACTTATTTATTAATAAGTCTTACTTATTTACTTAGTAATACATTACTTAGAAGAATGCATTTATTGAACTCAAATTTGTAAGAATGTCTCTTACTCAGTATTTGTTGTGTGCTTAAAGGAGAACTAGGCTATAATAAGTGTTTCTTTTGTGAATAGCCTTACATTCTTAACATGTAGAATAAATATACATGGGAGAAGAAGGTAAGTAGCTGCATAGTTCATATTTTGTGTGACTCCTCAACCCATGTGCAGCTTATCGGCTACTTTTCCAGGGTCTCTTACCTCCCTTCAAATAGAGGTATATAAAGCGAGGTGAGGGGAGGGAGTATGTTGTGTGTTCATTTCTTCCTTCCCTGCTATTTTGTATTAGTATTATGCTACACCATATTTGTATGTCATAGTTGATGAGTTGCTTTTTAATATCTTTGGAATATCTTGCTTCAGGAATGAAGTCAGACTTGGACTTAAGTCCTAACTATTCATTCATTTCTTGCACAAAAAATTTCTTAGTTCCAATTTTCTCATTTCTGAAATAGAAAAAGAATAGAACCTGCTTTACTGTGTTGTAGTTAGGATCAGAAGAGATCATGTATATAAGACTCTTTAATAAAGCACCCATTACTTAGCAACATGTCAGGTATAACTGCCTTTTTAAATTATTTTTAAAAAAGAGACCCAATTTGTACTTTCTTCTTTTTTTGATCTTTTCCTCTAAACTCTTTTGTCTTCTTTAGTTTGATGGGATGTTACATCTGTTTCTGAATTAAGTTGCCCTGAGAACTTGCCACTTCTGGGGGAGTGTGCTGTGTGCTTCTTAGCCCCTGGGATGAAAGGGCTTTCTCCCACTGCTTCCAGTCAGTGGAGCTGGCGGGCTCTGTGTGGTCACTGCTGGAGGGTGTGTGTGTTGGGGGTTGTGTCTCCCAAGGCTTGGGTTTACTATGTCATGTCAGTCACCCTTGAGTGATGCAGTTTCCCTCTGGTAACTAGATTAAGGGATCCTTTGTTGGCTTCTCTTACTGATGGTGATAGTTGTAGATTACTTGGAGATAAAAAACAATGGGTGGAACTTAAGTTTTCTGCTTAAATATTTAGCTGTTTTCTGCGTGTCTGTGTTGTTTGTGTAACAGGAGAGGCATGAAATTTAATTCACATGACTTTCTCCGTGAAGAAGGGTGGAGAAGAGTCATTGTCTGACATAATATCTCCTTATAAGAGATACAGTCTCATTATTTAATCGATTAATCCAGATTAATCCATCTAAATAGTTACAGTAGTTAGAATCTTTTGTTTTACTTCAAAACAAATTTAAAACTACTTTTGCAGTGAAAATACTTCTAATTTGTAGTTTGATAAATTTGGTGTAATTAATATTTGAATATTTATATTAATGAAATTGGATACTAATGGCGATACTTGTAAAGAGTGAATAGCAAACAAATTAATATAATTTTATTCAAACATGCATTCCCTAATTATTTGAAACTCTAATCTACCTTTTCCAGTTTTTATTACTAGTCATGTATTTTTTTCATATTTTTTATGAGACATCGTCCTCTTTAATTATACATGTTGATAGCAGAATAAGTCTGATACGAAAATGAATATTGTTGGGTTATCCATAAAGTAGATAATTCCCGTGGCTAACTAAGACCTATGTGTACGAAGGAAAAATCAGTCCAGATTTGCCCTGTTAATATATCGACCATATTCAATAATAAATTGGCAGATAAAAGGAAAACTGAAATTTATATTTCGGTATTTAAAAACAACAATAAACAAATTTTTTTCTTATGGCTATTTATTTAATTTTAACCTAATTTCTTCTTAAATTTCAGATCGCATCACTGTTCGCAGTGTATGTTGTGGGGTACATTGACATATGTAAATTACGGAAGATCATTTACATACACATGGTAATGTTCTTTTTTGTTTTCCACCTAGTTTGCTCTTAAGATAAACTCCTGATTATTATTTGATTTGTTCATTGTTGAAACTAGTTGTAACATCATTCTATAAGTAAGACAAGTGTCATTCAAACACTGTGATATAGTTGACAGACCTGTTTTAGTCTATTCAGAGAATTTTAATTTGAGTCATGTTATCTGGCTGAGGTCCTGTCTAGCTGACATATGATCAGTAAATGAAATTCATGAGCCGGGCATGGTGGTGCATGCTTGTAACCACAGCATTTGGGAGGCTGAGACTGGAGGATTGAGATTTGCAAACAGCCTCAGCTGCTTAGTGAGGCCCTTTGCAACTCAATGAGACCCGGTTACAAAATAAAGAATAAAAAATAGGGCAGAGGGTGTAGCTCAGAGGTAGAATGTCTGGGTTCCATCTTCAGTACTGCAAAAACAAACAAAAAACAACAAAAGAAAGAAATTCATGAAGAGAAATGTGAATCACTTTATTATCTGTGATTCCATCTGTTAAAATAAAATCTAGGGTTCATTTACTATCCAAACACATGGGGCATACCCCTGACTATGACTGGAGACCGCAGCATTCATGTCCCTTTTCTTCTAGTAGGGGAAGGAGGAGTATGGGTTAAATAATGAGTGTTGTGAAAGGGTAAGTTGTACAGCATTAAAGAAAAAATCATCGTAGGGCAGATCAGGAATGCTCGTATTGGAGGAGAGGTATCAAATAAGGTGGTCTATCTGGAGCTTGTTGAGAAAGAGGGAACTGAACAAAGATCAGAGCGAGGATAGGAAGCTAATAGATATCACAGAGAAGAACATTCTAGTTTGGTGGGACAGCTGAAGCAAAGGTCCCTAGACTGGTTGAAGCTGATGACTGTTTTTTGTCTTTCTTTTTTTTTTTGTGGTACTGAGGATGGAACCCTTCTACCTCCAGGCTACACTCACAGACCTATCATATATATTATATAGTATATAATATTATATTATTATATAGTATATAATAATATAAACAGGATCTCTTAAGCCAGCACAGCTGGCATTGAACCTGCGTGATCCTCGTGTCTCCACCTCCCAAGCGCGGGGATTACAAGCGTGTGCCACCACGCCCGGTGGTTTTTTTTTATCTTTTAAAAACCTTTCTTTTATTTGTCATTATTTTTTATACATAAGATGTTTCTTTTTTCTGATAATTTTAGAGTTATTATAGTGTATCATTATTACTTTTTATTCTCTAATAGTTGATACATACAAAAGGACATATAAGTATAGGGAAGTTGTGAACGCAGCTACACAATCGGCAAGCATGAGCCTCTCCTCCAGGAAAACCAGAACCTTGCCCTGTGTGCCTAAGCTCACCTTCTTGCCTCTCCTGAAGGTGACCTGACTACATTGTCAGCAATTTGCTTTCCTTCATAATTTCACTCCATGTACATTCCATAGAGTATCTGTTTTCATCATTAAATGTTAGCATCGTTTTTAGGTTGGTCAAATATGTTTTCTTCTTCTTCTTCTTCTTCTTCTTTTTTTTTTTTTTTTGGTGGTACTGGGGTTCCTGGAAGCCCTTCTACCTCCGGGCTACACTCCCAGACCTATTTTTATATTTTTTAAATTTGGAAACAGGGTCTCCTAAGCCAGCGCGCGCGGCTGGCTTCGAACCTGCGCGATCCTCCTGTCTCTGCCTCCCAAGCGCGGGGATTACAAGCGTGCGCCACCACGCCCGGCTATAAAATATGTTTTTACTCAGGCTTCTGAGATTTATGTTGGAGTTCCCATTACTGTCACTGCTTCATGTGTTCTATGAACAAAGCACATTTATCCATTCCTTGTCGAGGGACATTTAGATGTTTCTTCTTCACCCCTGGCTCTTTTTTCAATTGTGAATAATACTGTACATTGTTACCCATATTTCCTGAAGTATATATGTTGAGTTTCTTTGGGGGCACCTGTAGTAGACTTGCTGGGTGGTAAATTATGTACATGTTCAACTTCATAAATACCAAATTGTTTTTCTGAAATGATTGGACTACTTTAAGCAGCAATATTAAAAGCTGATGTTTTCTACATTCTCTTAAAATTTTGCCCATCTGGTTGGTATAGAATGATATCTTGTAACCTTACTTTACGTTTTTCCTGATTCCCTATAAAGCTGACCATCTTTTGGTATGTTTATGGATTTTTGTGTTTCCATTTTTGTGATATTCCTATTCAGACCTTTTACTAGTTTTTCTCTTCTATCCAAGAGAGAATGTCATCTACTTTATGAAGTGGTATAGTCCATCATTTTATTTGTGTTGATGCTCAGACTGTTCTAGATTTGTCCTGCTGTTCAGTCGAGCTTCTCCTTCTAATTTCCTTATCATGTTTTGATCACTTTCAAAAAACAAATTAATAAATACTGTTTCATGAATTTTTTCCCACATCTGCTTAGAAGAACCTGTATATATTTTCCCTCCTTAATCTGTTTCTTTAGTGAATTACCATTGATTTTGTGACATTAAAAAACCTTGTTTTTCTAGGATAAACATATTTTATATATTGTTGGATTTGATTTACTCTTTCTATAAGATTTTTACATCTCTTTATAAATTTTTTTATATACTTGGCTTATTTTTCAGACTGCCTAATACAGTTTTACTTTTTAGTACAAATCACAATAAATATAAAGCATTTGAAATCGAGCAGTCACATAATTACATAGGCAGCTATGGCTGAGGGTTTTGACTCATAGTTATAGTTATCAAAGTACAGAATGTAATCACAGTACTTGACAGGCTAAGACAAGAGGATTGCAAGATCCAGGCTAGCCTGGGCAACTGTGAGCGCTGTCTTGAAATAAAAAAAAAAAAAAAGTTGGGGGTATAGCTCAATGGCATAGCATCCCTGAGTTTAATCTCCAGTACACACACACACACACACACACACACACACACACACACACAAAGTAGGATTTAATTTTAATTGAACCTACTTTAACATATTTAACTTGTGGTAGATACAGGTTTGGGCAGATGATATTTGATTTGCTAACTATCCTCTTTCTTCCTCCATTATTGCTTTGTAATTTCCTAAATTCTCATAGCTACATAAGAAATAAAGAATTGTCTCTAAGAATCATTTTTGTATTTTTATTGTAAATTACATGTAACAACATTTTTCTTAAGTTTTAGGTGTACAGTTCAGTGGTAAATACATTCATATTGTTTGTAAGCATACATTAGAAGTCTTCATCTTGCAAAACTGAAACCATAAACAGTGACTCCTCATTCTCCCATCTCCCTGCCCCTGAAAACCACGATGCTACTTATGTCTCTATGATTTTTACTACCTATGTATGTCATGTGAGTGAATTATGTAGTGCTTGCCTTTTTAAAAAGTTTTTATTGGTGCATTATAGTCATACATCTTAATGGGGTATAAGATGGTATGGGCATACATGCACACATCACTCAGTTAACCCTTACCCAATGCCCATCCCACCCTTCACCTCAACCTCCTCCTGTTTGGCTTAGTGATTGGCTTTGATATGTTTGTGAATGTACATCGTGTACATTAGGGAATTTCCCTCTCACCCCCTTCCATCTCCCTCCGGTCACCTTATTTGCTCATCGGTAGTCTCTCCTTCTTTGTCTAGAGTTTCTCCTATGACCCATTTTCTCCCTAGCTTCCGCCGATTAGGGAGAGCATCCAGTTTCTTGTTTTATGTGACTAAACTCACTTAGCTTAATGCTCTCCAGTTCCATCCATTTCCCTGTAAATTGTAGTCTTCTTTATGGCTGAGTAAAATTCCATTGTGTACATATCCCATAGTTTTATAATATATTCATCTGTTGATGGCCATCTTAGCTGGTTCCATAGTTTGGCTATGGTGAATATAGATATCCATGTATTAGTTTGGTAGTTTGGTTTCCATTCTTTTGGGTAGATACCCAGAAGTGGTATTGCTGGATTATATGCAATCCCAACAATGTCTTAGAGTTCCCCCTTCTTCACATCTTCGCCGGCATTTGTTGTTGTTTGTGTTTTGAATGATTGCCATTTTAGATGGAGGTAGGTGAAATCTCAGAGTAGTTTTGATTTGCATCTCTCTGATTGCGAATGATGTTGAGCATTTTTTAATACATTTATTGGCCATTTGAATTTCTTCTTTTGTGAAGTGTCTATTTAGTTCACTTGACCATTTTTGATTGGCTTATTTGTTTTTTCATTTTTGAGTTTCTTGAGTTCTCTATATTCTAGATATTAGTCCTCTATCAGAGGAATAGTTGGCAAAAAATCTTCTCCCATTCTGTTGGATGTCTGTTGAGGTTCTTGATAGTTTCTCTTTGCTGTGCAAAAGTTCTTCAGTTTTTTTTAAAATTTTTATTGGTGCATTGTATTTATACATCATAATGGGGTAAAAAACCTGTTTAGACATAAATGCACACATACCCATCTAGCCCCTACCCAGTACCCACCCCAATCCCTCTCCATCCCTCCCTCCCATGCTGGGCTTAGTGTTTGACTAAGATATGAATAAGTACATCCTGTGCTTTAGAGAGTCTCCTTCTTCCCCCTCCCATCCCACAGTTAGGTGTCTTCATTGCTCCTCTATAGGACCTCCTTTTTCACTTGGCGTTCCTCCTATGACCCATTTCACCTTAGCTTTCACATATTAGGGAGAGCATCCGATTTCTTACTTTTTGCAGCTGACTAATCTCGCTCAGCGTAACGTCCTCCAGCTCCATCCATTCTGTGTAAATGCCGCAATTGTGGGCTTTTGGCTGAGTACAACTCCATTGTGCACATGTCCCCAGTATTGTAATCCATCATCTTTTGATGGACATCTTGGCTGGTTCCATAGTTTGTAATGCAATCCCATGTATTGGCTTTTAACTGGCTTATTTCATTTAACCTAATTGTTCTGGCATGTTGGAATTCCCTTACTCTTTAATGCTACATAATGTTCCGTTATTTCATATGCCACATTTGCTTATTCATTCATCTGCCCATCATGTGGGTTGCTCCCAAGTGAATGTACAGTGAATGATGCTTCTGTGAACATGCATGGCAGACTTGTTTTTTTTTTGTTTTTTTTTGTTTTTTTTTGCGGTACTGGGGATTGAACCCAGAGGGATTCTACCTCTGAGCTACTCTCCCAACCCTATTTTTTATTCTTATTTTGAAAAAGAATCTCACTAAGTTGCAGAGTGCCTCACTAAATAGAAGAGTCTGGCGGCAAACCAGTAATCCTCTTGTCTCAGCCTCCCAAGTTCTGGGATCACAGGTGTGTGCCACTACATCTGGCTCAGATACCTTACATTTCTGATCACATGGTAAACCTCTTTTCTCTTTTTAGGGAATTGAGATACTGTTTTTCATTGCAGCTGTACCATATTATATTCTTACCAGCTGTATTGAAGGGTGTTTCCATGTTATCACCATTTATTATATGATTTTTTATTTTTTGGGCCAGCTTAATGGTAGGATGTGGTTTTTGTTTTTCATTGATCCAGAATATACATCATGGTTTTTATTTGTTTCTAATTAAAGAATTAGTTTTGTAGAACACTTTTAGGTTTACAACAAAATTAAGCAGAAAATACAGAGTTCCATACACCCCTTCCCCAATTATGCACAGCCTCACCAAATACTTCACCTGCACCAGAGAGGTACATTTGTTAAGACTGATACACCTACATCGGTACCCCATAATCTCCAAAGTTTGCATCAAGGTCCACTTGTGCTATTAAGCATTCTAGGTGTTTCTCTGTCTCTCTCTCTCTTTCACACACACACACACACACACACACACACACACACACACACACACACGTATTCACTAGTATAGTATATGGATAAATTTCACAGCCCTAGAAAGTCCACTGTGCCTTGCCTGTTCATTTCACGCTTACTCCCAGTAACTGTGATCAGTGCTCATTTTACTGTCTCCTTAGTTTTGCCTTTTGCAGAATTTCATATCTTTGGAATCATACAGTCTGCAATGTTGTTAGATTGGCTGCTTTGATTTAGTAAAATGCAATTAAGTTTCCTTCAGTCTTTTTATGGCTTATGGCTTGACAGGTCATTTACTTTTGGTGCTCAATAACATTTTGATTATGTGGATGGATCACATTTACCTACCAAAGGGCATTTTGGTTATTTCCAGGTTTTGGCAGTTATGAAAGAAAGCTGCCGTAAACATTTACCTGCAGGTTTTTATGTAGAGATAAACTTTAAGCTCATTTGGATAAATACCAAAGGAAGTGACTGTTGAATTTTTAGGGAGTTGCCGAGCTGTTGTCCAAAGTGACTGCCGTTTTGCGTCTGCACCAGCGACGAGTGCACACGCTGCTCTACATCCTTGTCAGCATTTGGTGGTGTTAGTGTTTGGATGTTGACCGTTCTCATAAGTATGTGATACTCTCTCATTTGTTTGGTTGAATATCTTTTTATATCCCGTTTGCTCTCTGTGTGTTTTATTTGGTGTGGTGTCTGTTAAAGTCTTTGCCAGTTTTTTCATTGAGTTGTTCATTTTCTTACCGTGGAGTCTTAAGAATTCTTTGTATATTTTGGGTGCTTGTTTTATCAGATACAACTTTTGCAAATATTTTCTCCTAGCTTGTGGTGTGTTTTCTCATTCTATTGACATCTTTCTTAGAGTAGACTCTTTTAATTTTACAACGGTCCAGCTTATTAGTTGTTTTTTTCATGGGTTATGTTTTTGGTGTTGTATCTAAAAAGTCCAACCATATCTAAGGCCATCTAGGTTTTCCTGTGTCTAGGAGTTACCTGGTTTTGTGATGTACTTGAGGCCTGTGATCCACTCTGAGGTACTTTTTATGAAGGGTTCTGGTGTGTGTATAGATGGATTTGGAGAGTATGTGGATGTCGACCTGTTCAAACACATGAAAATAGTGTTTGGCTCCATTGTATTATCTTTGTTCCTTTGTCAGAGATCAGTTGACTATACATGAGTCTATTTCTGAACTCTGTCCTTTGTTCTATTGGTGTCTGTGTGTCTATTTGTTCTCTTGTCTATTCCATTGATATGTTTGTATTCTAGTTCTGTTGTCAGTGTCATACTATCTGGCTTTACATAGTAAGTCTTGAAGTCAATAGTGTCAGTGTTCTAAATTTGTTCTACTTCAATAGTAAGTTGCCTTTTCTTGATTTTTTACATATTCATATAAACTTTAAAATCATTTTGCTGATATTTGCAAAATAACTTGCAAGGATAATGACTGGGGTTTTGTTGAACATATAGATTAATTGGAAAGAATTGACATCTTGACAGTACTATATCTTCTTGTCTATAAATATGGAATATTCCTTTTCTACTTAGCTCTTGATATTTTCCATCAGTGTTTTATAGCTTTTCTTATATAGGTCTTGCATATATATATATATATATATATATATATATATATATATATATATATATTACCTTTTTGGCAGTAATGGTAAATGGTAATACACTATTAATTTCAAATTTTCTTTTATTTATGGCTGACATATGGAAAAGCAGTTGACTTTGATATAATAACTTGTGTCCTGTAACATTTTTAAGTATAAGACTTTTACAAATATGCTTTATCACACTGAGGAAATTTTTTTATTCTTAGTTTGCTGAGAGTGTTTAGCATGGATTCACAGTAAGTTAGTCAGGTAGTCTTTTTGCATGTATTGACAGGATCATGTAAACTTTTTCTTTATCTAGTTGATGCAATGTAGTACTTAATTGGTTTTCAAATGCTGAAGCAGTCTTGCATATCTAGGGTAAATGTTAAAGGTTGTGGTGTGTGTATGATTCTTTTTATGTTTGATTTGATTTGATAATGTCTTAGTGAAGTTTTGATATATATATATTTATGTTCCTGAGAGATTACTGGCCTATCTAATTTGGTATTAGGGTAACATTGGCCTCAGAGGTGAATTAGAACCTCTGCTTTCATCTTCAGGAAGCAATTAGAGACAATTGGAGTAATTTCTTCCTAAGAAGATAATACTCTGACAAATTTCAAAATGGTATTAGGTATTAGGTATTAGGTATTTGGTATTAGGTATTTGGTATTAGGGTAACATTGGCCTCAGAGGTGAATTAGAACCTCTGCTTTCATCTTCAGGAAGCAATTAGAGACAATTGGAGTAATTTCTTCCTAAGAAGATAATACTCTGACAAATTTCAAAATGGCACCTTCCCTGCACTGCCAGAATCACAAAGGGAATTCCTCTGATACGCACTGCAGAGACCTGGTAGAGCTCTTTGAGGTAAAACTAAAAGAGCAGGCACCTCCTTTGACTGAAGTTTTAACTAAGAGCTGTTCACACTGAGCCTCCAGCAATCATTGACTACACTTTGGATTTTCCCACCCTACACTGGATTTGGCTCTCATAGCGGTCCTGCTCTCGTAATTTATGATTCTGTGTATCTATCTGTCTGTCCCCCATTTGTGGGCAGCAGTATGCTCGGTGACCTCCCTTCTCTATCATATCTCGACAGAGTTGTTGCCTGTTTGTTCAGCATTTTACTTGTTATTAGAACCTAGTGATGGCTCTGAGCTCCTTATGTGCGGGACCTTCACTCTGATTTTCATTTAAAATTCCCTATTAACTAGCTATGCTGAGCATCTTTTCATGTTCTTCTTGTTAATTTATGTATCTTTTATGGAGAAATGTCTTTTCAAGTTCTTTCCCCATTTTTTAAATTTATCCGTACTGGGGATAGAACCCAGGGGCATTCTACCCCCAACCCTATTTTTTTTTCCTTTATTTTGAAACAGGATCTCACCAAGTTGCAAACGATCTCATTACATAGCTGAGTCTGTCTTTGAACCATGATCCTCCTGTCTCAGCCTTGCTAATGTTGGGATTACAAGCGTGTGCCACCACGCCTGGCTTTTTGCTCATTTTTTAATCAGGGGTGTGTGTGTGTGTGTGTGTGTGTGTGTGTGTGTGTGTGTGTGTGTGTGTGTGTATGAGTTTTAGGAGTTCTGTATGTATTCTGGATAGTAATACCTAATCAGATATATGGTGTTCAAGTATCTTACTCCAACATTTTCACAATATTGTTAAAGCTGAGTTTTATTTCTAAGCTTTTTTGCCTGTTATTTTCCTTCTTCTCTAGGCTACCTACCTCTCTTTCTTCACCTTCTCCTAGAACTTACTCTCTAGGCCAGCTCCTGCAGTACTTGGTACTTTGCATTTAGAGTCTTACTAGATCTAATAGAAATAATGTAATTTAACTTTTTAAAGTAGTACTTTGTAAACAAAGCCAGAGTTGTGGTTTTTTCCACATTTATTGACTTTGAGAAATTTGTCTTATTTTTCTTGCTTCCTTTGATAAAAGCCATATACCAATTCTCATCGCCAATAAGATCATTCTCAGCAATTTCAGGATTTTTAAAAGGCAGTTAGTATGTATTATATTAACTTTAACTCCAGATATTTCTTGAGACAGTTTGAACTTCTTTTCTTACTATCTTATACTTTCTTTTTAATACCCTTGGCATTGTTTTGTTTGGTTCTTAATCAAGAAAACACTTAGTCAATGTTATAGTATTTTCTTAACTTTTGCCAAAATTGCAGTAGAAATAAACAGTTCATACACATACATACAACAGTATAAATGGCAAATAAAATATATTGTGTTTCATCTATTCTTAGAAGAGTGTAGAAGTGAAATATGACATAACATTTTCCCTGATGGAAAGTTTTGAAGTAATAACACAGAGTGGGAGCCAGAGTGTATCTCATAGAGAAATTCGTCAACGTTTTTCTCAAATTTTAAAATTTGTATATCTTTGACCCATCAGTTCCAATTCTGATACTTTATTCATAAGTGTATTGATATGTAAATAAGATATACACATAGGATGTTTATCATAATGGTGTTTGTAATAGGAAAAACAAATTATCCCTTAAAAGCACTTAAGTGTTGAGCAGTACACAAAGGACAAGTTAAATAAATATGGCACGTCTATAGAGTGAAATATTTTTCTCAGTTCTTAAACACAATGAATTAGGTTGGTTGGATTGAAACAGAACGCTAAAACATGTTAAGAGTAAAAGCAACAGTATAGTTTATCGGGTAGGGTCCAGTTTGTAGTTTCAACCAGATATGAGCTAGAATTTATTCATGTTGATGATTGGAAGTATTCATGGAAAACTGTCCATGGTGGCCATCTCCTGGGGTATGAAGTCGAGGGTGGAGAGGGGGCTGTGTGTGTGTGTGTGTGTGTGTGTGTGTGTGTGTGTGTGTGGTACTGGGGATTGAACCCAGGGGCATCCTATCTCCAAACTCTACCTCCAAGCTACACCCCCAGCCCTGTTATTTTTATTTCAAAACAGAGTCTCACTAGGTTGATGAGAGTCTGTCTCTCTCTGCTGAGGCTGTCCTTGAACCTGCGGTCCTCTCTGGCTCAGCCTTCCCAGTACTGGTATTAGAGGTGTGTGCCACCACACCTGGCTTATATATACCCTTCTGAATGGTTTAAATTTTGTTTATCACGAACATTTGCCATTTTCACAATGAAAATTAATGATTTACTTTTTGTTTTATGTGCATTAATCTTATTTTTCTTGGATCTTTTCAGATTTCTCTGGCACTTTGTTTTGTTTTGATGTTTGGGAATTCAATGTTATTAACATCTTATTATGCTTCCTCCTTGGTAATTATTTGGGTAAGTATTTCTTAAGTACACGGCTGGTTTTGAATATGATGGTATACGTTTCTTTATCACTGACTTGGGAGTCATGGGCAATTTCTACAGGAATCTATATGTGATGAATATTTAAGTACTTACTTCCAACGTAGGGAGGAAAATCACAGTGAAAGTTAACAGTGGAAAGCATAGCATCTTGCCTTTTAACCCCAGTTTACCCTATCTTCCTTTTCACTTACCAGACTTACTTAGACTAAACTAAGTTTTAGTCTTAGTGTTTGTTTCATAATGATTTTTTTATGTTTTTCCTCTTTTTTTTTTTCAGTTTCAGTAAAAATGTAAGTCATCGCTTTACAAATGACTGTATCTTCCTCTCCAGGGCTTCCACTATTAAAGTGTTTTCAAACCTTAAGTTATTCTCTACATCCTAAGTACACACACTTTAATATAGGCCAGTTTCTTGGAGACAAAAGCATTTCCCTGTTTTACTTGGAATGCATTCTACTTTTTGAGTAGTCATTCAAGTAACTCAGATAATTTTGGCTTTCTTGACTTCTAGAATCTATAAACAATTGGAGCCTCTAGTCCCAATTTAGAACCTCCTCTGCCTTTTCCTATTTTACAAATAAATGGTTATTTAGAAACCCATTTCCCCAAAATATGATTTTTCCAAATCTGAGCCACCACCCCTTATAGGTGTCGTGACTTGAGTGTATTGAGCCACGGAAATGAGGAGTTAGCATGTGGTGACACTGTGCTTTCAAACAAGGCACTGACGGAGCTTCTGCGTTTTACATTAGTAAGTTTAGTTCCTGAAATCACATACAGACGTGTACAGGGAAGCCATTGAACTGAAGATTGTATATGAATACGATCTCATCTAAGTACATATTGCAGGGAATTTCTCTTTCACTCAGTTGTGTACCTACGGTGCATCAGGTACCCTGCTAGCTACCTGAAATGGAGTTATGTCTTAGGTGTAAATTAAGCATATTTATGTATACTTCATGTTCTCATGTGTCACAACATGTGATGCTAACAGGTCTGTGCACATTTGCTAATATATTTATTGCATTTAATCATTTTGAAACCTGAATTATATTGCACTTTGTATTCTCAGATGTTAAAGACAACTTACGAAAATACTTAATTTGGATTCAAGTATTTTTGCTTTGATCTCTATATTTTTGCCAAGTTTGAAGTAGATTTAGCTTCCTAAAAGTAATATAGTCTGGGATAATATGTACTTGAAAAGACTTCAGATTTGACAGAGAAGTATTTAGTTGATCCATTAAAATACCATCTGTAGATTATCCCAAGAATCAGTAATTCTTAGCATAAGGAAAATCTTCTGTGCATATGACTGCTATCGAAATTTTGAAATTATTATTATTACATGCTTTTTGGTTCCTTGGTAACTCAGACATGTAAAAATCAATTCTAGAAATTTACATATGGTGATTTTCTTTTAAATTTTTCGGTTACTAACTGATCTAATCTGCTTTGGATAAAATAAGGCTATTTTTTGAAATCATGAGCTACAGAAATAAGCATGTGGTGATACTGTGTGGAAAATCAACGGTGTGCTAAATTTTAGATTTTTGAGAGTAATTATTTAGAATGATTATTCCTTGAATTTATATCCATAAGTATTAACTGTTATTTTCTCTACTCAGGGCTTGCTGGCAATGAAACCACATTTTCTGAAAATAAATGTATCTGAACTTAGTTTATGGGTAAGAATCAATCTATTTTAATGCATGTTTTTCTTCTCTGAAACATATCATTGGTTTTATGTTTTACTTTTAAGGAAATGGTATATGTAATGCAGAGAATCTAAAAATGTTGTAACATATTAGGGTTTAACTTTTTTTTGTGGTGCTGGGGATTGAACTTAGGGGCATCCTATCTCTGATCTACACTCCTGCCCCATTTTTTATTCTTTTATTTGAAACAAGGTCTCACTGAGTTGCAGAGGGTCTCACAAGTAGCTGAGGCTGGCCACCAACATGTGGATCCATCTGTTTTATCCTCCCAGTACTGGAGGGTTTAATTTTAATGTATCAAATTGTTCCTTTCATAAAGCAAGTTAAGATTAATCTGAGATAATAAATTCATTTTGTTTATTATTGATTGCCCACATGTTTCTTTTCTTTCTTTTTTTTTTTTTTTGGCTGGATTGCATAACCCTGAGCTGTGGGTGCTAAGGAATCCAGGCCCACGTTTCATTTAAAGACTGGCACATGTATAAGAAGCCATCAGTGGAAGGAGAATTTAATTATAATTCCTATATAGTGCTGATAAAATACTAATAATTTTGCTAATAATATTGTATGCGTGTCTTTTAACTTTTAGTTATAGCCCTTGATTTAGATCAACATGATTTATTTTAAATTAATATCCATTTATTTTAGCAATTTTTTAAAGGTAAAAAAAATAAGGATATTTATTGCATATATGGTTAAAGCTTTTTTATCTTCTTTCTTGGCTATGGTATTTAAAGCATAAAAGGTAGATTTATTATTTTATTTTGTAGGTTATACAAGGATGTCTTTGGTTATTTGGAACTGTTATACTCAAGTCTTTGACATCTAGAATCTTTGGCATTGCAGATGATGTAAGTGCATTTTGCTTAAACTTGAAAGACTGAAATGAACCGCACAGGCTGAGGATGAATTATTTGACTATTAAAGTACTACTGTTTAAACAAAATTCTAGTATGGATTCTAACCTATTTTATCTTTTTAATATCTCGATATCATTTTATTGGTCCTTCTCTATCAATAAATTTAAAAATTTAAAAGTTTAAAACACGTGTAGAGTTTTCTAATAAGAGAATCTGACTCATGTGCTTGTCCATTTGAGAACCAAGTCAGCTATTTCTTGATTCGTCCCTGATTTCCCAGCTTGTTCCATCAGTACTCTCCTTGACAGAAGTTTCATGAGTTGGAAGTTATGGAACTAGTATTTCACTTTGCAGATTTTACATAGCTCCAACTTCCTCTGGAGGCTTTAAAAAACTTCCACTTTTGTGCCAGTTCCATGCTGTTTTTAATTACTGTGACTCTGTAGTATAGAGGTCAGGTGTTGGGAAGCCTCTGCCTGCCTCTCGTTGCTGAAAACTACCTTGGCTCTTCTGAGGGCTTTGTTGTCCCAAACGTACTTAAGAACTGGTCTTTCTATCCCGTGGCATTTTCATGGGTCTTGGATTGAATCTATGGATGACTTTTAGAATAATTTTAAAATCAGTATCATTTTAATGATATTTATTCTGCCTACTAGAGTCTCAAGTACTGTATTGAAAAGTAGAGGTGATAGTGGATATCCTTGTCTTGTTCCTGTTTTAAGAGGAACTCTTGTTCCTCTTTAATGTGATGTTGGCTGTGGGCTTTTTTATATTCCTTTTATGAGGTTGAGGTATGTTCCTTCCATACTGATTCCCTGCAGTATTTTTAGCATGAATGGGTGTTGGATTTTTGTCAGATACATTTTCAACATCTATTAAAATGATCATGTGATTTTTGTCCTTAGTTTTGTTTGTGTGGTGCGTTACATGGATTGTTTTTCAAATGTTGAACCAGCCTTTTGTCTGTGAGATGAACCCAACTTGGTCATGGTATATAATTTTCTTGTTGTAGTTTTGCATATACTTTGCTAGTATTTTGTTGAGCAGTTTTGCGGCTAAGTTAATCAACAATATTGGTCTGTAGTTTTCTTTTCTTTAGCTGTCTTTATTCAGTTTTAGTACTAATGTGATGTTGGCTTTCTAGAATATATTTGGGAGAGCCCCATTTCTTTCTGTTTCATGGAATAGACTGAGAAGTGCATGGGTGAAAAACTTCCTCAACAAGACCCAAAGACACAAGAAATTAAAATGAAGATCAATATATGGCATTGTATTAAACCAAAGAGCTTTTGTGCAGCAAAGGAAACTATCAAGAGCTAACAGAATGGAAGGTTTTTGCCAGCTACTCCTCTGATAGAGAACTAACTAATATCTAGAATACACAGAGAACTCAAGAAACTCACCACCAAAAAATAATAATAATAAAAAATAACTTTTACCACTCCCATTAAAAAAATGGGCAAGTAAACTAAATAGACACTTCACAAAAGAAGAAATACAAATGACCAATAAATGATAATTGTATGAAAAAATGTTCATTATTAGCAATCAAAGAGATAGAAATCAAAACTACCCTGAGATTTCACCTAACCCCAATTATAATGGCTATCATTCAAAGCACAACAAAATACCCATCAACAGATATATGGATTACAAAACCATGGGATATGTACACAATGGAATTTTACTCAGCCATAAAGAAGAACAAAATTATGTCATTTACAGGGAAATGTATGGAACTGGAGAAGATTCTGATAAGTAAGATGTCAAAAGTTAGATGTTCTCCCTAATATGTGGAGGCTAGGGAGAAAATGGGACATGGAAGGGACTCTAGACAAAGGAGGGGAAACCTTAAATGAGTGAAGAAGGTGCCCTGCCTAAGGGAAGTGGGGGGGAGAGGGAAGCACCTCAAGGCACATGATGTACATACATAAACATCTAAGTCAGTCACTGTGCTGAACAAGGGAAGGAGGGAAGAGGGAGGGAATAGCATGGACACTGTGGAGGGCTAAATGAGTGTTGTGTGCATGTAAGTGTCTACCACCCTGAGCTCATCAAGATGTATGGTTATAAGCATCAATTACTAAAATAAATGCTGGAGAGGATGTGAAGAAGTGGGAATTAAAATAAGTTGTTGGGTAGGATTGCAAATTAGTGCAACCACTTTGGAAAACAGTATGGAGGATCCTCAGATGAATGAAAATGAACCTACCATATGATCCAGCAGTACCACTGTTGAGTATCTACCCCCAGAAATGGAAAGCAAGCTACCAAACTAATGCATGCATATCTGTGTTCATAGCTGCACAATTGCCAAACTATGGAACCAGCCAAGATCACTATCAGCAGATGATTGGATTATAAAACTATGGGATATGTACACAATGGAATTTTACTTACCCATAAAAGAACAAAATTATGTCATTTACAGGGAAATGGATGGAACTGGATAGCATGCTAAGTGAGATTTGTCAATCACAAAAAGTAAAAATTTGGATGCTCTCCCTTATATGCAGAAGCTAGGGAGAAAAGGGTTTATAGGAGGCCGTCTAGATGAAGAATGAGAAACCATAGATGAGCAAATAAGGTGACCTAACCGAAGGGGTAGGAGGGCGGAAGAGGGCGTTTTTCTAATATACTTGATATACATTCACAAAACATATCAGTCACCAAGCCAAACATGGGGGGGGCATGGGGTGGGAATTGGGTAAGGGCTAATTGAGTGATGTGTGCATGTATGTCTCTACCATCTTATACTCCATTAAGATGTAAGACTACAGTGCACCAACTAAAAACAAAAACTTCCACTTTGAAAACCAATTGTTATTTCAACAAAGCATAACTTCTGAGCTCTGGTGTCAGATAAGCCTAGGTTCAAGTCCTAATTTCCATGCTTTACTGGAGAGATGTAAGACAATTTACCAAGGTCAAAAGTACTTGCGGAGTGTAGCATGGGACTCAGTAGATACTTGGGCTGTTTCTGTACTATAAATACTACTATATATCCTACTACAGATAGTGATGCAGTGAACATGTGGTTGCATGTATTTCTTCATTAGTTATTTTGTATGGTTGTTCTAGGGACCATAACATGCATCGTAATTTAAAACTATTTACTTTAGAGTAATACTGCTTTAATTAAGGTAAACAAATATAGTGACTTTGCTCCAGTATCTCTTCCTTTCCTCTACCCTCTTTCATTTGGTTGTTATGTATGTCCCTTCATATACAAGTGCCAACAGCATAGAGTTTTGATTATTGTATTGTGGCAGTCTTATGTTTATAGTGCCTTTTGTATTTATTCATACTAGTAAGTCGGTATGTTTTCCCCGTCTATGACGAGTTGTTTTTTGCTGTAGCTTTTAAGGCTTGCTCTTTGCCTTCATAGATAAAATTGTGTGCTGTATCTAGATAAGGATCTTTTGAGTTCATCCTTTCAGATGGTTATTGAACTTGTGTAGGTTGCCATTTTTCATCTAACTTGGGAAGTTTTGGACCATTATGTCTTCAAATACTTTATTCTTTCCTGTCTTTTATGTCTCCCATCAATATGTCTGTGTGCTTAATATTGTTGCAAAGGTTTTTGAGGCTTTCTTCAGTATTCTTTAATCTTTTTTCCTCTTTACTTTTCAGATTAGATAATTTCTATTAATCTCTCTTCATGTTTATTAATTCTTCTGCCTTTGGACACTTACCAAGGAACCTATATAGTGAAATGTTTATTTCTGTTATATGTTTTAACTCTACAATTTTTATTTTTTAAGTTTGTTTCCTTAATGAAATTGGTTATTTGCTGATTTATTGGCAATTATATTTTTATTTTTTTAAACTGGATTTTCTTTCATTCTACATATTTGTAATTGCTTCTCTGAAGTTTTTGTCTGCTAAGTACATCATCTGAGCCCCTTCAGCATCCAGTTATATTGATGATTTTTTTCCTGAATATATGTCTGACTTTTCAGCTTATTTTCATGTCTCACTAAGTTTTTAAGAACTGAATATTTCAGAAAACATACTGTAGCAACTTGGGATTCTGACTTTTTTCCTGTAAGTTTTGTTGTATGGCTGCTAATTCCTTTGTTCAAGATTTTTTTGGGGGGTTTGGTTTTTAATTCTTATTTTAGGTTTTCAGCCTGACTTTCTAAATGTCACTCCAATGTCTGTGTTACTTAATATTCAGCCAATTATATTACTGTATTCCTGGGATACCAGCTGCACTTATAATGGATTATTTCTATATATTGTTGGATTTGCTTGAATCCCATTTTTAAGGATTTCTACTTATGTACATGGGGAATATCATTCACAGTTTTATAGTACTGAATTTTTCTGGTTTAGGTTCAGAGTAATGCAGACTTCCTAAAGTTGTTAGGAAGTGTTCAGACTCCTGTTTTCAGAGAGAATTTGTGTATGTAAATGTGGTATTCCTTAAATGTTAAGCAAAATTCAACATCATGGCTCTCAGGGCCTGGAATTTTTTTTGTGAGTGTTTGTTTGTTTGGTGGTACTGGGGTTCCTGGAAACCCTTCTACCTCCGGGCTACACTCCCAGACACCTATTTTATACTTTTTTAAAATTTGGAAACAGGGTCTCTTAAGCCAGCGCTGGCTTCGAACCTGCGCAATCCTCCTGTCTCCGCCTCCCAAGCACGAGGATTACAAGTGTGCACCACCGTGCCTGGCTGTGAGTAAGTTTTTAACTGCAGATTTAGTTAATTTAAGGAAATTACCTAATTCATGTAGAGTGACCTTTAGCAGTTTATATCTTTAGATGAACTTTTCTCATTTCATGTATGTCATCAAGTGGCTCATGATTGTGTGTGTGTGTGTGTGTGTGTGTGTGTGTGTGTTTGTGTGGTATTAGAATTGAACCTAGATATTTTGTTGGTTTTGAGCTTATTGCGGTTAGAATTATTTTCTTTCTTTCTTCATAGATTCATTGTTGACATATAGAAAAACTACTGATTTTTTTTTTTAGATATATTTTGTATCCTGCAACTTTGCTGACATGGCTAATCAGTAGTCTTTTGGTTGAGTTTTTGGGTCTTTTAGATATAGGATCATGTCGTTTGCAAGGCTAATTTTAGTTCCTCTCTTCCTATTTGAATTCCCTTGATATCCTTCTCTTATTGCTGTGTCAAGTCTAGAGGATTATATTGGAAAGGAGTTGTGATAGTGGGCATCCTTGTCTTGTTCCTGATTTTAGAGGAAATTCTTGCATTTTTCCCCCATTCAATTTGATGTTGGCTTTGGGATTATTATATATTGCCTTATTGATATTCAAATATATTCCTTCTATTCCAATTTTCTGCAGTGTTTTTAACATGAATGGGTGTTGTATTTTATCAGATTTTTCAGCATCTATTGATATGATGATGTGGTTTTTGTTCTCAGTTCTATTTATGTGGTGAATAGCATATATTGATTTGCGTATGTTGAACCAGCCTTGCTTTTCTTGGATGAAACTAACTTGGCCATGGTGCACAATTCTCTTGATATGGTTTTGAATACGTATAGCTAGTATTTGGTTTAGAAGTTTTGCATCTGTGTTCACCAAGGATATTGGTCTGTAATTTTCTTTTCTTGAGGTATCTTTACTTGGTTTGGGGATTAATGTGATACTGGCCTCATAGAAGGAATTTGGGAGAATTCTATCTCTCAGTTTCCCAGAACAAGTTGTAAAGTTGGGATTAGTTCTTTACTGAAGGTTTTGTAGAATTTAGCTAGAAATCCATTTAGGCAGAAGTTTTACTGCTGTTTCAGTTTCTTTGCTTGCTATTGGTTGGTTTAGGCTTGCTATGTCTTCTTGGTTCAATTTAGGTAGTTATATTTGCTTAGAAATTATTGATTTCTTCCATGTTTTCCAGTCTATTGGAATATAAATTTTCATAATAGTTTCTGATAATCCTTTGAATTTTCCCACAGTCTGTGGTAATGTCTCTTTTTTCATTTCTGATTTTAATAATTTGAATTGATACTCTCTTTTGGTTAGGTTGGCCAGGGGGTTGTCAATCTTATTAATCATTTCAAATAACCTGCTTTTTGTTTTGTTGATTCTTTGAATTATTTTTTATTTTCTATTTCATTTATTTCTGCTCTGATTCTAATAATTTCCTGCCTTCTACTGGTTTTAGAATTAGACTGTTGCAATTTTATTAGGTCCTTGAGATGTGTCATTAGGTTCTTTACTTGGCAACTCTCTGTTCTTATATGGGCACTCAATGCTACAAACTTTCCTCTTAACACTACCTTCAAAGTTTCCCTTAAATTTTGGTAAGTTGTGTCTCTACTGTCATTTAATTCCAGGAATTTATTTCTCCCCTTATTTCTGATCTTACCCACTCATCTTTCAATAGTGTATCATTGAATCTCCATTTATTTAAATACTTTCTTTTGGTCTCTCTGTTGTTTTCTACTTTTTTTCCAGTGTGGTCTGAAAAGATGGAGGGAATTATATCTTTTGAAATTGCTGGTGTTTGCTTTGTGGCCCAGGATATGATATCTTTTGGAGAAGGTTCCATGGGCTGCTGAGAAGAATGTGTATTCTGCTGTTCCTGGTTGAAATAGTCTGTATATGTCTATTATTAGGTCCATTTGGTTAATAGTGTTCTTTAGTTCTGAAAGTCTTTACTCATCTTTTGCCTTGAAGATCGATCTATAGCATAAGAGGTATGTAGCAGTCTTCCAGTATTAATGCATTTGGATCTATTTGAGATCTGATGTCCTGAAGGGTTTGTATATTTACTATTACTAGCAGGGCATATACATTTACTATCATTATATCTTCTTAGTGTTTTGTTTCTTTTAATAAAAGAAAGTGCCCTGCTTTGTCTCTTCTGCTGTGTTTTAGCTTAATGTCTGTTTGGTTTGATATCAGCATTGTTACCCCTGCTCGTTTTTGGTCTCCATTAGCATATCTTTTCCCATCCTTTTACTTTTACTCTACTAATGTCTTTGGCTATAAGGTGAGTTTCTTTCAAGTAGTATATATTTGGATGTGTGTGTATATATATACAAACATATATATAAAATGAATATATATATTTGGTGGTACTGGGGTTCCTGGAAACCCTTCTACCTTTGGGCTACACTCCGAGACATCTATTTTTTATATTTTTATTTGGAAACAGGGTCTCTTAAGCCAGTGAGGCTGGCTTTGAACCTGCGCGATCCTCCTGTCTCTGCCTCCCAAGCGTGGGGATTACAAGCATGCGCCACCACGCCCGGCTGGATTATATTTTTTAATCCACATTGCCAGTCTGTGTCTTTTAATTGGTGAATTGAGTCCTTTGATGTTCAGGGTCATTTTTGAAATATTTGTTTCCTGTCATTTTGTTATTTTTTCTGTACTTAGTTGCCCTGCTGATGAATTTCGTCTCTTCTCTGGTTCTGAAATTTGCTTCTTTTTCTTCTTTATGGTTTACTTCCTTAAGTATTTTCTCTGGTGTTGGCTTTATATTCATGATTTTTTTGAGATTCTACGCATCTTGAAACCCTTCCGTTTCTCCATCAATTCTAAATAATAATCTCACTGGAAATAGCAGTTTGGATTTAAGTTGTTTTCTTCCAGGTTCTGAATTGCATCATGCCAGTCTCTTCTGGCATTCATGACTTGGTTTTAAAATCTGGGGTGATTTCTATTGTTTTGCTTCTATATGACACATGTTCTTTTGTTCTCACTGTTTTTAAGATTTGTTCCTTGGCCTCAATATTGGTCATCTTGATTTTTACATGGCGTGGGGGAGGTCCACTTTGATCTCTTAATGGTGTTCTGTATGTCTCCTTAATGTTTATGTCCAAGTCACTTTCCATGTTTGACAAATTCCCTGAAATTATTTTTTTGAGGAGATTGTGAATACCCTTGGTCAGTACCTCTCTTGTTTCTTCAATGCCTTTTATATGTAAGTTAGGATGTTTCATGTTGTCCATAGTTGTTGGATTTTTAGGTTTTGTTGCTTAATGACTTCTGTATGCTGTTGATTGTGCTCTCCTTTTTGAATGAACTTTCTTCTAACAGTGATATTCTATTTTCCATTCCATATAATATTCTAGAATTTCTTCCTACTGCTGTCTTCATTTCATTTATTGACTCTTTGATTTCATTTCAGACCTCTTTCTGATTCTTTCTTAGTGTCTTCATTTCCTCTTTCATTTCTTGTACTCTTCCCTTGAGCCTTTCATCATATTGAAGATCAGGATTTGGAATTCTCCTTGCATTTCTTGTAGGTCAGTACTATGAATTTCCTTATTTCTTCACTTTTAATAGTTCTCTTATTTTTAGGGTTCTCAAACTTGTTTTTCTGATGTATTGGCATCTTCTCTTTTGTGGTTATTCTGTCAGATCCAATCTTAGTAGTAGGAATTTAGAGGTGTTAGCAGGTAAGCTGTCCTGTTTTTCAATGGTGAGGGTTGGTTAAGGAGGGAGGAGCTGAGGTGATGGGTACAGGAGTTGGGTAAAGTAGAGCATATTATTAGGTTGAGTAAGAATTTAAGTATAATAAGGTAGTATCTGGTTGAGAATGTGAGAGAAGGTTAGATACTAACTACAAGAGTCCTACAAGGAGTACATTAATGAAAAAAGGAAAGTTTTGAGAGAAGAGAGTAGATAGGTTAGAATGAAGAAGTTTGTAAAAGAAACCAAGGGGGGGGCAAAAAAGCACAAAGTAACAAAACAAATTACAAAAGCTATTATAAATAAAAAACAAAAAACAAATGAAAAAGGAATAAGAAAAGAAAAAATAAAGGACAAAAAATAACTAGCGACAGTGTGAGAGAAAAGAAAAAAAAAAGAAGAAAACAAAACAGCATTCCTACTAATTTACATATATAGGTCAGGGCCTGTATAATATCTGTATGTCTGTTCACTGTGGTAGATTCTGGAGTATATTCCAATGTCTCTCATTTGTTCAGTAACCTCTTGTCAGCTTTTGAACCCACTCTGAGTGTTTGCACCCCTCTCACACCTTTGACAGCTCTGTGTTTAGGTGTCACGGTGTCGCACTAGCAGAGGGTGTCCTGTGTAATCTTGGAGCGACTCCCTGTTACCCTTTGCAGGTTCTGTTCCTCGCACCTTTCCTGTGCCTCTGGAGATTTTAACTGGACAGCCTCCAGAATTGGCTGCCTGGACTTAGCCTGCTGGGGTCCCAAGGCTACTCTGGGCAGTCGTTCTCCGAGTACCGAGAAAAATAAGCAGTAACCTGGCTGTCTTGCTCATGGGTTTCTGGAGGGCACACTGTGCCACTGCGGCGGCTGCTTCTAGTGAGGAAACAGGCTTTGGATCTTTTTCTGCATCCCTGAAGTTTGGTGCCAGTCACTTAAGATGTTTTGTGGCCTCTTTCTGTACTTCAGATTCTTGGATTATTTTTCTCAATTTCTTGGGGCTGCAGCACTGGTGCCAGCCAGAGCCGACTTTTGTTTTGGGCTGGTGCCAAGATGGCACCGCCAGCCCGGCCTTAGCCGCACCAGGTCAGTTGTGTGCTGTGGCTTTTTGCAATGGATCGGGCGGTTCAGAGTACTGGATTCCTTCCTCTGTGGTTCCTGTTTCTGTTTTGGTTCATGAGCTTTATTTATTTTGTTTGTCAAGACGCTGCCTCTTTGTTAGTTGAACTTTATTTGTTTCAGCTACTGAGCTGTGCTGAGTTCTGCAGTTGCCATTTTCTTAGCTAAAATTTCTTACTGAAATTTTTGCATAAATACATGAGCATATATTGGACACTTTTTGTTGTATTATTTTTAAATGAAAAAATTATTTTTCTAATGACAGACAACATTGTGTATATTTATTGTGTTTGATGTGATGTTCTGAAATGTATATATAAAAGAATGGCTAAACCAAGTTAACATATTATTTCACATAGTTAACATTTTCAGGTAAGAACATATAAAACCCCTCTACATAGGACTTTTTGTGTGTTTTTACAAATTAACTATTTCATGATTTTCTTTTTAATTTAAAGTTACTATGTTTTGTGGTATCTGGTTTTTAACTTAAAGGTTTTTAAAATCTATTCTAGTTATAGTTTCTAGTATTATTGCATTTATGATAAAAACATCAATTTTTCGAAATTACTTTAAATGGTACATGAACATAAATGGTACATGAACATTTAAAAATGTTCACTATATTCAAGGAAAATATATGTTCTCTTTATGAGGTTTATGTTTTATAGCATTTGTGAGCTTATTAGTTATGTTATTCACATTTTATATAAATTTTAATCTGCTTTTCCTATTCCAGGGAATAATGCTTAACATTTCCAAAACCACTGTCAACGTGTCTGTTTCTTCAGACAGCGTTGTCAGCGTTTTATCTGTACTTTGACTTGAAGGCTGTTTGCACACATACCTGTGCTGTGGTGACCTTATTTTGCTCATTTGTTCATTTTTATCAAAAAATAATGACATTTGTTCTCTTTAAACTTATTTTTTGCTTGAATTATTTTGAGACAATTGCTGAGCTAGATTTCTTTGTTTCAAATTTCTCTGGCTTTTTCTTCTATTTTTAACAACTACTTTAAAGTATATCTTTTGCTGGGCGTGGTGGCGCACGCTTGTAATCCCAGCATTGGGGAGGCTGAGACTGGAGGATTGCGGTTTGCGGACAGCCTCAGCTACTTAGTGAGGTCCTCTGCAACTTAGTGAGACCCTGTTTCAAAATAAAAAATACAAAGTAGGGCAGGGGGTGTAGCTTGGAGGTCGAATGCTCCTGGGTTCCATCCCCAGACCCGCAAAACATATATATATTATATATAATCTTTTAGAGAAAACATGCTACTAGATTTGTTTCCTTAAGCCCAATTTGGGCATCTGCCCATTAATTGGTAAATTTAAGCTCTATTATGTTTGGGATGTTTCTTCTGCTATTCCCTCTATTGGTTTCTCAAACTTACCAGCATACATTTCTTCCCCCAACAAAGCAAAGTGTTTTGTAGTGCATCATCGCATCCCCACCACCCTTTCGTTTCTACTAGCACCTAGTTCCTTCTACTGGACATACAGACCATGTGAAATTTTAGTTATGGTATATTTTAGTTAATTTTTTCTTCTTTCTGTAGTTGTTGCTTTTTTAGATAATAATGAATTCAAATGTTTGGCAAATGTTTTATGTCTAACCCCTGTTTTTATCATTTATTAAGTGAACATAATTCTCCCTTTCTTGTCCTGATGTTCGTGAGAGCCCTTGGTAACATGCAAAGGATAACAGGAGCGTTGCTTTCCAGCGAGGTGCCTTTTACTGCACCACCTACCCAGCTTCACTTTATTCAAGTAGTCTTTTAAATCCCCCTCCCAGAATTCAGAGTTAATGTTCCCTCTTCTTTACTCTGTAGCCCTGATCCCTGGGTGACTGACAGAAGTCTGTATCAGTTGCTGAGTCCACACTCAGGATATTCCAGCATAGGAGAGCTGTGTAGCCTATTTCACCAAACTTAGCAGAGTGAACAGGAAAATCCAGGGGGAGCGCCTTTGGATTAAACAGCGTGGAAGGCTGGACGCTATCACTTTTCAGTCAAGGTAGCTGTGAGGTTGGAGGCTCTAGAATTTAGTGAGAACTATTCTTAGATATTATTTAGTTAAAATACATGTTACACTCTTTGGCTGAATGTGATGGTTCCTCACTTTCCTTCTTTCTAGGCTCATATTGGCAACTTATTAACATCAAAATTCTTCAGTTACAAGGATTTTGATACTTTATTGTACACCTGTGCAGCAGAGTTCGACTTTATGGAAAAAGAGGTACGATGTGATTTCTGGTTTTCTTTTCTTGAGTTTTGTCCCATTCACTTTCATGCAGTGTGCCTTCTTATTTCAGATTCTGTGTGTGCTGTTATCCCAGTTTAAAGAAAAAGGAAAATCTGGCTGCTTAAAGAAAGATGTTCATATTTACATTCGTACAGTTCCTTGAAATATATGGTCTCTCTTCATTTTGATAATTTGAAAATATGCATTCAGACTAGCCACAGTCTTTTGGATGAGTAAACACAGGCATTTGCAAGTCACCTCTTTTCAGAGATGCATTAATTCAGTCAAAGCTCTTGAGCTCTTACATTTCAATTTATTTTGTAGTTGTTCGAATGATTTCATTGCTTTTAAATATTGTTGAGCACAATTTTTTATTTCAACATTTCTCTTTCTAAAACTTTATTTATATGTTTAGAGTGTAGGTTGATGGATTGTAAGACAGAAGTCTACAATATTACTTAATGGCCTTGAACAAGTAACTGCCATTCATTGTGTTATATATAGTTAACTCATTTCTAATACTATGCTACAAACATATTTTGAAGACAAAATGAGATAGTATAGGAAAGTACTTTGATATTTGAAGCAAAGCATTATTTTGTAATACTTAAATAGCTGGTTTGGTTTGTATTTGCCTTTCAAATACCATCAATGTAGCAGTGATTTATTGCATATTATTATCTGTGACACATTTTCCTTCAAAGCTAAATGTTTACATGTATTAAACTGGCCCAAAACACTTAAAGTAGATGTTCTTTTCCCCTTAAATCCTACTGTGTATCCCAGTGTCCTGAGTTCCAGCCCAGTGAGCTGCAGTGCCAACTCTTAAGCACCAGACATTCTGAGTTGTATGTCCTATGTCCTGCTTACTCCAGTGGCCTGCGAGTCTTTATTTATTGTGTGTACAGTTTTGACACATAGTGGCTAATTAAAGGCATATGAATGATAGTGTTAAAATTGCTAAAAGAAGGATGCTCTTCAAAGAAAAAATATCTTGTAAAGCATTAAAATGTATATTCACAAGGGATTAAGGCCCCTTCAAGGAAGTGGAGAAGGAAATAGAGCATAAGTATCTGTGGAGAATTAGGATGAGGTGGAAGTAACTAATCATTAGCGAGGGCATCATAAATGCCACTAGAGCCAGAGAGGGAAAATTGCCAGTTCTCTGATGAAAGGAATTGTTGGTTGAGGCATCGCACAATGTCAGTCATCTTGAAGCAACAGCAAAGGTCTTTCCAGGCTGCCATTCCCCAGGGCTATGTGTAGTTGGAGACTGTGTTGTTGAGACGGCTCAGTAGGTACAAGGTTAGGGAGTGCGTCCATTTTGTAATACATGTATATAGTGAGGAGAAGGGACAAATGCAGGATGTTATTCCCTAACATGATAACATAATAACAGGGAAAGACATTTAAAATGTGTAGTAGAGTGAACCAAATGGCATAATCTTATTTACCTGTAAATAGCACACAGCAAGTATAAGTGCCAGTTTCCAACAGTGGTTTGGGGTGGGGAGATACTCAAGATATTTACAGGATTGCATTGTATAGGGGCTGTGTTATTAATAGCATTAACATAGTTTATCTGTTACTAAAGAAATGTGAAAATGAGTTTCTGTTTTCTTCATAAACATTAGTCATTATTTTGTATATACTTGAGTTTATGTATATGGGGAAGCAGAAAAGAGGGAGAAGGGGTTTGTGTGTGGATCCTAGGTAAAAACCTTATCCCCCAAAAAAATACACAGGGAAGCTTATTGCATTTATTTATTTATTTTTCTTTTTTATTTTTTTTTGATACACTATAGTTTCACATCATAATGTGTATCATATTGACAGAGGCATACATTCACACAGTACTTGGTGCCCTATCCCTACCCCTGTGTTTCCCCTTCCCCCTCTCGACAGTGAGTGTCCAGGTTAACCATGCTGCATTCACACTTATACACATATTTGAAAGTAGCTCCTCCATTAATCAACCTCAGCATTCTTCCTCCCCTCCCCTTCCTTTCTAGCTTTGCTGAGGTTAGCTTATTCCATGTAAAGGAGCTCTACTTAGCTCAAGTCAGTAGTACATCGGGCCCTCTAGTTAGACGAATGGCATACAGAAGTGAGGAACAATGTCTCTAGCCATATTTCATACTTACAAGTGTTTGGGAACTGATTTTTAGTGTTTCCAACTCAATACTTTGGTGAAATTATTTCTATGAAAATATACCTTCATTTTTAAGTTGCGAGTCAGTGGGTAGATTGCACCGTTGATGAATGAATGTTCGCATTTCTCTACTTTTAGAAATTCACCCGTTTTATCATTTGAAATGAAATTTTCTTTGGTAAAAATAACATTTCCCTCTAACAAAACATCTCTCTGAATTTCAGACTCCGCTGAGATACACAAAGACGTTGTTACTCCCCATCGTTCTTGTCGTGTTCATCGCCATTGTTAGAAAGGTATGTTTGTCACTGACGATCTCTTTCTTACAACCTCTTCCTATTTTTACATAATAGTTGATTATATTTGGCTGTTTAATACTGTGGTATGTTTTATAGTGATTTATTGAAACATTTTGTATTTTTGTACAGATAACCTTGATGAATTATTATGTCTTAAAGTTATTCTGTTACCATAAAATAGACACAGGAATAGGAGGGCTTAAGTTTGATAGTCATATGTTTTTAAAAGACATGATCAGACCAAATTGACCCAGATACAATTTGATTTTGCCTATGTAAATAATTACTGACTTGCTTTTAACTTCTATGTAGTATTTCCTTAAGATATCTAATTAAGACTTTCTAAATAATTTTTGTGCTCAGTAACTCCTGAATTGTGTTTATGAATCATCAAGAAAAAATGAGAATTAATAATGTACTGATAAGCTACATAATATTTTTAGGTACCCAAGTTGGCTTTAATAATATAATTCTAAGCCCATATATAAATCAGGCCAGAGAAGTTCCAGTCATCTGTGAAGAAGAGAAGGTGAGGGTTACTGTATAAATATGATGGAAGAAAGGTTTTAATATTATGAACTGTGAAAGTTGTCAGAATCAAACTATCACTTATGTCAAACCCTAACAAAGAAAATAATAACAAATAAATCCAGGACGGTGTAAAGGAAGGGCTGTCACACATGAATGCCTGCTCACAAGAACTATCACAAAAGACGGCCAGAAATACCACCTGTGCAAAGGCCTCCACAGTCATTCAAAATAGATGCATCTGCGTGGACATCTGTGCATTTAGTCTTGGACTGACACCAAGATTGTCATTGGTCCTTGATGTTAAGGATTATTGTTGCGAAACAATTTACATAACCTTTCTCATTTTGCCTTTAAAAGCTTCCCCTTGTCTAAACATCCTTCAGTTCACAAGGAGTTTACTGTGGCAGCAGTATTGTCATTGCAGTGCTACTCCCAAAAAAACTTACTAACCCGGGAAAAATAAAATAGTTTGTGAACTTTATAATTACAAGTGTTTTAAGAGAATGAATTGAGATTCATTTATGACAAAAAAGAGATGATAAACCCTAACATTTCTCTGATTTGTGACTTTGAACAAGTCATATATTTGTAGAGAATTCTGTGATATAGTTACTGTTCGTATTATATATTTGAACTGTGCTTTATACCCTCTCAGAACACCTTCACATGCACCTTTCAGCTCCAGTTAGTTAGTGGCCAGTTCCTACTGTGTGCCAGGCTTGATGCCTGCCTAGCACTTTTATGTACTTTATGGGGTTTGTCCCTGGTTGGTACACAAAAACGAGTGGGCACTGACCATCCGGAATGTGTTCCGAAGCCAGCAGCCCGGAGGGCAAGAGGTGCTGGGAACAATTAGATCGGAGTAAGGAAGTTGGCCGTTTGGTTTAAAGAAGAAAAATTTCAAAATAATAAACAAAGGATAAATATTTCCAAATATTTAAAAGCTTATCATTTGAAAATAAGATCACATTCATTCTGGCTACTTAGAACTATGACCAAACTATAAGGGGTAGGACTTTTGGCCTGAAATGGTCTGGACGCACCAGTTAGCAAGGCTGTGGAACATTCAGTGGCGAGAGGGTTTCAGACGAGACGGCTTTCCGGTCACCACTAAATACAAAGCACCACGCTTGCTCCTGCTGCGGTAGTGTCTGTGAGCCAGCTCTCCAGTTCTGCACTGTATAATTAAAGAGAGGCGGTTGCCAACACCTTGGCATAGTGGAAGCAGCACTGAGTGTGCATATGAAGCCAGGAGATCTGATTTCAAGGCCCAGCAACGCTTCTTTGTAGTTGTCCTTCTGTAGGGAAGTCACTTTATTCTTCTGAGCCTGTCGCTCACGTACAAAATGAGGATAATCTACTTAACAGGAGTGTTGAGAATTAGGTATGGCTAAATATGGTACAAATATAAGATTATGTTGTTGCAGGTTATTTTTAACATGTTCCTTTATCACTGTACTTCTCATATTTTTAATTAAGAGTTTTGAAGTTTAGAAGATACTGTAGTGAAATTTTTTTCTCAAAAAGCATTTATTCTAAAGTGTTCAAAAATCTATTCACAGATTTTCAGTGGTATGTGGGATGTCTTAACTAAACAACAGACACATATAAGGTAAATATGCCATTAAGGATTGCATTACTTCCTCTCTTTATTGAGTAGATTTCAATGCATTGATTTCACACGTCGGTGTTGTACAGTCAACATTTGATCATCGCTGTTGTCCATCGTTGCCGTTCCCCTTCACAGCTTTTTTATTTCCTACTCATGGGAGCAGAGCATATCACTTACTCATCCGTACATCTCATCCAGCCGTCTAACAGTAGCCCTACACATCCTCTATACTTAAAGGATGCAGCTTTGTCGATTCATAAGGGAAAATAAATTGTTCTCTTGGACCAGTGGGCTGCCTTTTTTTGAGAAATGAACAGGGAAATACAAAACTGGATCCATATCTCACTATTTAAAATACAAAATATATTCCACATGGAAAAAAGATTACAGTGTAATAAAAATGGAACCCAGAACTTAGCCAAGATAATATGTTGTAATATTAGAAATAGGCCTTCTTAAGTATGACAAAGCCTCTGTGCTAGAAGGAAAGGCTGACATTTTACCAGATAAGTCCATTGATTTGGAAAAAGATGCTACGAGCATTGTTTCAAGAAAAAGGACCAGCCAGGTGTGGTGGCTCACGCTTGTAATCCCAGTACCTGGGAGGCTAGACAGGAGGATCACAGTTTGAGGCCAGTCTCAGCCACTTAGTGAGGCCCTTTGCAACTTAGTGAGACCCTGTTTAAAAGTAAAGAATAAAAAAAAAAAGTGGGGCTGGGGGTATAGCTTGGAGGTAGAATGCCCCTGGGTTCCATCCCTAGTAACACACACACACACACACACACACACAACAATAAAAAAAAGGACCAATTCAGGAAGATATTTGTAATATATGACATAGGACCAGTGAAAATCATAGCTTCTGAAAATAAGAAGATGCTAAAAACACCTTAGGAAATGAGTGAAAGACACATACACAAAAATAATTCAGAGAAATATAAATCTGTTTTTTTTTCTCACTGCATCCATGTCCTGTGAACATCCTTTCTATCCCTCAACAATGGCAAGCTTTTGTCTCTGAAGCTATGCGGAAGTTGATCCCTGTGCCAATAATTGTGTCCCCTGTATGTCACTACTGGCATTATTAGATTTATAAAATATAACAATATCATTGTTGGAGAAATTGCAAATTAGTGCAAATACTTTGGAAAACATATGGAAGATCCCCAGAAGAATGGGAATGAACCTACACTATGATCCAGCATGGATCACTTCTGGTTATCTACCCAAAAGAATGGAAACTAAACTGCCAAACTAATGCACGCAGTTTACAGTTGACAAAATATGAAATCAGCCAAGATGTTCATCAACAGATGAATGGATTACAAAACTATGGGATATGTACACAATGGAATTTTACTCAGCCATAAAGAAGTACATCATTATGTCTTTTGCTGGGAAATTGATGAGACTGGAGAACATTATGCTAAGTGATATTAGTCATAAAAAGTAAAAAATATGGAGTCAGGCATGGTAACACACGCTTGTAATCCTCGCACTTGGGAGGCTGAGACAGGAGGATAGCACAGGTTCGAAGCCAGCCTCAACTACTTAGTGAGGCTCTCAGCAACTTAGATTTATTATGTTTCCAAATAAAATATAAAACAGGTCTGGGAGTATAGCCCAGTGGTAGAAAGCTTCTAGGTTCCACCCCCAGTACCATCAAAAAAAGGGGGAAAAAAAGGAAAAATTGGATGTTCTCCCTGATATGTTGAAGCTAGGGAGAAAATGAGTTATAGGAGGAACTTTAGACAAAGAAGGAAAAAACATAAACGAGCAAAAAAGTAACCTGAAGGGGATTGGAGGGGGGAAAGAGGGGAATTTCTAATGTACATGATGTACATGCACAAACATCTCAAAGTCAGTCACGAAGCCAAACATGAGAAGGAGAAGGGGAGAGAATGGAGTCGGAATTGGGGAAGGGTTAAATGAGTGACGTGAACATGTCAGTCTCTATCGTCTTGTACTCCATTAAGATGTATGACTACAATGCACCAATAAAAAAAGTTAAGAGTAAATTTTAGAAAGTAAAGAATAAAATGAAAAAGTGACAATATCTAATAACTTCAAGAATAGAATAGTCAGGAAGGCAGTTTGGCAATGCATAGCACACAGTGCAGTCAGCCTATTGTTTAGCTTAGTCGCTCCATCAGTGCAAAGGTGTCCTCCAGAAATATTCACAGAAAAGAAAGAGAATGGGGTGAACTTAGAGATGGTATTGTGTGTCATGTGAAAAAATTAAAACAACAAAATACATATTAGTAAGGAGTTGACTTAATTATGATCCAGTCATAAAGTTGGGCCGTCTTTATGGAAATAATTTCATCACATACTTTTGGGACTTTCACCTCATTTTCTTGCTCTGTGTATTTATCAAGTTTGCTAATATATCAGTAATTTTGAGGTTAAATTCTCAAATCCGATTATGTGCTAGATTATGCAAGCCTCAAGTTAGGGGTTGACTGATACATATGTTCATTCAGTAAGAAAAAAATAAAGTTGAGCTCTGTGTTCCAGTCATTGTTTAGGTCTTGGAACCATATCAGTATTTAAGACAGAGAAGGTGTGTGTTGTCAAGTCATACTTTTCTGTCTCTGGCCCAGAGTTCTTTCTTGAACTCAAGATTTATATCTCCTTATCGTGTGTCCTTGGGTATCTAGTGAGAATTTCAAGTTATGTGGGTACAACATTGACCTCTGACTCTTCCAGCCAGCGTGCTTGCAGACCTTTCCCATCTCATAGGACACCTCCATTCTTCTCATGGGTCGGCTCAAAAATCCTGGCTGGATTCTTGATCTTGCTCTTATCTCACTTCCACATCCAGTCCTTCTGCAGATCCTGCCATTGTCGCCTTCAGAATTATACACATACACTGACTACCTCCATCCCGGTTCATGTCAGCACCGCTTCTCTGGGTTAGTGCCTCACGACCTCCTCGCCAACTCCCTGCCTCTGCCTTTGATGCCCAGGCTTTTTCTACAGGGCAGGAGACAGAAGTCCAGTCGAGTCGCTGCTGTCTTCAAGCAGCTTCCAGAATCATTCTGAGAGTCTCCAGGGCCCATCCACTCTGCTCCCCCTCCCATCACTTAGACCATACTTCCTTTGTGATTAACCCTTAGACCCTCCCTGCCATGGAGCATTTGCACTCTCTTCTCTTCAGTGCAGTGCCTTCAGGGTTCGCCTCGGCTCCTTCAGGCCTTGCCCTGCCATCTCTGACCCGTGGCCAGGCTGATTAACACGTGCCTTTCCAGGCACCTCATGCCCCTGCGTTGTTCACCTTATTTACAGAGCATTTGTCACTGTGCAACACACACACGTTTCCTTTTCATTTGTTTCCTTTGACTTACATGGGAGCTCTGTGAGGATAAATGATTTTTTCAGTTTTGTTACTCCTCTGTCTGTGGGACATTTAGTCTAGCTCAATGGAATTGAGAATATAGATGGGGGGATTTGTACCCTGGACTCCTGAAGGGTTTTCTTTAGTAGGGAGAAAGGGAGAATCAAGCAAACTACAAATGAGAACTTTGTTTTCTGTGAGAAGATAAAGCAGGGCAGAAGTGTACGGTTGATAGAGGTAGGAGCCAGGCTGTAGGTGAACCCAAAGCCCCTACAGTGCTGTAAGGGTCACATTAGTCTGTGAAAAGAGCACCATCATCAAAAGGGGGCACGGGAGGTAGCAGGCGTCAAGGCGAGACTGGGCCGGCGTAGGAAGACCAGGTATGTGCAGCAAGGTGAGACCTGAGAGTTCACATTAATTGCCAAGGCTAAAGGAATGCTGTGGCCATTTGTGTATTCCAAAGCTGGTACTAAGAAAAATCTAGTATGTGATTTTCCCAATCCTCAGTCATCTCTACTGCAACTGTAGGATATGGGGGAGGTAAGGGGCCACTTTGTGGCTAATGGCCACCTTCTTGACAGCTGGAGTATGGACCAGGAAGCCTCTGAGTTCTTTCTCAGTCCCTCTTTTGCTAGGATATTATCAGTGAGGAACCTGGTATGCTGTAGCCTGCAATTGCAGTCATAATAAATACCCAAATGGCCAAATATTCAGGGGTTAATGCAACATTGTCATTTAAAGAATAAACTCTCTTAAATGGGTATATCACCAGCTTTCATATATATCTTTTTGTTTATATATATATGAATCTCCTAGGAAATACCATAGAAATTGTGAAACACATAAGATAAAAATGCAAATATTGAAATAAGTGTGTGGTGATTGAATAGAACTTTTTTTCATTTCAGAAAAGAGCAGTTTGACCATGGAGAGGTAAAGACTTCGCATGACTTCGCATCACTAACACTCATCTTAATGTTCCTGTATATTTGGGCTTTCCTCTTTAATTCACTTGCTGGGTTTATTGACAAATGTCATTGAATCATCTTCAGACTAGCCGAGTATGTTTTTTGAGAGTGCTACCATACAGATTTAATGGGCACTTGTCCCTTAAAACAAATAGGAAACTCGTTTGTCCTGCTTGGATAATACTTAGAGTAGCAGCCGTTGGTTTCTGGAGCTCAGTGAGACACATCTGAGGACTGTCTCTGCTGCGTGGGAATGCTTCCCTCCCTTGTGCAGCAGCTTCCGAGTGTGCGTGGCTGCTGTTCCATCTCCTCCAGGGCCAGCCTGGCTTTCCCGCACATCCAAGGGGCAGCTCTGGGCTCTGAGGCAGCAATTGTTTCCTTTACTTCTTTCCTGCCTTGGTCTGACGTAGCACCAAGGTCCATGGAGAAAAGTAAGCTTTCTGAACTGTAGACTTGACTCTGGAATTCCATAAACACTTGCCGTAAAAACTTTGGATACGTAGCCTTCCACTAAAGTGGTGCCGTTTGCAAGTGAATTTGAGAGATTGCTGTAGACATCTCAGAAATGAAAGTAGTACTAATTTTTGTTACTAAGAAAAAATTTAACAGTATATTCTCAAACTTGACAAATAGTAGGAATAAGTACTCTTTTTTCTTTCTTTCAGCTGGTTTATCATGCATTGCAGTTGTTGGCATATACAGCTCTTGGCATTTTGATTATGAGACTAAAACTCTTTTTGACACCTCACATGTGTGTTATGGCTTCCTTGATCTGCTCTAGACAGGTAACATGGTGGTTATGGGGGGTTTTAATTGCTGTGATAACCTTACTCCAGCCTTAATTATTAAGGGGCTCTAAAATACTGTTGAATTGCCCATGGTCCTGCAGTCATCATAGTTAAGGTTCTTTATGGATTTGTACATACCTTTCCTAAAGTATAAGGGCCAACACTGATCATTTTCTATCTTTGTAACTTCTAAAGTAGTCCATGGAGCTATTTAACAAACATTAATCAGTGCAGACCGAGTTGATGAGGGATAACCCCAGATGCTGGTAGAAAGAAGGACTAAATTGTAAAAATATATACTTTTTGGCATTCGTATCACAAAATTCTAACAATTGATTTCAACTTGTAAGTACTTTCAAGTTGTCTGTTCTTACTGGGTACCAAGCTTGACATGTACTTGGTACCAAGCTTGACATGTATTCTGATTTGTTGATTTGTGTTTGTATGTTCACCCCTAGTTTTCACTTCTTAAAACTTGGTTTAATCCCTCCTTGGATATTTACTGCCTGGTTGTCTTGGTTACTGTCTCCTTGTTCCACATTCAGAGATTTTTACTTCTCATTGGTCAACAGCCAAGGCACAGACACAGCACCTTTCTTAAATGTGGCAAATACTAAAGACCTACACGGACTTAGGGATGGAATCATATAATGACAGATGGGAAAACCAAGAAGCCAAAGTGTATATATGCCGTTAAGAAGCTTGAAATGCGGTTCTCCAGACATGTAGAAAAATAATATTAAGGTGGAGAATGGTGGGGACCATTTTTTTTTAACTTTTTTTTTTTTGTGTGTGGTACTAGGGGTGGAACCCAGAGGCTTTCTACCTCTGGGCTATACTCCCAGACCTATTTTTGGAAACAGGGTCTCACTAAGTTGCTGAGAGCCTCACTCAGTAGCTGAGGCTGGCTTCGACCCTGTGTGATCCTCCTGTCTCTGCCTCCCAAGCGCGGGGATGACAAGCGTGCGCCACCACGCCCGGCGGTGGGGACCGTTTGAATACAGAAAACACTGACAGCCTCAAGATTTGCCAGTAGAATGTTGAACTGTGTGAGAGGCAAGGCTCTCCTGTTCTGAGTGTTCAGGACTGGAAAGGGGACTGGTTGGAGAACTTTCATCTTTGGTCCCATTTTGCAGCATGACCGATGACCGAGAGCCTCCCCCAGGGCTGCGTGTGGCCCCTGCCCTCACCTCCGCACTGGGCCCTGGCTCAGGGGCCCGTGCCCTTAGGCTGATGCTGCTTCTTGCTGTTGAATGGCTTTGAACAAGAGCCTCACATTTTCATTTTCTCTGGGCCTTTTAAGTTGTATAGGTAGTGCTGGAGTTTCTGCATTTGGAGTCCAGAGAGCAGGATGACAGAAGAGCTTAAGTCATGCCCACTTATAGAAGGCTGATAGTAGAATTCTTTTGATCCTGAGAATCACTGCTTCTGAAACCTTTTCTTAGGATAGCAATCCTTATTTGGAACTCTTATCAGAGACCAAGTTTTTTCTTCTGGAAGGCTCTTTTCCTTATTGGATACGTGTTACTTTGTACTAACAGTTGTCAATGCATTTTTAATTTGATTTCAGCTATTTGGGTGGCTCTTTTGCAAAGTACATCCTGGTGCTGTTGTTTTTGCTGTTTTAGCAGCAATGTCTATTCAAGGTTCAGCAAATTTACAAACCCAGTGGGATATCGTAGGGGAGTTCAGCAATTTGCCACAAGAAGAACTTCTAGAATGGATCAAATACAGTACCAAACCAGGTAAAAACCATATTACGTAGGGGCTTTTCACACAAACATAGATAGATAGATAGATAGATAGATAGATAGATAGATAGGTAATTAGTCCTGTTTAAATGGTTTATAGGAGCCGGGTGAGGTGGCGCACGCTTGTAATCCAGCGCTTGGGGGGCTGAGACAGGTGGGTCGCACAGGTTCGAAGCCAGCCCCAGCTACTCAGTGAGGCTCTCGGCAAATTAGTGAGACCCTGTTTCCAAATAAAATAAAAAATAAGTCTGGGAATATAGCCCAGAGGTAGGAAAGCCCCTGGTTTCTACCCCCAGTACCACCAAAAAAAAAAAAAAGGTTTATAGGGAAAATGTTAATGTTATACACATTTTCTTAGAAATTTTGCTGTTTTTCATGAATTTGAATGTTTCAGAATTTATCCAAAGCTGTAAATGCTACATTTTAAAACAATTTCAGTATGCTGATTTTTATAATTTATTTTTAATGTTAGTTATTTAATAAAGACTGTTGTCGAGCTGGGCATGGTGGCACACACTTGTAATACCAGTACTTGGGAGGATGAAATAGGAGGATCCAGGTTTGCAGCCAGCCTCAGCTACTTAGTGAGGCACTCCACAACTTAGTAAGACTGTTTCAAAATAAAGAATAAAAAAGGGCTGGAAGTGTAGCTCAGAGGTAGAATGTCCTCGGGTTCCATTCCCAGTACTGGAAAAAAAAAAAAAAAGACTGTTGTCATCCATATATCAAATGATTGAATATTAAAATATTAAATCATCTTCGGGGATTCCTTGATGTTACAAAACTTTCCTAGTCAATTTCATGCTTCTTTCTTAGAACCAGAAATCCTCAATGGTGGGATGGTGAACCTGTATTTTCTTTTTTTTTTTTTTTTTTCTTTTTTTTCTTTTTTTTTGATGGTACTGGGGTTCCTGGAAGCCCTTCTACCTCTGGGCTACACTCCCAGACCTATTTTTACATTTTTATTTGGAAACAGGGTCTCTTATGCCAGCGTGCGCGACTGGCTTCGAACCTGCGCGATCCTCCTGTCTCTGCCTCCCAAGCGCGGGGATTACAAGCGTGCGCCACCACGCCCGGCTTGAACCTGTATTTTCTAAGGCAAATCTGGTTGCCAGCCCCTTCTCTATCATTTTGCTTCTACCATTTTACCTTTGTTTGTTTGTTTCTTTCTTTTTTTTTTTTTTTGGTGGCACTGGTGTTCCTGGAAACCCTTCTACCTCCGTGCTACACTCTCAGACCTATTTTTATACTTTTTAAAATTTATACTTTTTAAAATTTGGTCTCTTAAGCCAGTGCAGTTGGCTTCGAACCTGCGCAGTCCTCCTGTCTCCGCCTCCCAAGTGCGGGGATTACAAGTGTGCGCCACCACGCCCAGCTCCATTTCACCTTTAAGTCACAAACCTCCCTGAGTGAAGGGCCTCAGCTCTGTCACCTATGAAGTAAATGACTTGAACTAGGAGGAGGCCCTTCTTACACTCATCCGAAGGCCCTCTGCTCATTCCCAGACGCAGTGTTCGCGGGTGCCATGCCCACCATGGCTAGTGTGAAGCTCTCTGCGCTTCGGCCTGTTGTGAATCATCCACACTACGAAGATGCAGGCCTGAGGTCAGTGTGCAGTCTCCTGTTGCGAAAAACGGGTTTTTTTATACAAATAGTAAATAAGGAAACCAGAAAGATGAAGTGTGTTTCAAGGATACGGTGAACTGGGATTTCCAGAGTGGGGTGCTAATAAGAGACTGATGAGCCAGAAACAAGACCGTTAGGCTCTGGGGTTAAGTGATGCCAGACCAACCATCCGCAGCATAACAGGACTTCACAATGTTCGGTCATTAGTCATCATCACCTGCAGTTTCCCCAAAGATTCGTTAGTTCCCAGGTTTATTAAGGATTTTCTCTTCTAGACTCTTTTTCTTGAACTCTGAAGGGTCAGTTGAAATACATTCCCACTGAAAGGACTTTTAACCAATATAGCCTTCTAGAATGAAATTGAGTGTCCGTCTTTGTTTTTTGAAACCTATGTTTTTTTCATAAATTATAGCATTGTGTTCCTTTAGAAGAGTTAGTAGATTTAATTTTGATGCAATTTCTAGGGTAGGTAAACTATTTCCTAAACGATGAGGTAAATCCTATTAGTATATTATTTTGCATAACAGCAGAATGTATATTTTACAAATAAAAATAATTTTATCAAAAATCAATTTCAATAAGCTCATTTTCAGAGCAATTTTGTCAATAAGTTTATTTTTTCTTAAATCTAGAAGTCAAATGGAAGACCAATAATGCTGAGAGTATTGTTGATATCAAAGTTTGGGACTTTGGTCGCTTCAGAATCCCAGTTCTGAGATTGTGTTTGTTGTTGGTCATTCCTAATCCACACACAGGGTCCCTTACTCTTACAGACCGTACGTGGTGAGGAACAAACAAGTGGACAAACAGAAAGAGCTGGTGTGTCTGGAAACGTTGTCACGAGCGGAAGCTGTACCTCTTCTCTGAGGCTCTTGTGCTTTTGCCGTCGCCATTGCGCCTTGGTCGGAATTCCTAGTCTGACCATGCTTTCTTGCCAAATAATGTCAGTTTTTAACCTTTTAATCCTGAATAATCTCTGCCCCTTTGTTTTTCTTTAAAGAGCCAGAACAAAAATAGTATACTCAATGTATAGTCGGAAAGCAGCTGAAGAAGTGAAGCGAGAATTGATAAAGTTAAAAGTGAATTACTACATTCTAGAAGAGTCATGGTGTGTAAGAAGATCCAGGTGAGTAGTCAGCACAGTTAGTACTTTGTGACCCTAAAACATGGGAGTTTAATTTAGGCTTGTGGCAAGCAATTTGCTGATGGTATGAGTAAAATAAAATAATTATATAAAATTTTTTGCAAAGTATAAGTGGAAAAGCTTTTTAGATAATGATTTGAAGTTTTCTTTTTTTTATTTCCTAGCCATTATAAATATCTGTATCTAGCTGAGCATGGTAGGCACACACTTGTAATACCAGTACTTGGGAGGCTGAAATAGGAGGATCACAGGATCAAGGTCCGCCTCATATATTTAGTGAGACCTTCAGCAATTTAGTGAACCCCTTTTTAAAATAAAAAAATACATAAAATAATAGAGCTGGAGGTGTAGCTTGGAGGTAGAATGCCCCTGAGTTTAATCCCTAGTACTGCAAACAAATAAAAAAGTATCTGTGTCTTTATAATAATGTGTGTGTATACTATGTCTTAAAATGATTATATTGACACTTACTGATAATCTCCCCAAGTGTTTAATTTTACTTTTGACATTTAAAGAAACTTTTGCTTAAAGGTGGATGTATTTTCCTCCAAAAGACTTCCAGAGTCTGAAACCAAATCATGTAGTTTTTGTAGTAAATGTATCTTATTGTATTCAAGTGGTTCAAGCAGCAGAACCAGGGCTTCTGAGCCTACACCGTATCTCTGCTCTGTACAGTGGCTCTGGCCAATAATGTACCTTCTTTTCCTGCCGTTTCATATCACATTTAGTGGGGACATATTAACTGTAACCCACATTCTCATGGGTTTATGATTCAAAAAATTTTCATTTCCACAAAGAAGTTCTCTAAGCAGAGTATAGCTGTAAGCATCGGTGAGGTCCTAAAAGCAAATGTGAATTCTGAAGGTGATCATGTAGAGATTCTGCACCTTCAGGACTAGACAGCAGAGGACATTCACTGCTACCAAGAACCAAAGTCTCTACTCTTGAGGAGTCCAGTACATGAGCAGCTTCACTGGAAATTTCTTTTATTTCCCTTTTGGCAAAGCTACATAGATAATATATAGTGGAACACTATTATTTTAAAGATTCTCAATATTATCTGTGGCTAATTATACTTGTCCAACATATATTTCAGTGATGCACAAGGACATTGAGACAAAATGGTGTGCAGTTACTTCTGTAAAATATTATCTGCGTAGCTGTGCGAAAGGGGAAGTAAAAGAATTGCTAACTGCTTTTTATGAATATGTGCTAGGTAACTTGAATTTAATTAGGATTTACAGAAAATGTTATTGTCCTTATAATTTAGAAAATGCTTTAAGTACTTAAGATATCAATACATATGGAGTTGAAATACTCATATTTAATTAACTTTGTTCTATAAATTTAGGGGGAGAAAAGGTATAAGGATTTCTCATACCATGGTTATGAGGACATTATAATAAATCAGTGGTGGGTTGACATTTACAATAGGAAGAACTTAGTTTCTTGACAGAACTTTGTACAGAATTAGAATCTTCTTCATTTCTTTGGCTTCACTCTCCTGAGAACCTGTAGGTTACTAGAACATAAAAGTCATTTTCATATCCTTATTTTGTTTAAGCTAGCAGTGAACCTCGATTTAAGGTTTTCATTAGACCCTTTCATTAGCCTTGTGTGTGAATATATGCAGATTGCAGAAGCTTTGCATTCTAGAGTATTGGTAGAGTTCCTTGTATTTATATAACTTAGTGATGTTATATTCTTTTTTTTTGTTGGTGCACTATAGTCTCACATCATGTAGATCATATTGACATTGGCATATCTTCACATAGTACTTAGTGCCCCCCACCCCGCTTCCCCTTATCCGTCCCTCCCAATACTGAGTGTCCAGGTTAGCGATGTTATAGTCACATGTGTACACGTATTTGAATGTATCTTTTTCATTGATTAACCTGAGCCTTCTTCCTCCCCTACCCCTCCTTTCTGGCTTTGATAAGGTTCCCCTCCATTATATGGAGTTCTTGTGCATATTAGAGAAAATATATGTCACTTCTCTTTCTGTGCTTGGCTAATCTCACGTAACATTATGTTCTCCAGGTCTTTCCATCATTCTTGAGAATGACATGATTTTGTTCTTCTTTATTGCTGAGTAAAATTCCATTGTGTGTATTTCCCATAATTTTGCAGTCCATTCATCTGTTGGCGAAGACCTAGGTTGGTTCCATATTTAGGCTATTGCAAATTGTGCTGCTATGAACATGGGCATGCATATGTTACTGTAGTTCTCTGATTTCAACTCCTTTGGAAAGATACCCAGGATGATATAGCCAGATCATATCCATTCCCAATTTTCTTTTTTATTTGGAAACAGGGTCTTTTAAACCAGTGAGGCTAGCTTCAAACCTACACAATCCTCCAGTCTCTGCCTCGCAAGCGTGGGGATTACAAACGTGTGCCCCCACGCCCGGCCCCAGTCTGTGTTTTTTTTTTTTTTTTTTTGTGGTACTGGGGTTCCTGGAAGCCCTTCTACCTCCGGGCTACACTCCCAGACCTATTTTTGCATTTTTATTTGGAAACAGGGTCTCCTAAGCCAGCGCGCGGGGCTAGCTTCGAACCTGCGCGATCCTCCTGTCTCTGCCTCCCAAGTGCGGGGATGACAAGCGTGCGCCACCACGCCCGGCCCCAGTCTGTGTTTTAATTGGTGTGTTAAATCCTTTGATGTTCATTGTTATTATTTAGATATGATTTTTGTTTCTGGTCATTTTGTCTTGTATGTTCTGTTTCATATAATGTTATTTCTTCTTTGCTTAGTTGCCCCACTGATCAAATTCATCTCTTCTTCTCTGATTTTGAAATTTGTTTTTTTCCTCTTTTTTTTTTTATTTTAGTGGTACTGGGGTTCCTGGAAGCCCTTCTACCTCCAGGCTACACTCCCAGACCTATTTTATATTTTTTTATTTGGAAACAGGGTCTCTTAAGCCAACGTGGCTGGCTTCGAACCTGCACAATCCTTCTGTCTCTGCCTCACAAGAACAGGGATTACAAGCGTGCGCCACCACGCCCGGCTCTTTTTTCTTCTTTATGGTTTATTTCTTTAAGTATTTTCTCTGGCTTAGTATTTATGATTTTTTTGAGATTCTGCTTATCTTGAAACACTTTATTTCTCCATCAGTTTTGAATAACTTTGTTGGATATGCAGTTTTGGTTGGAAATTATTTTCTTCCAAGGTCTGAATTGCATACCAGTCTCTCCTGGCATTCATGACTTGGGTTGTAAAGTCTGGAGTGACTTTTATCGTTTTTTCCCTGAATGTTACTTATTCTTTAGTTCTCACTGCTTTTATGATTCTTTCCTTACTCTGTGTTTGTCATTTTGAATATTGCATGGCATGGGAAGGTCCTTGTTTGATCTTAATTATGTTCTTTATGTCTCTTGAATGTGTATGTCCAAGTCTCTTTGCATGTTTGGAAAATTTTCTGAAATTATTTCTCTGAAGAGATGACAGATATCCTTGGTCTGTGCCTCTGTCCCTTCTTTAATGCCTTTTATCTGTAAGTTAGGACATTTCATATTGTACCATAGGTATTGGATGTTTAGGTTCTTCTGATATAATGTCTTCTCTATACTGTTGACAGTCCTTTCGGTTTTGAATGAACTGTCTTCTAACAGTGATATTCTGTTTTCTATTTCATCTAATCTAGTATTTTTTTTCTATTGCTGTCTTCACTTCATATATTGACTTTTTCATTCCAGACCTCTTTTTGATTCTTTTTTAATGTCTCAATTTTCTCTTTCATTTTTTCTATACTTACTGTGAGGCCTTTTTTCATACTGAAGATCAGGATTAGGAATTCTTCTTTCATTGCTCGTAGGACAGAATTCATAATTTCCCTATTTCCTCACTTTCCTTGTTCTCATATTTTCAGAATTCTAGGATTTGTGTTTCTGTTGTATTAGCATATTCTTTCTTTTTATGTGAGTGTCTGTATAATCCGTCTGATCCAATCTTAGCAGTAGGGATTTGGAGATGTCAGCAGGTTCATGCACGGGTAAGTCGTGTGTTTTCAATGGTGAGTTTTAGGGGAGGAGGGAAGAGCTGGGGCGATGGTTACAGGAGTAAGGTAGAGAAATGTTTAGGTTGAGTAAGAATTTAAGTATAAGAAGGTAGAGATGGTGACATAGTAAGAGTCTTGTAGTTGAAGTACAATAAGGGGGGGAAAGGTTTTGAGAGGAGAGTAGATAGAATAGAGGGAGAAAGCGTGTAAAAGGAATGGGGGATGGAACGAACAAAAATTATATAGTAACAATACAAGCAAAAAAAAAACTAACAATTATAAGAATAAATTAAAGATAAAAAATAAACAAAAAAGTCAGTACTGTTAATTTACATATACAGGGCCCAAATAATGTCTGTTCACTGTAGTAGGTTCTGAAGTATGTTCAAATATCTCTCATTTTCTCTGTAACCTATTGTCAGCTTTTGGACCCATTTTATAAGTGTTTGTGGCTCTCTCTCGCCTCTGACCGCCTTGTGTTCAGGTGTCAGGACAGTGGGTGTCTCTGTAAATGAGTTCTGTGTAGGCTTAGAGTTCTGCATTTTCTGACCCTAGGCTCTGCACTTTCCAGCCCTGGGCTCTGCACTCTCTGGCCCTGGGTTCCATGCTCTCCAACCCTGGGCTCTGCGCTGTCTGGCCCTCGGCTCCAAGCTCTCCGCCCTGTGCTCTGAGATCTCTGGTCCTGTGATCTATGCTTTCACGGCTTCAGCTCTCAGCTTTCTGGGCATGTGCCTTGTGCTTTCAGGTCCTCGGCTCTGTGCCTTCTGGCTCTGGGTTCTGTGCTTTCAGGCCCTTGGCACTGTGCCTTCTATCCCTGGGCCTGCACCTCCCTACCTGCACCGGCGGAGGGTGTCCAGTGTAATCTCAGAGCAACCCCTGTGGCCCTGTGCCAGTACCGCGCCGTGGGCCCTATGGGCCTCTCCTGTGTCTGTAGGTGATCTTAGCCCACCACGGTCCCTGCAGCTGCTCTGCGCGGTCTTCTGCTGCGGAATGCGGTTAACTTAGTCATGCAGGCCCAGATCCCTGGAGGGCACGGTGCGCCACTGCGGTGTCAGCCTCTGGTGAGCACAGGCTCTTGCATCTTCATTCCTGCAGCCTGGTGCCGGTCACTTAAGATGTTGGAGCTCTGCTGCCACTTTTTGCACTTCAAGTTCTTGGCTTACTTGCCAGAATTTCTTGGAGAAGCAGAGCCAGAACTCACAGTTTGGACCAGCGGCCCAAGATGGTGCTAGCTGCCACACCAGGTCAGTCGCGTGCTTGGGCTTTCTGTTGTGGCTCTCACGATCTGAGTAATGGATATTCTTCTGCTGTGTTTCCCTTTTTTGTGTTTTCATTCATAAATATCTTCGCTGCTTTTTTTTCTTGTCAGGGAGCTGCCTTCTCTGTAGTTGATTTTTGAGATTTTCATTTGTTACAGCTACTGAGATGTGCTGCATCCCTGTCACCGCCATCTTCCTCCAATTTCATATTTTGATAGGAAAGCACTTTTATGTACACAAGAAGGGATATAAAGGACAATTTAGGAGCTATGGAAGTAAATGTTGTACAGTAAGCAAAACCAACAGCCATTGAACTAACTTGAGACCACTTATGAGCACTGGGAATGCTGTCTGGGGAGGGGATTACGCTGGGTGTTCTTTTCTGAACCTGGACTTGCTATCGCAGTGTCTAGTTGCAGGGCTTCCAGTGGGCGTCCAGAGGACTTTCTCACTTACTTCCCCACCCACTAACACTGTCCAAGTACTACGAGATTTCAGCCGGACTCTACATGCTTTCAGAAAATCCTGGGTAGGTCCCCTCTGCTTCCACCTGAAACATTACAGAAACTATGCTTTCTGTTCTGACTAGGAAGCAAATGGGACACTCAGAGAGGAGAGGAAAAGGAAGAGGGATAGGTATTTTTCTCAGTTGGTAACACAGTAGGAAGGACAGCTTTCTACCAGATTTGAGAATTTCTTTATTGTTAAGGCCTTTGCTCTCCATTAGTTCTGCCAGCCCAACACACCTATAAGTAACTGGAACATAAAATATATCCGAACAGGGGGAGTAAATGGGGAGCTCAGGAGAGGAAAGGCAAGAGGGACTAATGTTTCTCTTGTGCTTAGTATGTGAGCACTCGGTGTCTACTTGCTGGTGGCCTAGTTGAGTGGCTTGGTACATCCTTAAATACATCACACTCTGGATTCAGATACAAGTACTAAGATATACTCAAATGCAGACAGTAGATGGATTTTTAATTTGCTGCTCTTTCATTCTCAGTTCTCTGCCTTTTCCATTAATTCTGTCATGAGAGAAGAGATGATCCACGAAGTGAGCTCCCAGTGAGAGGGAGGGGAACTCAAGTCAGGGCCAGTGGGCTCTCTGGCTGTGGAGAGCAGCTTCAGCACATGCCAGTCAGAGATGCGGAGCTGCGTTTGGGAAGCCAGAGTACACATTCAAGGGAGAACACGGGCCACCTCCAGAGCAAGAGATATGCTTTGGGGGTTTATATTTCCTTCATAATAGTTTTTTAATGGTGCATTGTAATAGTACATGGTAGTGAGATTCATACTGATATATTCATATATGCACATGTTCTTTTCTGTTTCTTTCCCCTTATCTCTCCTCTCTTCCTGTGCTTGCTAGAGAGATTCGTGGGCTCTTGCTATTTGTGGCTCAGTGAGAGAAGGGAAGCTCTCCTGCAAAAGCCAAAGGCCAATCCTCCCACCACCCTTGCACCCCACTCTACAGAATAGAAACCGACCCACTTGCCTGCAGTCTGAGCAGAATAGGGGGCTCAGAAGAACTGAACCAGGCCTGGCTGGTCCCCATTTCTACACATGAGGGAAACATAGCATCCCCTACCAGAGATGCTTGATAAAGGGATGCATGGCAGGGCTCCTAAGAGGGAGGCCCCAAGATTATTTTATGGTGGTGTGGTCATCTTCTAGATTCTGACATGATCTTCATTTTCCGATGAGCAGATAGCTCCTTTGCTTAAACTCTTATTCACTGATAAGATAGTTAACAGTTCATTAGGGTAATGATTACCACAAGTGAGTGGATTTCCAGTCTGGTGATCTGGTCACACTCTGGATCCTTGCTGTGCTCTCTGTTTTCCGATCAGTAGATATCTGTCCTGCTGAAACTACTCGTTGGAGAGATAACTGATAGTGCTCAAGGCAATTTCTGCAAGTAAATGAGGGAAAACTTGTTCATTTCCCAGAAATTTGGGGATGATAGGCCTGACTCTAGAGTTATGAGGAGAAGATATAGGAACTTCCACACAAGGCTTTTATATTAAAGTCACGCTTCCCTTTTTGTCTGCTGTCTACCTAGTGTATCTCTTTGATACTGCCTCAATTCCAGTAATACAGTTGACATGAAATTTCAATGCAGGTGTTCAGAAGATAGTCATTCAGATTCTCACTAATACTTTTTGTCATTTTCATATTGCTTTTGTGGCCCTGGCTGGCCACAAATGCCTAGGCTTAAGCAGGCCTCCTGCCTCAACCTCCAGGGGATAGCTGGGACAGAGGAGTGCACCACTTTGTCCAGCATCACTAATGATATTAAAAGTATGGCTGGCCAGTCTGTGGAGACCTTAGCAACCTCAGATGAGCACTGGAGGGTACAGTATTGATAAGGACTCAAGAGCATTTGCATACATTCTCTATTTACAGAGCTCCCAAAGGTGGCTGTTTACCTTTTCTGGAAAACTCAGGGCAGTGTTGTACTTCCTGTGTATCTCACTGTCTGCCACCTCTGACCACTCCGTGTTGTAAGAGTTTGGTTTTACATGCTAGAGAAAATTGAAAGATGGAAACCCAGGCCCAGCCACATTATTGTAGGTGTGTAAGGTCAGTGGGGCCCAGGGTCAGTGCAGACACGGAAAGCAGTTTGCACTGAATTTCTCTTCTGGGAACCACGTTAGTGAAACCTCTGGGAGTTCATCTGCGGGAAGCAGAGTGAGACATTGTGTTGTCCTTTGACAGAATGATAATGTTGCTTCTACATGTTTGATTTGTAGAAGGGAGATACGCACAAAAGATGTTGATAACAGCATTTTTATAGCTAAAAATGGAAAACAATGAAAATATCTACTCATAAAGGAGAGGTTAAATAATACAGTTTAACAAGTTGGTTGGTTGGTACTGAGGATTGAACCCAGGGGCATTCTGCCTTTGAGCTACACCCTCAGCCTTACGTTAGCTTTTTTTTTTTTTTTTTCCATTTTGAAATAGGGTCTCACTAAGTTGCCAAGGGCCTCCCTAAGTTGCTGAGCTTGGCCTCGAACCTTCAATCCTCCTGCCTTAAGCCTCTTGAGAACTGGGATTACAACCCTGTGTCACCACACTTGGCTATTAAACAACCTTTAAGAAGAAAAAAGTAGGTCTTTGTGTACTAAGATGTGGAAAATGACCACATTTTATTGTTTTGAGTTCCCAAATAAACCCATTTTTATAAAAAACAACCGTGTGTGTGTGTGTGTGTGTGTGTGTGTGTGTGTGTGTGTGTGTGTGTGTATGCACACGCACGTGCACAGATGACAAAAAGGACTAGCAGGATATATGCTGGATGTTTATAGACGTTACTTCTGAAAACTGATACTGAAGATGACAGAGACTTTCACTATTTTACTTTGTGTAGGTCTTTATTTTGATACTCTTATAGTGACTGATCACTAAAATTAAAGCTGCTATTTAAATAAAAGGGAGAGCACATTGCCCTGATGCACCGTGGGAAGCAGGGTGGGACCGCTGCTAAGCATGAAAGGGACTTGCTGGAAACGTTTTGCTTTATTACAAAGATAAGTGAGGCTATGGTGACAAAGCGATGGTCAGTTCTGAATAATTTTCATATATTTCTCAAAAACAAAATAAGAAAGTCTGAACTTTATTGAACAGAGCAGTTATGCCTATAAAACTGTTCTTGATTTAAAATAAGTGTAACAGCCGAGTGTGGTGGCACACGCTTGTAAGCCCACCATTTGGTAGGTTGAGACCAGAAGATTGTGGTTCACGGACAGCCTCAGCTACTTAGGCCCCTTGCAACTCAGTGAGACCCTGTTTCAAAATAATAAAGAATAAAAAATAGGACTGGGAGTGTAGCTCAGAGGTCAAATCCCCCTGGGTTCCATTCCCAGACCCATAAAAAAAAATTACACACACACACACACACACACACACACACACACACACACACACACAAAATGTTATAGTTATTTTTTGAAGGGTTTAGTTAGGCAAATATCCTGGTACCAATTTCCATTGCATTTTTTATTTAAAAAGCTTTTTTTTTTTAAGATTTAGTTTTACATTTAGCTAAGCTTAATAATACCAGATTTTCTTCAGTTGATTCATTATAAAATATATTTAATGCAGTTTCCTCATAAACTAAGCATATTTGCCGATTATAATTTCAAACTCAGTGTATTTTTTATGTACTGGGTATGGTGTTAGATACCTGATCCCTCAGCTGACCGTGGTGGTGCACGCTTGTAATCCCCGCACTTGGGAGGCGGAGACGGGAGGATGGCACAGGTTCAAAGCCAGCAGCGCTGGCTTAAGAGACCCTGTTTCCAAATAAAAATATTAAAAATAAAATAGGTCTGGGAGTGTAGCCTGGAAGTAAAAGGGTTTCCAGGAACCCCAGTACCACCAAAAAAATTAAAAATATAAAAATAAATAGATACCTGATCTCTTACTTCTCACAACAAATCTGTGCCATGTTTTTCCCCTCCATTTTACAAAAATGAAAACTAAGAGAGTGTGAAAGGCATTGCCCAGTGCTGTGCTCCTGACGCGCCGCTGAGGGATGTACGTGTGTGCTCTCTTACTCTAGCCCGAGTGCATGTCCCCTGCAGGTCTGTTTCTTTCTTTATAATCAGTCGCCTTTGCTTCGTTGACCTTGTCCTAAATAGGAGTTATGACGGCTTACAAAAAGATGCATAACTATCAAAGGACTTAGAAGAATTTTATAGAATTGGAAAAATGGAGTGAATCAGGATAGAAAAAGTGTGCTGTGCTTTTTCTGCGATTATGTAATGTGCATTGATTAAAATGTGCATATTCATTTCTTTAGGCCTGGTTGCAGTATGCCAGAAATTTGGGACGTGGAAGATCCTGCCAATGCTGGGAAAACTCCCTTATGTAACCTCTTAGTGAAGGAGTCCAAGCCTCACTTCACCACCGTATTTCACAACAGTGTTTACAAGGTCCTAGAAGTTATAAAGGAATGACTGCCACACGTCCTGCTGCCTTCAAAGAGTGACATCAGTCATGGTTCTAATGGTTTGTCACTAATCGTCATTCAGATCCCCAAGGCTTTGTTTTGTTTTTATACACGTAACTGTTTTCAAATAGAAAACATTTTATTTGGGCAATTTGAATGTTATTCTGATTGTAAAAATGACATGTACTCTTATTAATTGGTTACTGTTTCAGTGCACCCTTTAAATTTGCTATGCAAATGAGTATATGCTTGTATCTGACGTAAATATTTGTGCTAAAGTGAGAAAAGCTACCTGTGTAAAAATATATAATGGGTCATAACAACAAAGATATGAAAACGTAATGGGTTCTGAACTTCCTGGGGCTCCTTCGAGGTCCCTGGACAGTGCCCTCACCTCTTCCTTCGCCCCGTGCTCCTGTCTCTGACAGTGCAGTGACTCCTGTGGGCTCTTGGCATGTCAGCCCCTCGTCACAGGAGCTGTGGGAGGTGGGGCAGACGTGAGTATTTGCTGTGAAATTACCTGTTCATCTCACTTCCTTGTGGTTTGTTTTTTTTTTATTCTTTGTTTGTTCTTATGAATGAAGCCTTTCCTGCCCATTTTTAATCCAGACTCTCGGACCTATTGGTTAGGACCAAAAACCCTTTAACTTCCAACCATGTGGCATTATTGTGCCCCCCCCCCCATTCTTTTGTTAAGTGTTATTTACTCGTTAAGTTGATTATCAGGTACTTATTGTTGGTTTAAAAATAGTGGTAACTGTGTATTTTTCTCATTTTTAGTATTATTCAAATGTTTATATTTTAATACCTTTAAATCACTTTTAAAACGTTTCTTGTTTAGTTATGGTTTTAAGAAAAACTATTTTGAACAACCCCAAATATAATGCATCTAGAAACTAATGTATATTTGAGCTGACATAATTAAAATAGACTATAGTATATGGTAATTTTTACTATTAAGATACAGTGAAACATGACTAATTTTTCTGTCAAAAAAGTAAATGAATAATGATGGAGTATTTCTGTTTTACTTTCAAGATCGCCTGTCTATAATAAGACAAAGCCTTAAGCCTTATGTTATAATTTTAGTTTTTTCATTTCAGTATGAGAAATGAAGTCTTCCTCTTTATTTTTATTCAACTATTTTTATTTAAAAATTTTCAAACCTGCTTTAAATTCCTTGTGTAAATTTTTGTTTCTTAGATGTTAATTTGTATGAAATGATATAGTCCAAAATGATGAATAATCATCTTGAGGAATGGTTTTCAGGTTTTAGGTTCTAAGCAGGTTTTAGGTGACTATGGCTAATTACACATTTAATTATACAGTATTCTCTTTATTAACCACAAGCAGATTAACCTCACGGTGGGTTGTCCTTGAGAACTGAGTCCTCAGGGATGGTTTCTGGTGCCCACTCATGGCACCAGAAGAGTCGTCCTCTTTCTGCCTTTGTAGCAGAGCCTGGAGGAAGCACTCGCTGGCTGCACTGGTCAGTTTTGCAGCCGAGGGGCTGCCCTGGTGAGTGGCATCTCCAGACATCCCCTTCCTTGGAGGCAGCCGGGGGAGTCAGTGCTCCATCTCAGTTGCTTCTTGACCACCATTTTATTTCTTAGACTTTGCCAGTTTCAGAAAACAGAAAAACATTTGGGGATTAGGAGTAAGAGTTGAGCAATAAATGATGCAGCAATCTGGAGAAATGGGGAGAGACCCTTGGGGCTGCAGAGGAAGAGTCTCAAAGCGGGTGGGAAGAGGGCGTTGCGCTCTGCATTATTGCGTCTCTTCTCACCCAAGGGCGGCTAATTTTGCATATCCAGCAGCTACGGCTTTTTTCGTTCATACTTTTAAAGTTTTTCTCTATTCTTCTCACCCTCCAACAATGCCTTGCTTAGTAAATTCATATGTAATGATTGGAGATTCTATATAGCCAAAAGTTATAATGCTATTATAACTGTTCTGTATGCTGGAAAGCACTAAAAGTAACCTAAACGAGCCTTTTCCCCCAGAAGAATCCTTCTGTAACAGTGTCTCTCATGTGACTCCACCAGCAAGCTCTGCTGTTATTCTAGGCAAGGCGTTTTGAACGGAGGCCACCGAGCCACTGCGCACTCAGCCTGGAGCACCTCCAGCCTCTGCATTTGCAGGACACACGTGCTTCAGCGGTAATGGGAGTCACAGGAGGTTCTGCAGTGTTAGAACTCAGTGTTTTACATATTTTTAGCATTTGAAAATGTTTTTGCTTTAGTGTGAGGAAGGTAAGAATGGGCAAGAAGGTGATCGAAATAGCTATTGCTATGATATTTTTAAAAACAAAGCTTGGGGCAGTGTTTCCATAAAAAGACAAGCCTTTAAAAATGTTTGGCAGAAAAAGTGTGCTGTTAAAGTAGGGCGATGGCATTAAGGAGGAAATGAAAGGGTGCGTTGGGACAAAGTGGAACCGCGTGGGAGTATGGTATTTGTATGAATTTTATGCCACTTGTTTACATGTACTACAGATGTTAAATAAAAAAGATCAAGAAAAATGTGGAAAGTGTTTTTCTTGCGTGCTACTTTCATTTCCACCTTGACTGTGAACATGTGTGGCCTTATTTTGTAGTAAGATAACCATGAACTGGGTTTGATCATATTGCAGTCCAGAAAAAAAGAGGAAGAATTTTAGCAGTGGCATCCCTAAGTCCGCCTGGTCTCCATTGGTGGTGATAGGTGCCGGGATGATCCAGACTTACATTTCTGGCAAGAGTCATATATTTATCCTTTTTTTAGCAAGGGACATCTGTATTAGGGATAATTACAGGTGGCTAAAAACTTTTTTTTTCACACATTAAACCACAGACCATTTGGTGTCATAACATTTTCTAAATTGTAGCTCCATATTTCTGCTTGTTTTCGCATTATTGTTTTGCCCGGAGGAAAGGCAGGTCGTCTCTGTACTTTTCTGTATAACTAATTTCCTAACACGGTGGCACCTTGATTCTCAAATCTTGGGCATATTTCCCAATAAAATAATTCCCCCAAATTAGTGGGTATCAGAATCACCTGGAAAGTCTGGGTACTCCTGGCCGTCCCGCAGAGGTTTCTGATTTGGTTGGCCTGAGGTATATGCCGAAATTTTAATTTCGTGCCTTTTCTCAGGTGTCACTGGTTGAGTTTGCCTGGGACCACACAGAGAACTGCCCCTCTGATGGATGGGAACAGGCTCACTGGAAGGGTGGCCTGTAGGGGGCGCTCCGTTCCTGATGGCATATACTGTCCCTGTAGCCAGAGCTAATTTTTTATAGTTCTTTTGGCTCTTAAGAGACATTGTTTCAATGGGACTTGAAAGGAGCAAAGAACAAAGAACAGATAAGGCAATTTTTAACCAGACACTTGTGTTTATAGATCATTTACATATTTCAGAGCTGTAAGACCTCGTTTCTTTTTAGTTCTATGATAAAACTTTCTTTTGTAGTGTTACATCATCTGGAAGAAAACAGATAAATTTAGTGATGTGTGAAGATTTAAAAAACTTCATTTTCCACTTTATTGCTTGTGTTTTGGCTCCAGAATTCTTCACTTCTATTCCTCTATTAAAGGATACCTAAGAATCAGCAGGAGGTCACATGTCACCTGCTGCCCCTTCCTCCAGCTCCCAAAGAGAAGTTCCTAATTTAAATCAGTAAATTGCTTTCAGTGCAGGAAGAGTAGCTACTTTAATCTTCATGACACTTGGGTTGGTCTTTATTTCATAACACAGATTCATGACAAATACATTTTTTACATCTCCTCCTGTAAGAGGAGATTTTAGAATTCCAAATGAATGTTAAGAGTTCAAGGTTTTTCTTAAGATTTTGAGTCAGTAGTGTAATTAGGAGATAAGATTTTTCTTTTTTATAAAGACATTTTGGAATAGCTATTTTCAGAGCAAATGTTTTGTATGCTCAATTACCTCTAACCAGATACTCAAATGACTTTATACAGTATTGTCACAGTGGCTCTCAAACAAATGGTAGCAGTACCTGGTATTCCTTTTATTAATGCATGCTTTTTAAAATGCAGCATTTTATTGATTGTTAGGTACCTGGGTGCTCTTTTCCTTTTGTTGTCTGCGTGTGTGTGTGTGTGTGTGTGTGTGTGTGTGTGTGGTACTGGAGGTGGGGCCCAGGGGGGTTTCGACCTCTGAGCTATACTTCCAGACCTATGTTATACTCTTCTTGGAAATAGGGTCTCACTAAGTTGCCGAGAGCCTCACTAAGTAGCTGAGGCTGGCTTCGAACCTGTGCGATCCTCCTGTCTCAGCCTCCGAAGCGCTGGCTTACAAGTGTGCGCCACGATGCCCAGCTGTTGTATGCATATTTAATACTTGGGGGAAAATTGAATTTAGCAAATTATAAACTAATTTATTATGTTGATTGCTTTGACAGCTGCAATCTGTATTCATTTATTTAAAACATAGAGGTGAACATAAGAAATGGCCCTTTCTGAGTAAATAAACCTCATACCATGGGAACTGATTCAAACAATAAAGATACCTGTAGGTTGCTCCTGGGCCCCGCTTTCTTAGCCCCGGTTGGTGTCTGGCTTCGTCTCTCAAGGGGCTGATGTCCTGCTCTTTGGCCAGACTCCCTCCTCAAGTCTTCTCTCTTGGCATCTGCTTATTGACCAGACCTCAGAGTCTGACCCTCCCTCTTGTCCAAAAAAGTCCCCTTTTCACGACGTGCCATTCAGATTCTTGTCCAGCCCTTTCACTGACAACAAATCTGACTTTTTCTAACAAACCCCCTTTGGCAGTCATTCTCAGGATTGCACATTTGAATTACTTGGGGAGAATTAGAAAACACCAAAACCTGTTTTCCACCCCCAGAGAGGTGTGGTCAAAGATTTGGATTTTTTTTAATCCCCAGGTGATTCTGATGCCTCAGCATTAACATCCTAGAACCCACCATGTCCAAGTTCATGCACAGTTGTTAATTTGCACATTATTTCTACTAATCATGGAATCTAATGTCGAGTAGGTTGACTAAGAATTCTGTGCTTCCTTAAAGCTCTCCGCACATGGCAGGAAGAAGAGGAAGAGTGACAATATCGACGCCCTAATTAAAGTATCAATGAGAAATCCAAATATATCCGCAAAGAGAAAAAAGACTTCAAAAATCACCTTGATAATTTAATGTTTTTCATTAAGTTTCTTCTTTTTTTTTTAGATGCTTTTTGTTTTTCCTAGAATATATTTTTCTTGATCAGTATCTACTTCAAGATGCAGCTTACCTCCTCTGTGAAGCCTTCCATGACTGCCTGCCCCTTGGCTGACGAGGTGCCTCCCATCATCCATGACCCACCCCCTTCATTACACACATGCACAATTCTTAACATGTTTCCCCCTCTACTATAGTGTACCCTTATAGATGGGACATATATCATGTTCCACCCCCCCCCACCCGGTACTGGCGATGGAACCCAGGGGCATTCAACCTCCAAGTGACACCTCCAGCCCAATTTATATTCTTTATTTTGAAACAGAGTCTCATCGAGTTGCAAAGGGCCTCAGTAAGTAGCTGAGGCTGGCTTCAAACCTGCGTAATCTTCCTGTCTCAGCCTCCCAAATGCTGAGATTATAAGTGTACACCACCACGCCCGGTTAGCCCGTTCTATTCTGAATCCACAAAGCTGCCTGTCACAGTTCCTGGCAAGTGATACTGCTTAATGATTTTTTTAAAGCACACTTTATACTCCAATGTGATAAATTCCAGATTTCACTAAAAATTATTTTTAAGTTTAGAAGAGATAGAAGTTGATGTATTCTAGCTGTGGAAAAGAAATAAGCACAGGGCACCTTCAGATGAAATAAATATCACTGATAGAAGGAAAATATTCTTTTTTGTGTGCGGTGCTGGAGATTGAACCCCAGGGCATTCTACCTCCAAGCTACATCCTCAGCCTTATTTTTTATTCTTTATTTTGAAACAGGGTCTCACTGAGTTGCAAATGGCCTAAGTAGCTGAGGCTGTCAGAAAACCGTGACCTTCCTGTCTTAGCCTCCCAAATGCTGGGATTACAAGTGTGTGCCACAACACCCGGCTTTATTCTTTATTTTGAAACAAGGTCTCACCAAGTTGTGAAGGGTCTCACTAAGTACCTGAGGCTGGCCATCAACCCGGATCCTCCTGTCTCAGCCTCCTAAGTACTGGGATAACAAGCGTGCGCCACCACGCCTGGCTGAAAATATTCTTGACAAAAATTACCCCTATAGTATACCCTGTCTGAGCACTGTGAACGCATATTTGCCTTCAGGTCAGTGAACCAGACCTTCGCTGACTTTAGTTTTGCTTGTGTGATCACGGATGCTCTGGTGGCCAGCTGTGAGAACATTTGCTGCTGACCAGAGAGCAGGGAACTCTGGCAATTTGGTTGAAGAGTAGGTATTCGCCAAAGGATGGGAAGAGACGGGAATGTTGTTACTAGATGATGATGTTGGGCAAACGTGACAGTAGTTGTACAATTAATATCCCCATCATAGAGCAACTGAACTGGAATTCTGGACCCATTCTTTACAAACTCTGAAGTAAGGCTTCTTAATTTGAACCTCAGTTTTCTTATATTTCAAAAGGATATGCTTTCTAGGGTAGTAATTAGAAATAGGCATAGAGAAATCCATGACAACAGCAAAATTTTAGCACGCCTCCTGTAGAAATTGGTATCATCAGTCCAAAAGATCAGTAAGGAAATACATGACTTATGTAAGAAAGAAAAGCAATGTGTTCAGATACAGAACAGCTTCACACAACAAATAGAGAATATCCTATTCAATTTGAGGATATTCCAAGAGTTGACAGTAGAACATGAACACTGGGAAAGCATAAGCTTTTCTGGCTTGCTCTCCAGTATAACCCAAGCACACCTAGGGCAGTACTTGTGTACACGGATGCCCAAGATTTGTTGGATGAAAGAATTGATCCTACGTGGAGCCAAATAGCAATTCTCAAAAACAAAGTTAAGGATTGAAAATCTGTGAGTTGAAGATCAATACAAAATGAAGGAGCACAGTTTTAGATAATTCATGAGCTAAGGAACAGGATGAAAATCTGAGCAGACATAGAACTATATACCACAAATAGCTTATGGATTATAGTTAAAGCAAGTCTAGAGATAAAGCTTTTGTCCCTTTTTATTTTAAAGTGCTTACATTAAGCCCCAAATTAATGCTCTCAATTATCTATGTCAGAAATATAAATAATAAATTCCCCCCCAAAGTTAAGGAAATTAGGAACAATAACTGATTAAATAGAAGAAAGTAACTGTTGGTTGTTTAAAACCATCATCAGGAAAAAAGTAAGACAGTATAAAGACTAGTAAATTGTAGAAGCTACAGAGAGTAAACGTAACAGGAGGATATTACGAGCAGCTTTGTTAATAAATTTGGATATAGATTGAATGGCTACATTTCTAGAAAAAGACAACCTGATTTATTAGGCCAGGCTTAGTGGCATATGCTTATAAGCCCAGTACTCAGAAGGCCGAGACAGAAGGATTATGAGTTAAGGCCAGCTCAGGCAATTTAGTGAGACTCTATCTCAAATAAAAACCAAAAGGGCTGGGTATGTAGCTCATTTGTAAGCTTTGCAAAAAGTAAGTAAATATATAACATAACCCTAAAAGAAATAGAAGTTATTAATAGCAGTCATCTCCAGCAAAAAAGCTTAATAAATAATTTGTTAAAAATCCTTTTTAAAAAAAAATAATCCAGACAGTTTTATAGAATTTTCTTGAAAATACCGATTACTGTCATTTTACACAGACATCCAGTGAATAGGAACTAAGATCTCATTTTTTTTGTTGTTTTAAGTATCTGCCACATTAATATCAAGAACAGTAGAGTCAGTGCAGTAAAGGAAAATCATAGGCCTAATACATTCATGGATAAAGATGCAAACAATGCCAGGCGTGGTGGCGCACGCTTGTAATCCCTGTGCTTGGGAGGCGGAGACAGGAGGATCGCGCTGGCTTAAGAGATCCTGTTTCCAAATAAAAGATATATAAAAATAGGTCTGGGAGTGTAACCAGAGGTAGGGTTTCCAGGAACCCTAGTACCACCAAAAAAAAAAAAAAAAAAAAAAAAAAATGCAAACAAGAACCCAGGGATAAACTTAAAATAAGATGTAAAAATATTAATCCATTCTCTTCAAACATGATTCATAAAAACAAAAAACCAGGAAATCAGTTGAACATGCATCTGGAGTTCTCATGAACAAAAACAGTGATAGGCAACAACATGGTTGACTCAGGGAAATACTGTTAAGTAAAGAAATACATATACACTTAGAATTTGCAGGAGAATCCATGAGACTGTGACGTTAGTCCGTTTCCCTCATGAGTGATGATTCCTTTGTGGTCACATAGCTGACTGGAAGCTGCAGCTTGCTGCTCTGTCCAGCATCACGAGGGCATGTTGGACCCCAAACTACCAACCTAGGAGAAGAGTGACACGGTACGATTTCTACTGATGTGTAATCATTTAACACCATTGTAAAGTTGGAAACTCCTAAGTGAACCATTGTGAATTGAGGATTGCTTATACTTATTTTTACCTTGCCATGAATATATGAATATGTATGTATGTATATGTTAAGTCCAGGGGTGTTCTATCTCTGAGCCATACCCCCACCCCTCTTTATTTTTTTTTTATTTTGAAACAGGATCTAAGTTTCTGAGGCTGACCTTGAACCTGCTATCTTTCTGTCTGCCTCCAAAGTCCTGGGATTACAGTCATGCACTGTATGCTTGGCTTCTTACTCATTTTTATAAATAATCTTCAGCATCTATTTGTTATTAAAAATGTAGGCATTCTCAGATGCTAATATAGATGAAAAGAAGGATCCACAACAGGTGTGGTAGGAATTTAAGAGGAAATCCTCAATTTCTCCAACACTAATAACTTGTAAACAATATTTCTTTGGGCACTTTGGTGCACTGTCAATTCAGTGTGAAGGAAAACACAAAATGAAGGAAACAGTCATCTTATTTATGAGGCCAACAGTGGCCACTTGGGGTAATAAAACCACGGACTTAGAAGAAAGTATTTGCAGACAATATTTTTATTTTATTTTATTGGTGCATGGTAATCCTCCATCTTGATGAAGTTTGGGGTGTTAGGGGCGTGCGTGCACACAGCGCTCACTGAGCCTCCTCCAGTTCCCAGCTTATGTCCTCCTCCCCTATTCCCATGCTCAGCACAGCGGTTGACTTTGATAAGCTTGTGTGTATACATCATGTCCATTGAGGTGTTTCCCTTTTCCTTCCTCCCAACTCCCTCAGTTAGGGAAACGCCTCAATGGACGTGATAAAGAAACTGAAGTCTAGGGAGAAGTGATTTACCCCGGCTCACACTGGTAATCAGTAGTGGGGCTGAACTTAGAAAGTTGATTCCTAGGTCCTAACCCCCAGGACGCGTCAGTCATCATCAGCGAGTAGACATTCACTTTGCATATGTGCAAATAAGGATGGTGATTCTGTTTACTCCCGACACACAGAGCTTTTGTTCATCACCGAAAGATCTCGGTGAGAACCAAAACAATTGAGCCAAACAAAGATTTCTCTTCAGAACCAATTTCTCAAAAACAGGAGTCTTCATCACTCAAGACTGTGGGCAGAGCAAAACCACCATTAGAAAGACAGTCTCTGAGTTAAGACTCATCTCTAGAACTTTCTGAAAAAAAGTAAATTCCTCTAAAGGTGTAAGAGTACGCCTCTCTGAGTCACTGGCAACAGGTCAGTCATAAGCCTGGTTCCCGGCTGGAGCCCCAGTTTCCTCACCAGAACATATGGAATCAATACCACATGCCTTGCAGAGTTGGTATAGGAGATAGTCCCACCAAGGCACCCCATATAATGCCCAGAACTTGCAGGAATTCCATGAATAAACACCATTGCTATTGGCATCAGTGTGAGAAGTCTTTTTTTTTTTTGGTACTGGAGGATGAACATCAGGACATTCTATCTCTGAGCTACATCCCCAACCCTTTTATTTTATTTTATTTTATTTTATTTTATTTGAAGCAGGATCTTGCTAAGTTACTGAGTTTGGCCTCAAACACCTGCTATCTTCCCTATATCAACTTCCTAAGTACTGGGATAACAGGCATGCGCCACCACACCCGACACACAGCATTCTTTTTAATAGACATCTATTTTGATGCAGGTCTAAATATGCCATTAGGGAGTGATGCCAAGGGTTGTGTGCATACTGTGTTCTCAAGTACCAAAAAGGCATCATGGAGCCCAGGAAGACAGACAACTGAAAGCAGGGGGCAATGGGCAGCCTCTTTTCTGGCCAAGAAGTGTCACTGGTCCCCCACATGCCAGCAGCATGGTCCCACTAGAGATGACTCCCAGGTAAGGTCAGACCAGGTGAACGAGGGTCCCCAGAAGAGCCACGGGCATATGCTATAGTTTGTATATGGAATGTCTCTCAAACCCCATGCATTATTAAGGGCTTAGTCCCCAGCTTGGCTATATTGGTAGTAGTAGAAGCTTTAAGAGGTGGAATCTAGTGGAAGTCTTTAGGCCACTGGGATGTGTGGCTTTGAAGGAAATTGCTGGACTCCAGCCTCTGTCTGTTTCCTTCTCTCTCTCTCTCTCTCTCTCTCTCTCTCTCTCTCTCTCTCTCTCTCTCTCTCTCTCTTCTCGCTTCCTGGCCAGGAGGGGAACAGTTTTTCCTCTGTCACACATGTTTGTCACAGGCCCAAAAGCAACCAACCAATCATGGACTGAAACCACCAAAGCTGTGAGCCAAAACGAACCTTTGAACCTTTTCTCTTTACAAGTTGTTGTCCCAGGTATTTGTTACAGTAAAGAAAAGCTAAGGCAGTGTACATGAGGTGAGACTCAGACATGAGGCATCTGGAGATGAAAAGTGAAGCAGAGGGAGAGAAGGAAAGATTCGGCAGGCAGGGTCCTCAGAAGGACATGGCATGCCTTCACGGCCGCTGGCATGTTGGTGAGACCAGCCTGGAGGACAGAAACAAAATGGGGAAGCTAGGAGGATTTTTGATTGTCATCTAATAGTCAAAGAACATAGACTAAAGCCCACTTGTAGCATTATGGGACTTTTGGCATTTCCTCCTGTGTACTTTTGTTCCTGGCTGAGGGGTTAAGAGACTTGCTCAGAGTTCCTGAAAATCTTAAACCCTCTGGAGGGCCCTCCATCTCTTGGGGCAAGTGAGCACAGTTGAAGCACCGCTGTGCAGACTGCCTGGCCTGGGAAGAAGCTGAGCCGCTATGTGCAGGGACATGTGGGAACAGGGAGCTGGAAGTCACCCACAGATGTGAGTGCTGAGAAGTAATCAAAGCACTAAAGAAAGTTCTGAGCTGGACTGCAAACTCTCCAGACTGGGAACAAGAAGAGTCTGAAAACTACAGCAGAATGGAACTGGCCAAAGAGCTTCCCAGCCAGAGTTCAGGGCATCCTGGGAAGGCAGAGGAGCCCTGGACCTAGAGCAGCATAGACCAGATGATCTCTGTGCAGTGATGAAAACATTCTGTTCCTGTGCTGTCCATGAAGGCAGCCACTAGCCACAGTGGTTATCAAGCACTTGAAATGGGGCTAATAATGTGGTTGAGGAAGTGTATTGTAAGTTCTATTTCTTCTTTGTTTTTCTTTTAAGATACTGGGGATTGAACCCAGGAGCATTCTATCTCTTACCTACACCCCCAGCCCTATTTTATTTTGAAACAGGGTCTCACTAAGTTATGGAGGGCCTCACTAAGTAGCTGAGGCTGGCTGCAAACCTGCGATCTGCCTGTCTCAGTCTCTCATGTACTGGGATTACAAGCGTGCACCACCATGCCCAGCTAAGTTCTGTTTATTACCAATTCAAATTTAAACACTCACATGTGAGTAGTGTCTACCACATTGAACAAGGCAGCCCTCAGAGTTTGGCTTCTCAGGACTGGCAAGAGCTTGGGTCTCTTGAATTGCGTATGATACGTAGAGTGTGGGTGGATATTTCCCCAGACTCAGGCTCAGACAGGGAGGTATGGGATCACTTGAGAAGGACTTCTATTCTCTGTCTCTCCTGTAATAGCAAAGACTTGACCTGCATTATCTGGAGAAAGAAGTCATTGCTACCTCCAGTGCTTCCCTGCTTTAGCCTTGGCTCTAACTGGACTTGGGTCTTAGCCATCTCTCACTCATCTGTCAATTGTCAGGTGTTACCTTCCCCAAAACTAGTCCTTTCCTCTACTGTCCACCAAACACTCAGTTGTGTGTCCTGCTCTGTGCTTCCCTAGCACTCGGGATGCCTGGGCTGTGCCCACCTGTTGACTTGGCTGCCTGGATGATTAGCTCAATCTGTCGAATAGTAGGCTCATGGGGGGGGGGGGCGGTCAGGGGTCATTTCACAGCGTGCCACATTCTTACAAGTGATCCCTGGCAAATTAATTTGCTCTTGAACTACCTTAAAAACAGGACTTGTAAAATTTTACTCATTTCTTTGTTCCAACTTGATGTAGCCACATCAAATACCAGCTGCATATCAGGCATTGGGCAAAAAATATAGAATAAATAAGCCACACTTTCTATGAGGAAGGAGTCCCAGAATTAGGTTCAGGGATAGAGGGGTAGCACGTCCACAGCCCAGCTGTGAGAGGGCAGTTGGATAGGTTTCTGAGAGATCGAAGAAAATACCTGGAGACTGCATAGGAGGCTGAATCGAGAAACGTTCATGGAGAAGTCGAGTGGTGACAACTGAACAGACACCACCTTTGCCCCACACTGCGTTTTGCCAAGAAAGTGCTACTTGAGGTGGCACCCCAGTTGCCACTGAAAGGGCTTTCATATGTCAGGCTACAGAAGAAGTGGCACCCTTAGCATTAGCTTCTGCTTGTGTGACCATCAACCCAAGGAGCACCGTCCTGGTATACACACAAAAGCAACTTTCTACAGGTAACATATGAAGCCGGGTTGGCCATACTCTGGCAAAAGTCTTTGGTGATACAATCACCTTTCTAAACAGTGTCTGTAACATAGGAATAATGATTCGGTGGCACCTCAGTGTCAGGTCTGGTTTTTTTTTGTTTTTTTTTTTTTGGTGGTACTGGGGTTCCTGGAAGTCCTTCTACCTCCGGGCTCCACTCCCAGACTTATTTTTTTTATATTTTTATTTGGAAACAGGGTCTCTTAAGCCAACGTGGCTGGCTTTGAACCTGCGCGATCCTCCTGTCTCTGCCTCCCAAGCGCAGGGATTACAAGTGTGCGCCACCACACCCGGCAAAGAATTGTTTTTTGTGTGTGGTACTGGGGGTGGAACCCAGGGGCTTTTCTACCTCCGGGCTCCACTCCCAGACTTATTTTTTTATATTTTTATTTGGAAACAGGGTCTCTTAAGCCAACGTGGCTGGCTTCGAACCTGCATGATCCTCCTGTCTCAGCCTCACAAGCCTCACAAGGATTACAAGCGTGCGCCACCACACCCGGGCCTCGGTGTCAGGTTTAATAAGATATTTTTGTCAAGTTCTTCCAGCTCTCAGTGCTTAGTCTTTCATTTAATAGAAAACCGAAAGCAGCTCGGCGATCTGGACCTGTGTGCTGCCGAGCCATCAGCTGGCTTTTGACTTTCCTGCCATCTTCTCTCTTGTGACAGTTCTTACCTCCTCCCATGAACCGAGGAGGCAGCCTCTTGGCCTTTAAGCCTTCCTGCACTGCCGAGTGGAGACCCAGCAGGCCCCAGGTTGCATCGAGGCTTGTGGTGGGAGAAGGGGCTGGGCCACAGTGCCGCCACTGTCTTCTCTACTGTGCACATTTCTGACCGACCAAGGTCCTTCCTTGGTCTTTGCTCTTCTGTCCTCCTCCCTCCCTCAAACTCATTTCTCCTGTCAATAGTATGACAGTTTCCATCCACCTGGGAGCTACTTCTGGTCAAAATCTAAATTCCCTTTCTTCAGGCAGAACATTTTATTCCCTCTCTGTCTAACCTCATCTGGGTTATCTGTTCAGGGCACTTCATGTTCCTAACCAAATGTGTCCTTTAGTTTTTTGTTTTGTTTCATTTAGTTTTTTCCCCATTCAGAGGATCCAGGACTCTCTAAGATGAATTCTCTGACCATCAAGCTTAAATAGCAGGCAGCTTTAAAACATAACATCTTCCTACCCTTCCTTCCTTAATCGCAACGCCTAGCACGGATGAGCAAACGGGCTGGGCAGGTCTGATTACCAACCATTTTTAATACTGAAAACCTCCGAGGTTTTCTTTTCGTTCATTTCCTCCCAGGTGCCTTGCCAACCCACCCAGAATCATTTCTTGCTGTTGTTCCTCTTCGCTTTTCAGTGAGAATAGAAATAATTCACCCAAACACATGGAAATCTTGGGGTGGGGGAGAGAGAGGGAGAGTAAATGAAATTTGTCAAAATAGTCTGGGCTCCACATCTGCCCCTTTCACTCAGCCTTTGCTGAAAGTGGGCCTGGCGGGGGAGGTGGGCTGGGGGCTCTGCTTCAGCACAGCGTCTGTCATTCTCCAGGAGCCAGGGCCGCCTCCTGAGCCCAGCAGCGAAATGACTAAGTGATGACAGGGAAACGGCTGCCAATCGCAAGTGGGATTGCCACCTCCAGGAGGCTCGACATTGTCTTTTCAGATGGTATTTCCACAATGAGCTTGCTCTCCCTGCAGGAACTTAGGACCCGAAGATTGGATTGCTGTCCAAATGCCCACACGGGTGCTCATTCACAGAGTTGTTGAGTTTGTGTTGGGGGAAAAATGCCCAAACTTCAGAGCAAAAAGCAAATTTGTGGGCCTGTGACATTTATTTGAAAAGGACTATAGTCTGAATCTGAAATGTCCCCCAAAAGCCCATGTTAAGGCTTGGTCCTCAGCTTCGCACCACTGAAAGGTAGAAGAAATCTTTAACGGGTGGGACCTTGTGGGAAGGGGGTTGTGACCCTTCTCACCGCATCTTTGCTTCCCAGCTGCCGTCATGTCAGAAGTTTTGATCCACAACATGCTTCCACCATGATATGCTGCCTTGACACAGGCCCAAACAACAGGGTTAATTGACCAAGGACTGGAGCCTCTGAAACTGCCAGCCACGTGTAAATAAAAAGGGGTAAATAATTAAATTGGGGCTCTAACCTCATCACTGAATGAATCCATTTGATGGATTGATGGCTTGAATGGATTTATGGGTGGTAACTGTAAGCAGGTGGGGGTGTGTCCAGAAAAGATAAGGCTCTGGAGACCTGGTCTCCACCCCTTCTACTTTCTCTCTGCTTCCTGGAAGTTGTGACAGGAACAGCTCTCGTCCACCTTGTCCTATTGCCATGATGCTTCTGCCTTGGAGCTGGCCAGCCATGGACTGAACCTCTGAAACCATGATGCAAAAAATCTTCCTCCTCTAAGCTGAAGAATATACCAAAATAAACCTTTCCACTTTTTGAGTTGGTTTAACTCAGGTATGTTATGGTAAAGAAACACTGACTAGCATGTAGGGTTAGGAAATTCTTAAGAAGAATTCCAAGGTTTTTCAGTGAATGCTAAGGAAAAACACAGGATTTATTCCAGAAAATTTAGTGTTAGTCTCTGCTCTGACATTTAACATTTTGTGTGACCTTGGGCAAAATGCTGGTATCATTTTCATTCTGACTAAAGGACTTCCAACATTTATTGTATTGTATGTTTCTGGTGATAAATTATTTTAGCTTACGTATGACTGAAAATGCCTTATTTTGTTCTTGTTTTGGCATATGTTTTCAGTGGGTAAAGAACCCTAATCTTACAGTTTTATTTTTTAGCATTTTAAAAATGTTTCACTGTCTCCATGCTTTCCTTGTGTCCATAGATAAATCTGATGTAATTCTCATCTTCGTTCCTCCAGATACAATATTGCCTCCTGCCTCCCCCCCCCCCATATTTTTAAAATTGGGTTTAAGCTATTTAGTTGTGATGTGTTTTGGTAAAGTATTTTGCATGTTTTCTGTGCTTGAGTTTCATTGAGGTTTTTTTGATCAGTGGATTCATAGTTTTCATCAAATTTAGAAAATTTTCAGCCATTATTTCTTCAAGTATATTTTCTGCCAATGTCTCTCTCTTTATTGTCTTGTTACTCCAACCACATAGATATTAGCTGCTTATAATTACCCTGAAGTTCCCTGATGCCTCATTCATTTGGGAGAGGAAGGGAGGATTCTTTTACTTTTGTGTTTTGTTTTGAATATTTCTACTCCTATGTCTTTAAGTTTACTGATCTTCCCCACTGAAGTGTATACTCCACTATGGATGCCATCTAGTGTATTTTTCTTCTCAAAGGCATACTTTTGCTCCTCTGGAGGCCCTTGGGGTCTTTTTGCATTTTCTATGTCTCTACCTACCTTTGTAAACATATTGGAGCACAGTCATAGTAAGTACCACTTCCTTCTGTGCTTTTTACCATCTGTGTCAGTTTCTGTTGATTTATTGTTCTAATTATGGATCATATTTTCCTGCAGTCTTGTACATTTGATAATCTTTGATTAGATGACAGACACTGTGAATTTCACCCCATTTTGTGTCATTTATATTTTTATATTCCTATAAATATCCTTGAACTTGATTCTGGTATATAGTTAAGTTACTTTGAAACAGTTTAATCCTTTTGGGTCTTACTTTTATGATATTTAGGTGGGTTCAGAGCAGTGCTCAATGTAGGGATAGTTATTCTCTCCTACTGAGGCACGGCTTTCCTGAGTATAGTACTCTGCCGATGTGCCATGGATTATGAGCTTTGCTGGTCTGAGGGGTAGGAGTGGGCACTAGTCAGACCTCTGTATGCACTGGGCACTGCTCTCTAAGCCTTCTGGATGTTTTCCCCAACCTCAGGAAGTCCCCTAAGCACATATACCAATCAGTGCTCTGTTGAACACTTGACAGGGAACTGCAGATTACCCTGTGCAGTTCTCTGTCTTTCAAGCTCTGTCTGTTTTCATCTCCTCAGACTCTTAGCCACATTTCCTCACTTCAGAGAGCTTATTGGGCTCTCTCCAGGCTCTCTCTCTCTCTCTCTCTCTCTCTCTCTCTCTCTCTCTCTCTCATAGCCTGTAGCCTCTCTGAAGGTGATCATCTGGGGCAGTAATATGGTCCCCTCATTAGTTAACTACCTCTCACTACCCTTTGTTGCCTAATATTTAGTGTCTGTCTTTCTTGCCTATTTCAGTAGGAATGTGTAAGTAATTCCTGTTTCTCTCTCTCAGGTGGAAACAGAAATCCTTAACTTAAAATTATAGCAGAAAGTTTAACATGATAAATATATTTTACTGTATGTATTTAAAAAACCAAAATTCCTTGAAATGCTAGATTCTAGGATATTGTGTAGTCCTCATGTTTGAAGACCTTAGGAAAGTGAACAGGTGGCATTAATTATAGGTAGCAAAAAGGGTAATTTACTGGTGTAATGCTCTCCGGAGAAGTCTAAGGATTTGGGCCAGGTACATCCAACCTTCAAGGTTTGGAAGACAGTTCCAAATACACATCTTCTAACAACTCTAAGTTGAAGAGAAAGAACAATCCTCTCACCAACAGAAGGGATCCGACTATTCCTATTAGTTATGTGAACACGTCTGGATTAATTGCTATTACCAGAAGAATAGATTATTTAAGTTACTGTGAGTGTTTTGTTTTGACCTTGTTCTTCAGCCTCTCTGTGTCCTCACATACCCCACCTAGCTGTATGATCTCCGTGTTTAGTAGTGCTACAGAATCACATGTTGTGGGAGAGGAGTTCTGGGGGGGGGGTCAAAGATTTACCCATGAAACGAGATTTCTAACAGGTGATCTTGTGAGATATGTACCAACTTTGAAAACTCATGGTTCTAAGAAAAAAAATTCAGGGTTATAAGGACTAAAGTGGTATTAAAAGGATTTAAAAATATTAAAATATTAATTATAGGGCCCTAGATGGAGATTAAATTGATTGTCTTCTTAAGAATCATTTCTTTAAGTTTTACTAAGTTTTCTAATTTTTAAAGTAATGCACACTTATTACAACTTTGAATAACTGAGAAAATCCCAGTACCCAAAGAAGACCACAATAACGTTTCAGTGTTTTCCCAAATTGCTAAACAACTTGATGGATTTGACTTAAAAAAATTAGGCCTGAATAAAGACTCTCGTTATCTTTCATGCTGAGAGACCAAGCTGATGATCAAACCTGGGCATTTATGCTCCCAGTAGCATGGAACACATTTTTCAATTAATTATGGCATGTGTGCACTTTGAAGGTCTTATTCCCCTAATTACTTACTGCCCTGTGTTGTGCTTTGCTCAATGAAACGCACGTGATTGACGTCCAGTCACTACCGCTGGATCTGCTGCTTCAGTTTCACTGCAATTTGCATCCCATCATGACATATTTCAGAAAGATCGTCAATACAAAGAGAAATGATGAGACATGGGTGGAGGGCACCCAGGGTTAATTGTGTGGTGATTCTAGTCACTCATTTCTGAATTCATCATTCATTTCTTCCTCAGTCTTTTTAATGAATTCTACTATGTTCCAGACGCGTCAAGTGTAGTAGAGAAATACATGTAAATAGAACAAACATGTTTCTTTCCTCTGGTAGCTTGGACTTCAATGGAAGATAGGGGGAAAAGAGTCAATGAAATAATTATAGCCGGCCGTGGTGGCGCATGCTTGTAATCCCAGCATTTGGGAGGCGGTACTCGGACAGTCTCAGCTACTTAGTGAGGCCATCTGCAACTTAGTTGAACCCTGTTTCAAAATAAAGAATAAAAAATAGAGCAGGCTTTGTAGGTTGGAGGTTGAATGCCTCTGAGTTCCAACCCCATACTCGCAAAAAAAAAAATAATAATAATAATTATAAACCATCATAGCTGCTATGAAGGAAAGAAGAAGGTTAAAATTTACAAAGTTTGGGCCAGACAAGGTTCTTCTCTGTTCCAAACCTTCCATACCTCCCCATTGCCTACACAATATGGCCCCAAGTCCTTATCAAGGTTCTTGATAACAATGATCCTGTCTGATGTTCCTAGCCTCTGATGCTTTCAGTAGCCTGGGCACAGCAAATCACTTAACTCTCCCAGATAGACACACAAAGCACTCAGTTTGATCTATCATTGGGAATCTTTGAGTGGTTTCAGCAAGGCAGTGACACTGTATTCCCTAGCATATGCTTGGATGGTGATTTCAGAGTGGAATATGCTGGAGGGAGGTCAGGTAGACACGTGAAGACCAGTTAGAAAGCATGAACAGGGCTTTAGCGAGAGAATGCCGTAGCCCTAAAGGTCAGGGGAGCCACAGAACTCTGAGATTCTGAAGTGATCCAATCTCTAGGGTTTGGTTGCAGATTGGCTGTGAGGATCAAGAGGAGTAAACACTAGTGATTCCCAAGCTTCTGGCCCCGAGAGAACTGGTGAGCTACTAACTTAGTAAGAGTGTCAGAGAGTGTGTTAAGGTGCTAACATTTCTTCAACCAATATGTAGATTTTTCTGAGTAGAAGTCAGACATTATTTCTTCTTCTGGCCCTCTAAAAGTTTTATGAGAAAAGTATCTGGGCTTCTTGCCAGTGGTGCTCTCCCCTCTGAGAGCCTAATAAGAGGATTATCTTGCAAGTCTCCAACCTGGGGTCACACAGCTGGGACCTGCAGAATGAATCTGGCTTGTAGACTAACCAGATACTTTATGTTGCATTTTCAAAGTTGGAAATTCCCCATAAATTTCTGCTTTCCATTCTCGCTCTCTCCCTCTTTCTCTCTCTCCTCTCTCTCTTTGCAGTACTGGGGATGGAACCCAGGGGGTATTCTACCTTCGAGCTATTCCCCCAGCCATGTTTTTTATTCTTTATTTTGAAACAGGGTTTCACTGAGTTGCAAAGGGCCTCACCAAGTAGCTGAGGCTGGCCATGAACCTGTATCCTCCTGTCTCAGCCTCCCAAATGCTCAGATTACAAGTGTGTGCCACCATGACCAGCCTCATCCTCTCTTGAAAAATGAGAACATCTGCTAATGTTCTGTCATGCCAGCAAGTGGCCGGAATGAGAGATGACTCTTTTCAAAGACATTTGCACCCCCAGTTGACCACAAGCCTTACCACTTCCTAGTGTCCATCCCAGGTACAGATTGAGAAATTCTTCAACGCTGTAGAAGGACCACTGTGTGTTGAGTGCAGGGACATCGCAGATGGAGACCCCCAAATACACAGGTGAGGCTGTAAACACACAGTAATCCTTTCCTGTTTGCCAAGGAGGCTTGAATTTCCTCCATGGTGCCCCACCAGATGCCTGCCCCCAGGATGCTCCCAGGCCATGACGACTCTCCCTCCTCTTGAGTCTCTCTCCAAGCAGTGTGCAATGGTGTGTTGGTGGGATTAAATCCAATAATCTACCCTGCAATGATACTGCAAGTTAGCTTCAGTCCATCCATTATTTATGCACTGTTCATAATACTTTCAAAAGTAGCAACAACAACAATTATAAACCACTTACAATGTTCTAGGCAAACTGCCAAGGGCTTTACATGTATGCACAACTTCTTCCATGGGTTTGAGGGTAGACATTATCATTCCACTTTACAGATGTGGAAACAGATACAGAGAAGTACTTTGCACAAGGTTACATGTTGTGGGTGTTAGGGACAGCGAATTCTAGATTAAGTCTTTGGAAACACCTACTCTTGAACCATCTCTTGACCAATAACTATAGTTTTCAAATAAATATAATTGCCATTTTGGTTTTATATTTTTAAAAATTTATGTGTGCATATTTGGAATGATCTTCAATGTTCCCATTGATGTGGAATCGGTGATTAATTCATGACACTGTGTTGCAGGGAGCTTTCTGTCTTGTGTCTTGTGCCCAGGTTTCTCTTGCATGAGTTACTGAATCATGGTTCCCTCCTTCTCACCTGAGCACATCCTGGGTCACATGTCCCTGCTTTGGGAAGCTTCTGGGAATAATTTTCACATGCCTCTTTAAGGCAACATGGCTGCGTTTTCTGAAGCAGTCTATATTTCAAGTATTTGGCCCCATTTATATACTTCCTCATAGCTGTGGTCTGCTTATGGATTCTTGATTTAGAATATATGACCACGGTTTATTTATACACCTTTCAGCCTATAAATTTTTCCCTTGAATTATACACAAATCTCCCTTTGAGACACTGAGGTCCTTCAGCACTAAAATTGTATTTTACCCATTTGCAAACTGCAGCCCAGAGCCCACTTGGCACTAGCACACAAGGCAATGGTCTGAAGAGTACCGCATGGAATGGTGAAAGTGTGCCTCACATCCTCCCGGGTCTCACACCTCTGTGCTTTTAACTTAATCTCATCTTCTCCCTTCAAACCAGTTCGGTTGAAATGATGAAAGCTCACTCTGAGATGTCAAGGATTGATGAGAACTGTGTGGATTACCTCTGTAGGTACTTGATTTTTAGTCAGCATCAAAGGCTTCAGTCATATATAAAAGTACATCTATGAAGTTATCAATACCAATCTCCATAGCATGTATGGGGATTTCGGGGGAGCAGGGTGGGGCCTGGAGGGAAACACACCAAGTGCTGTGTGCATGTATGTTTCTATAACTCTAAACCTTGTTACGATGCACAATTATAATGCAGCAATAAAAGTATTTTAAATTAAAACTAACTTCTTTTATAATAAAGATCTTATGAAATTTGAATAAAGAAAAGACAGTGACCAGAGTGAGGTCACTGGGCAACCACGGGACATTTAGAGCAGTGGCTGAGAACAAGGTGGGCTTCCTCCATCCTTCCTCCCTCTCCTCACCCAGGCAATGCCTCTGTTGTCACAACTTGAATTAGAAAATCCTGCCGGCCTCTAGTGGGCAGAGGTGAGGGGTTCTACTAAAGACCATACAATGCACGGGACAGCGCCACAGAAGAGCATTTCCAGGATGTAAGTATTGCTGAATTTGAGAGGCTTGGGTTGAGAGAATGGATTAGTTTTCTGTTACTGCTGTAACAAATTTCCATGAACAAGCCGGGCGTGGTGGCGCAGGCTTGTAATCCCCACGCTTGGGAGGGAGACACAGGAGGATCGCGCAGGTTCGAAGCCAGCCATGCTGGCTTAAGAGACCCTGTTTCCAAATAAAATGTATAAAATGGGTTTGGGAATGTAGCTGGAGGTAGAAGGGCTTCCAGGAACCCCAGTACCACCACACACACGCACACACACACACACACACACACACACACACACACACACTTCCATGAACACAGCTGCTTAAGTCAACACACATTTTCTATCACACAGTTCTAGAGCTCAGAGCTCTAGAACTCACTGGGCCTCATGGTATCAGAAGGGTTGTGCTCATTCTAGAGGCTGGAGGGAAGAGTCCATACCCCAGCCCTCTCTAGTTTTTAGAGGCCACTAATGTTTTTTAATTTGTGGCTTCCCTCCTTATCTTCAAAGACAACTGAAGCCAGGCATGATGTTGCACACCTGTAATCTCAGTATTTGAGAGGCCGAGAGAGGAGGATCATAGATTCAAAGCAACCCCTGCAACTTAGGCCATCAGCAGCTTAGTGAGACCCTGTTTCCAAATAAATAATAAAAAATCAGTCTGGGAGTGTAGCTTGGAGGTAGAATGCAACTGCAACACACACACACACACACACACACACACACACACGAAAAATACACAGCTGAGTCAAGATAAGTCCTTCTAGAGCTGCCCTCTGGCCCTTCTACTCTCTTTCATTTACAAGGATTACATTGAATCTACTTAGATGGTAGGGTAATTTCTCTATTTTCAGGTCACCTGAAAATTTCATCTTCAACCTAGATTTGCTTTTCCAATGTAGCCTAACATGTTCATTGATCCTAAGGATTAGGCTGTGGCCTTCTTTGTGGGCTATTATTTTGCCTTTCACAGATTGCCTGTGCTAGTCATGCAAGTGTTGGCTGCAGCCCAATCCTAAATTGCAATCCAATCCTAAATCCAATTAATTTACTTTTTTATTGAGACTGATTTTCAAGTCATGTTAATAAATACTGGGATGCCATGATATGACCTTAACAGAATTAAATGTGGATTGCTCAAGATACGCAGCTGATTCTGTTCCTCTTCATTTATAGTAACTGATCAAGGCCTGCTATATAACCATGTTGGTATTATTTTCTGGGATGTAGGAGCCATTAAAGTCTCTAGGCTCAATAATCCTGCCTCCCAGTGTGGGTACCAGGTAAGGGGTTTATCCATGAGCTAAGTGGAAATCAATGTGTTCTGTCGCTGACTGTTAGATACAGTAACTAACACCCAATGCAGAAATAGGAGATCCGAGAGTCTTCGCTCCTCCTTCCAGAAAACTGTCCACTGTTACAGGCAGAGTGGAGGTGGGAGAAGCAGCCCTGGCTAGCCTGCCCTGTGAGGAGTCTCAGCCCAGCTGTGCTTACCACTGGGAGCAGAGAGTGCATGTATGAATGAGTGCCTGGGGCTGACCTCTGGATGCAGCAACCCTGCCTGTTGAGGAAATGTGGCGAGGATCCATGTCACTGACCTCTGATCAATCCACGACCATTCTGTTTTCGTTGCCCAACATAGATAATTATAGAAAGGAAGACTTTGGCCAACATAAATTTAGGTAGCCTTGGGTTGGAATGCTACACTTACCTGTAAGAGGCATGTTGGAATTGTAGGTCTGTGTCATCTCTGCCTGGGACAACTGCTTTATATAGCCTGCCTGGGTCTAGGCCAGGGGCATTCTGCCTCTGACCTATACCTTCAGTCCTTTTACATTGTTTTCTTTTGAAGCAGGTTCTTCCTAAGTTGCTGAGGCTGGGTTTGAATATTTGATCCTCCTGTTTCAGCCTCCCCAAGTACTGGGATCCCGGGTGCAGGCCAACATGCCTGGCAGCGTCCCTGGCAGTGCTGCTATCATCTCTTGGGTTGTCATTTGAGCCCAGAGAAATGTTCTCCACTGGAAACGGCAACATGATTTATTTGAAAGTCTATAATGAGCATGTGCTTCGGATGAAGAATCAGGATGGCACTGCCAGGGCTCAGCCTGCTACTCCAATGCTCTGCAGGGAAACAGTTTGGAAATTGCTTTTATGATGGGAATGGGGCTCACAGAGTGGGGGAACAGAGCCTGCTGGCAACTCAGGTCTCCTATCTCTTGGCCTTTGATTTGACAGTCATGGTTGGCAGGGGACACAAGCAGAAGTTGGCTGGCTGCTGGCTCATGGGCTCCCTGGGCCTGGTGAGATGCCCCCCTTTCATCCGCAGGATCCCAAGAGATCTTGCTGTCCTTGGCTCTTTGCATTTTTTCCTGGGTGTGAGCCAGGAAAGAGAAGCAGACTCCTGAGCACCCCAGCAGCAAGGCGGTGCTGCCACCCTGCAGTTCAGAGGCTTGGTGACTGGTGGTGAGGCTGAACTCTACTGGCACTGATGAATACATTGCTGCCAGCCTGGAGGGGGTGTCGGAGGGCTCTGACATCACTGCCTTTAAGGATGACCTGGGTGGCAATGTAGTCAGTCAGGTATGAACACAAGAGGGGGCACAAGGGAAGCTCAGGAAAATAAAGCTTATAACACTCGCAGGTCCTAGAGATGCCAGGATGCCATGCAGGGTTACATGGGAAAGACATCGGGTGGTCAGGAAGCAGTAGACAGAGTCCAGGGAAAGCTGAAGCCAAAGCTCTTCTGGCATCCTCCATGAGAAAGGCGAGGCAGGGAGGGGATGAGTTCAGGCCTGGCTAGTTTGAGTAATTTTGAAAGTCTTTATTATAAGGGTGGTTAATGGTTGCTTGGCACCTGGTCCCGGGGTGATGAGGACAGATGAAGTGACTGGCCCTAGATTGGCTAGCCTGCATGTCAAAGTCATGCACCTGGCTAGGCCCTTTGCTTTTTCTTAAAGAATTATCTAGCCCAGGAGGGGCAGTCTTTACCCAGCCAAAGGGATTCTTTTTTATTTTTATTTTTTTACTAGGGGTTGAACCCATGGGCATTCTATCTCGTAGCCACACAGCCACACAGTACTTTTTTAATTTTTTATTTCGAAACAGGGTCTCACTAAGTTGTTGAGAGTTTCACTAAGTCATTTAGCCTGGCCTGCAACCTGAGATGCTCCTGTCTCAGTCTCCCAAGTACTGGAATTACAGGCATTTGCCACCATGCTCAGATAAGGAGAATATATATATATATATATATATATATATATATATATATATATATATAATTTTTTTTTTCTTTTTGCAGTACTGGTTTCAAACACAGAGGCATTCTCCCTTTGAGCTACACCCTCAGCCCTATTTTTTATTCTTTTTTTGTGTGTGTGGTCTGGGAATGGAACCCAGGGACATTTGACCTCTGAGCTACAGCCCCTGCCCTCTGGAGTCTGCCCCATGATGTTGGGAGACTTGAGGCATCTCCACTCTGGTTTCTGGGGTTCAGGCTCCTCTCCCCACTGCATGGTCCCATGGGGGAAGAGAGAGACCCGACCTATCAAGAACCTCTTATAGAATGTGTACCTTAAGTTGGTGAAGGAATCCACGCAAACCTCGAAGGACTGCAGAGGCTAAGTCTGCTCAGTATTCATATGTTTCTAGTGTTGTTTTATGTAATGGTATAAGATGGACCTGCAGCTTCTTGTTCTTGGCTATTTTTAGAAAAGAATAGCCAGAACTGTTTGCTGTAAACTTAAGCAATTTTTATTACTACAAAGGCAGAAAGAAGGGACAGAAATGAAAAAGCAATATATATCAGAGAGTGACATAGTGGAGTGACTTGAAAATAAGACACTGAAGTTTTTAAATACCGAACCAGTTTTTATAAAGATTATCTCCCGTCTTTTCTTTAACCATTAGTCTTCCTGAGATCCGTCCATTCTGCAAGGCAAGCCTTTTGGTGTGATTATGAGGATTCACTATACTATCTTACATCCTGCTTAGCCAAAAGCTTTCTTCCTGCAAATGTGTTCCTGCCCTGGTGTTACCTGGGCAAAATGTGTTACCTGGTTATCAAAGTCAGGGGCCTCATGGTATGCCCTCTTGAAGGCCTGTACTATCCTCCATGTTTTGGGCGAGTTCTAGCCTGTTAGAAGTTATTTACTATGTAAACTTGTCTCTAAAATATGAAGGCCCTGGGCTACAACTCTTTTGTGTTCTTGCTAATCACTTTTGGTGCTGGGAATTCTGCAGGGTAACAGCTGCACCACTTCCAAGCTCTGGAAATTAATACCAAAGCTATTTCCAATACATTTAGAAATTAGTACCACAGCCATTTCCCAATATCGGCACATTTTTTATTGTTGCAATTTTGTTTTTTGTATGTGCACGTGTTTGCTCTCTTCCCCACCCCTTTTACAAGCTTCTTCCCTCTTTCATATCTAACTCTCTTTAATCCATCCCTTTTTTTCTTTTCACTGACTTATATTAAATCCACTTCATATAACTATTATAAATACTCTAAATTGGTTACTAGACTCCTCGTACATATCCACTATCTCTAATATCTACTGTACATTACCTTACCAAACTCAAACTCTCATCCATTTGATCCGATCTGCTACTTTGCCCTATTCTTGCATTTCCTACTTCACCACTATCCTCCCCACTCAACCTTCACTATTGAATACAACACAATTTGCCCTTGTATGTACCGCTGACACCTACAGAGTGAAAGAAAGCTATTAAGAGCAACTAAGATACAAGCTTAAGAAACCTGAAGTCATGACAAGGAGGAATAACAAGGAAACAATGAGCTCCCACAGCCTCACAATAACAGAACTTAGTAACACAGAATTGCAGAGATCATCAAAAGGAAAAATCAGAAGTTTAATAGTAGAAATGATACAGGATTTCTGAAAAGAATTTAGAGGAAGCCTGAAATAAATAAACAGAAGTTAAAACTCAAAGTGTTAGAAATTAAAAACCATTTCTTGATGACCACCCTGAGCATAAATGGCCTCAACTCCCCAATAAAAAGACCTAAGATGGCAAAATTGATTAGAAAACATAATCCATCTACATGCTACCTGCAAGAAACACACTTTACAAGTAAAGTTACTCAACAAACTAAAGGTGAAGGGCTGGAGAAGGCTAATTTGTGCCTATGGAACTCAAAGACAAGCAGGAGTAGCAACTACGATATTAGACAAATTAGACTTCAAGCTTAAGTTATCAAAAGAGACAAAGCAGGTCAATTTTTACTAGAAAAAGAAACAAAACAACAAGAGGAATTAATGATAGTCAATATTTACCCCAAACATAGGTGTAGCCATTTTTATAAAACAAACTGTGACATTAAGTCACACATAGATCCCAGTACTGGGAGACTTCAACACTTCTCTAATAGTGCTAGACTGATCTTCTATATAAAAGATCAGTAAAGATGCCTCAGACCTAAAGAATACCATAAACCAAATGTACCTATTAGACACATACAGAATATTCCACCCAACTATAAGAGTTCACATTTTTTTTCAGCTGCTCATGGAACCTTCTACAAAACAGACAAAATCCTGGGTCACAAATTGGGCACCAATGAATTTGGAAAATGTGATATATTCCCCTGCATCTTTTCAGAACACAATGAAATAAAACTTGAAATAAACTATAAAAAGACCCAGTGTAACCACATAAACACATGGAGACTGAGCACCACGCTGCTGAACAAGAACAGGTCATAGAAGAAGAAGAGGGTAAAATTATGAGATTCCTAGAAACAAATGAAAATAGAGATACAACATATCAAACCTCTGGGACACCTTGAAGGAAGTATTAAGAGGAAAATTCATAGCACGAAGTGCCCACATAAGGACGAAAATCACCAAATAAGTAACCTAATGACACAACTCATTGTTCTTGATAATCAGGAACAGTCTAACCCTAAAGCCAGTAGAAGCAGGAAATTATTAAAATTAGAGCAGAAATCAATGAAGTAGAGAATAAAAGAACAATACAGAAAATCAGCAAAACCAAAAGCTTGTTTCTTGAGAAAATAAACAAGATATATAAACCACTAGGCAACCTAACCGAGAGAGAGAGAGAGAGAGAGAGAGAGAGAGAGAGAGAGAGAGAGAGAGAGAGAGATATGAAAATGGAGATATTACCATTGACAGCTTGGAAATCTAGAAGATTATCAGAAACTACTTTGAAAAACTGCACATCAAAAAATGGAAAATCTAGAAAAAATTGACAAATTTTTAGACATATACAACATTCCTAAACTGAGTCAAGAAGATATAGAAATATTAAACCAACCAATAGCAATCAAAGAGATTGAAGAGTCCAGGACCAGATAATTTCCCAAGTGAATTTTATAAAACCTTTATAGAAGAGATAGTCCCAATACTCCTCAATCTACTCTGTAAAATAGAAAGAAATGGAACTCTCTCGAATACATTCTTTTTTTTTCTTTTTTAATTAAAATCCTCATCTTCTAAAAATATGCAACCAGAGCCTGTCACATTTTTCAAAGGTTGATTACTACAAAACCATCGTAAAGTTATATGTACAAAACAGAGTACATCAGAGAGAGAGAGAGAGAGAGAGAGAGAGAGAGAGAGAGAGAGAATAATAAGTGTATAATCAATTGTACTATTACTGATCACAATTTATTTTAAAGTCCTGAAAAGCCAGCAGCAGTGAGGCTGGACAAATACTTGATTGCACCCATGTTCCCATGGGACATGGACAGCAGCAATGAGTTACATAAAGAGCAATGCTTCCTTTTCTACTTTTTTGGAAAATGTTAGATAAAGCAAAGGATGGACAAACTACTGAATGGCAACATGAACCATGCAAGAACAACAAATAATAGGTAACAGGTGTGTAGTAAACGTCATTGCTGACTTTGGGGCTGAAAGGGCAGGGAGAAAAATGATCACGTGATCACGGAAGGTAATGGTTTGAAGGCATTTCAAACTTAGATTTTTTTAAAGTTAATGTAAGAAATAAGCTTTTTTTTTTTTTTTTGGTGGTACTGGGGTTCCTGGAAGCCCTTCTACCTCCGGGCTACACTCCCATACCTCTTTTTACATTTTATATTTGGAAACAGGGTCTCCTAAGCCAGCGCGCGCGGCTGGCTTCGAACCTGCGCGATCCTCCTGTCTCTGCCTCCCAAGCGCGGGGATTACAAGCGTGCGCCACCACGCCCAGCAGAAATAAGCTTTTAAAGAATGTCTTCCAGCTACCTGTACACAGGGCAGCACAATCCAAAGATACTTTCTTTTCTATAATTTTAAGTTGATGGACAAGTGGTCTGCTTCTGCCCTCTTGTTCTGCCAGGGGAAACAAGTAAAAACACCTAAATATCAGCTCCAGCTCAGCTGCATATCAGTCAGGAAGTGAAGTATCTCTTAAGTTAAGAGACTTAAGTTGCGACTTCAGGAAGAAATCACAGAACAGTCTCAAAACACACTCAAATCACAAAACATTGAAAAAAATGCTTTGTAGATCAAATCTTCTGAGATCACCTGGCTACCTGCTTACGTAACTATTAAGATGGTTTGATTTTTTTTTTATAAGGAGAAAGAATCTGTAAATGCTAAAGTTCTTAAGGATGTTAAATTTCCACTTATGATGGATGTGTGTGAACTATGTACACCAGAACTTTAAGAGAAAACTGTCTCTTTTCAATCAAAATTTAAGGCTCTAGAAGACATAAATCAAAAGCTAAATTCAAATGACAAGAAGAGTAATCCCCAGAAAGAAGTTAGGTGTGAACCCCTTTCATTTGCTGATGATACTGGCTCCAATAATTTTGGACTTACAAGCGGTGCTGATGCACCAGGGCTAGACGAGTTCTTCAGGTCATTAAGTATCATGGGTGAAGAGGAAACAAGATGAATGGATTAAATTAGATGATGATCATATCAGCATTGTAACACTAGAAGACATTTTTCAGCTCTCTGGTGGTGAAGACTGGCATATATGGGCCTCGCAGAGTTGAAATAATAAAGAGGAAAGTGAACAGTAATCTTCAATTCAGCTATCTATGCCTAGGTGTGGAATAAATGTTATTTGTTGATCAAATTGGGATTATATTCTATAATCCCAAATACTTTCTATGAATCTCACATCACATTAATACCAAAACCAAATAAAGGCAACTCAAGAAAAGAAAACTATAGACCTATATGGTTGATAAACATAAGACAGAAAACTGCTAAAAAAAATACTAGCAACACACACTTAAAACCACATCAAGAAAATCATACATCATTATCAAGCTGGGTTTATCAAAGAGCTACAAGGCTGGCTAAACATACAAGAAACAATCCATATAATTCATTAAAAACAGAACCAAAGCTGGGCGTGGTGGCGCACGCTTGTAATCCCCGCACTTGGGAGGCAGAGACAGGAGGATCGCGCAGGTTCGAAGCCAGCCGCGCGCGCTGGCTTAGGAGACCCTGTTTCCAAATAAAAATGTAAAAATAGGTCTGGGAGTGTAGCCCGGAGGTAGAAGGGCTTCCAGGAACCCCAGTACCACCAAAAAAAAAAAAAAAAAAAAAAAAAAAAAAAAAAAAAAAACCAGAACCAAAGACAAAAAAAAATCACATGATTATTTCAATAGATGCTGAAAAAACATTTGACAAAATCCAACACCCATTTATGCTAAAAGTACTGCAGAGAATCAGAATAGAAGAAACATGCCTCAACATCATAAAGGCAATGCACAATAGATCCACAGGCAACATCATATTACTGTAAGGTTGCGACGCAGGGAACGAGGCAAGCTGGCCAAGTAAAAGTGAGAGGAGCTTTATTCTACACTTGCAGGCAAGGTTCACTGGCCCAAAGGTGAGGCCAGTTAAGCATGCACCCAGGGTCAGCAGGTTGAAACATTTTATGGGGCTGTTTTTTGAGGATGGGGGAGAGTGAGGAGTTGGGGGCTTTCCAGGCAGTTAGGTTGTTGTTTCTTTTTTTTGTGTGTGGTTCTGGGGATAGAACCCAGGGGCATTTTACCCCTGAACTACACCCAGCCCTTTTTTATTCTTTATATTGAAACAGGGTCTCACTGAGTTGCAAAGGGCCTAAGTAGCAGAGGCTGTCCACAAGCCACAATCCTCTTGTCTCAGCCTCCCAAATACTGGGATTACAAGCATGTACCATCACACCCAGCAGGCTGTTGTTTCTTAAGCAAGCAGTGGTCCATATTGAAGTTCTTAGAACTGGGTGACACCTGTGTCAGGAACAGGGTGACGCATGTGTTTGCTGTTGTACGCATCAACAACTGGAACTGGGACCTGTGTCTATGATTATATGCATCAGCTAACTGGAACTTGCAGAGGTGGGGGGCTGCCAATGGTCCTGTTGCAACTTGACAATTACATTGGGAAAATTGTGAGAATCCCCCCCCCAAACAGGAACAAAACAAAGATATCCATTATCATAATTTCTTTTCAATGTAGTACTTGAGATTCTAGACAGAGCAATAGAGCAAGAGAAGGAAATCAAAGAGGACAAATAGAAAAAGAAGAACTAAAACTACCCCTATTTACAGATGACATGATACTATTCTTAGAAGACCCAACAAACTCAACCAAAAGGACTGATCAACAAATTCAGCAAATTTTCTGGATACAAAATAAATCTTAAAAAAATCAGAAGCTTTCCTATATGCCACCCATAAATCCACTGAAAAATAAATACAGAAAACATTCCCATTCAGGACATCCCACAAAAAAAAAATGCTTAGTAGTAAACCAAACTAAGGAGGTAAAACACCTCTACAAAAAAGTTATGAAACATTGATGGAAAGATCTTCCATGTTCTTGTATAGGCAAATAAATATCATAAAAATGGCCATTCTTTCCTAACTGATCTATAAATTCAATGCAATACCCATTAACTTAATAAAAGAAGAAATTCAAATGGCTGATAAATGTATGAAAAAATGTTCAACATCATTAGCAATCAGAGAAATGTAAATCAAAGCTATTCCACTGGGGCTCCTCTACCTCACACCTACATGCTGCTGCTGCTGCTCAGGATTCTCTCCTTGACCCCGGATTTTCCCACGTTTGCTTGCTCACCACGGATTTAATCACCATGTATACTGTTGACTCCCAAACATCTATCTTTGTATATTGGATCTTTTTTAAACTTTAGATTTATCTTTGTAAATTGCATCTCCCCTGAGCTTTAGATTTATGTACCCCGCTGCCTCCTGAACACATCTGTGTGTCTCAGAAGCATCTCAAGATTAGCATGTCAAAAAACCGAGTCTATACTCTTCCTTATGCTCCAAACTAGCTCCTGTTCCTGATTTTTGCTATGAAATCATCATCCACCTGAGTTCTTTCCCACTCCCCTTCAAACAATCACCAAGTCTTGCCTTTTGCCCCCCGTGTTTTTCTGGCATCTGACACCCTCTCCCGGCCTACGCCCCCTCCTTTCCCTCTTCCCGGTCCCAGTCAGGCTGCATTGCTTCTTTCCGGGGCCGGTCCTGTGGCTTCTCACTCAGAGCCCAGTGCGCTTGGCTCCTGCAGGCTTCTCTGAGCTGTCTTCTGTATTTTCCATTTTGCCTTCTGTTCTCCTTAGTTGCTAACAGGCTGGCAATTCCATCATGTATCCTGTTGTTTCAGTGTTTGTTATTTTGCAAATTTGGTTCCTTTTATGTGTGTATTAGTCTTCTAGGGCCGCTCTAACAAAATATCACTGACTGAGCGGCTTAAAACAACAGAAACTTAGCCAGTGCGTGGTGGTGCATGGGCACATGCTTAGAATCTCAGTAGTTGGGAGACTGAGACAGGAAGGTCACAGGTTCAGCAACTTAGGAGACAGAAAGGAAATAGGCAAATAGGGAAAAGGCCTTGGTAGAGAAAAACCTAATTTCCTGAGGGGCGAGGGGCCAAGGTTCAGAGATAAGAAGGGCCAAAGCTTCACAAAGCCATCAGTTTACTAATCAACAAACCCAGGAGCCATCACAGGGGCAAGTCTGACATTTTCCTGAGAGGAGATTCCTCAAAGGACTTGCAAATACTCTATGCAAATTCTGAGAGCTGCTTCCCAGAATTCCCAGGATCCCAAACTCACCCTAACCAAAAGAGGACACGCAGACATTGGGGCAAAGACCCTAGCCGGCCACCAAATGGGGTTTTTCCCTCTCGGGGACTCCCTCCCCTTTTGGGGAGCTTTTCTCTCTCTCGCAGGTCATGTTAATCCTGAGAGAAGGCAGAGTGCAATTGAGGGCATATGGCTTGGACTGCTCACGGGTAGTGACCTGAAGGCCTCTGCTGGACATCAAGGCTGACCAGGGTCCCTAGGTGTGACCTGCTCCTCTTTTCTGGCAGATCGCGTGGACTCTAGAAGAAAGCCACCTGTAATTGAAGGCATTTGGCTTGGGATACTCCCAAGTAATGTCCTGAAGGCAGCGGCAGGACACTAGAGACCCAACATCCTGAGAGGTGTTCTGCCACTTTCCCTATTCCCTTCTGGCAGATCGCGTGGACTCTGGAAGAAAACAGCTTGTAACTGAAGGCATTCGGCTTGGGCTACTCCCAAGTAATGTCCTAAAGACAACTGCTGGACCCCAGAGTTCTGACAGCCCCTTTCGGGTGTTCAGCCATCTTTCCTTATTCCCTGCTGCTTCTAATAAACCATTTACTCCCCTTCCTGCAGTCTGCGGGTACCATTCTTCGCTCACCATAGACAAGAACCTGGTAAGGAAACACCGAGTTTCTTCTCAAGAAACTCTCTTTCATCTTTGATGAAACTCTGGGTTTCTTCCCAAGAACCCCCCACTTCATCTTGGGGGCTCAGAAGAAACCCCCCGTTTCATTAGTAGGGCCTTCATCAACTTAGCAAGGCCCCGTTTCAAACTAAAAAAAAAAAATAATGAAAAATAAGAAGGGCTGGAGGTGTAGCAAAAAGATATAGTAAAGCCTCTAGGTTCAATCCCTAGTACCAAAAAACAAAAGAACAACAACAACAAAAAATCAAACAGTCCTGGAGGCCAAGAGTCTGAAATGCAGCTGTGAGCAGAACCAGGCCCTTCTCCTACTTTCTGGGATGGGAGGCAGTCCTTGGTGCTCCTTGGTGTGCGGCCCTGTAACTCCTATTTCTGCCTTGGTCATCACATGACCTTCTCCCTGTGTGGCTGGGTATTCATAAGGGTTTCTCCTCTCGATGTGTGCCCATCTCTTCTCATTAAGGGCACCAGTCATATTGGGTTAGAGTCCACTTGCAATGACATTTTCCTAGCTTGATGACATCTGCAAAGACCCTGTTTTTAAATAAGGTCAGATTCTCAGGTACCAGGGTTAGAACTTGAGCATATCATTTTGGGAACACAATTCAACCCATAACAGCTGGGGATGTCTTTCTTAAATTTATTCACTTGTCAAGTTCTCTATTAAGCTTTTCATACCTTCTCTCGGGGTTTCTGTCCTATAGGAAGAATTCCTCGGTTGCCTTACTCCATTTCCATCTTGGTGTCACCACCATATTATATGAAATTGTATTTTTATGTTTCTTTTTCTCCAGTGCACTGTTAACTCCTCAAGGCCAAAGATATTTACAGGCCCAAGACAATGCCTCATGTCTGGCTAACAGATGATATTTAATGCAGAATTCAGTTTTTAAAATACTCTTATAGGTGCATTGTAATTATATACCATAGTGAGATTCAAAGTTGTACATTCATACATACACACATCCCACCTCCTTCCCGCCCCTCCTTTCCCACACATGTTAGTGAGATTGGTCGTGATACCTTCATGTATGAACATAGCATTTTAAACGGTTTCTTTTCTCCATTCTCCATTCTTTAAGCCTTCCCACTTCCCTTCCGCAATCCCTTTCCACTATCCTATTGGTCTCTCTCCTCCTTATCTAAAGTCCCTTTTGTTTCCTATTTTCTCTCTAGTTTCCACATATGGGAGAAAACATACCACCCTTGACTTTCTGAGACTGCTCTCACTTTGCATAATGCTACCTAGTCCCACCCATTTCCCACAAATGGCATAATTTTGTTATTCTATATGGTTGAATAAAATTCTATGTAGGTAGCATAGCATATTTTACCCATTAACCTATTGAGAGACACCTAGATTGATTCCATAATTTGGCTCTAGTGAATTTTCCTGCTGTAAACCTGGGTATTCACACACCATTACAGTCTTCTAACTTCCATTCTTTTAACAACATGTCAAGGAGTGGTATAACTTGGTCATATGGTGATTCCAGTTTTAGTCTTTTGGGGACCCTTTATACTGATCTCCATAGTGGTTGTACTAATTTAAAATCCCAACAACAGTGTATAAGAGTTTTTATTTCCCCACATCCTTGCCAGCATTTATTATTGTTTGTATTCTTGATAACTGTCACAGACTTTAGTGTTTTGGCTTTTATTTGTTTTATTTTGTAGTTGCTTAAGTCTTGACATCTTCAAATCATATACTCTAAAGGCAATGTCAATTGGCATAAAGAAAGAATGCATTAGAATATATTGTCAATCACAAAAAATAAGAAATCAGATACTTCCTCTCATATGTGAAAGCTAAGGAGAAATGGGTCATAGGAGGAACTCTAGGTGAAAAAGGAAATCCTAGAGAAGAGAAAATAAGACAACCTAACTGAGGGGTTCGGAGGGGGAAGAAGGAAACTCTCTAAAGCACAGGATGTACTTATTCATATCTTAGTCAACCACTAAGCTAAGCATGGGAGGGAAGGATGGAGAGGGATTGGGTAGGGGCTAACTAGGTGATGTGTGTATGTATGTCTACACAAGTTTCTTTTTTAACCCCATTGTGATGTATGAATACAATGCACCAATAACAAAATTTAAAAAAGAATATCTACATATATTTTATCTCTTTCTTTAGAAGTTTTCATAAACAAAAACACCAGTGTAAACCCAACTCCCAGGAGCCCACCTTGCACACCCTCTGGCCACTATCCTGCCCCCAGTCTTCTTGCTTCTGACAGCTTGGATTAATTTTGTTTGCTTTTTTACTTCATATGAATACTAAATATACTGTATTATTTTAAGTGAATTCTAGATATTATATCATTTTACTCATGAATATTTTAATGCGAATGCCTAAAAAGGATTTGGTTATGTAATAGAAGTGTGTGTGTGTGTGTGTGTGTGTGTGTGTGTGTGTGTTTTACTGGAAATTAAAGCCAGAGGCTTTTAACTACACCCCCAGCCGGATTTTATTTATTTGAAAACAGAGTCTCACCAAGCTGATGACAGTCTCATTACTTGCTGAGGCTGTCCTTGAACTTGAAACCTTCCTTCTCAGCCTCCCAAGTACTGGATTGGAGGAATACACCACCATACACAACTGTGATATAATTTTTAAGAGAACAGTTAACCCCAATTCATCATTTTGTGAAATGAGTGCAGGATATAGTTGGAGGCTTGTGTTGCCAGCAGTGTCGGCTGCTCTACATACAGTGTAGTGCTGCCCCATGCTTCCCACCACCCCCTTTGTGAGGATTCAGGCTCCCGCACTGGGATTAGCTGTCTGTGCTCACACTCCAGCTGGTTGCTTATGTTTATTCCATGGTGAATAGTCTCTTCTCCTGGGAAATGGAAGGTGCCGGAACTGGAGGAAGTTTGCAACTGACACTTCAGGTGAGGACAGAGCTGCTCTTCCTGCTGATCCTGGTGAATGAGCCACAGAAAGAGGAAAAACATGTCCTTTGTGAAAGTTGATGATGCCAACATGCAATCTTTCTTGTCAGATCCAAACGAAATTAGGGCTGGGAAGTTTTGAAGGGAGAGACCTTGGACATGCCTATCTGAGAAAATGACTGTTTTAAGGATTTTCTAAAAGCCCCACAAGAGATTCCTTTCTGTTGTAGATATACCTCATGCTTTGCAGGCCTCCAGAACAGGCACAGATTTCTGAAACAAGGTGTATCTTTAACATTCTTTTAAAAAATTTTTTTATTGGTGCATTATATTCATACATCATATTGGGGTAAAAAACTTGTGTGTACATACATGTATACATCACTGATTTAACCCCTACCCAATTCCCACCCCATTCCCTCCCCGTCCCTCCTTCCCTTGCTTGGCTTAGTGGTTGACTTCGATATGTTTATGTACATCATGTGTTTTAGAGATTTTCCTCTTACCTCCTCCTTTCTCCTCCTTTAGGTTGTCTTGTTTGCTCCTCTATAGGATTTCCTTTTTCATCTAGAATATACAGAGAACTCAAGACACTCAACACTAAGAAAACAAAGCATCCAATAACAAAATGGGCAAGTGAGCTAAATAGACACTTCACAAAAGAAGACATTCAAATGGCCAATAAATGCATGAAAAAATGCTCAACATCACTGGCAATCAGAGAGATGCAAATCAAAACAACCCTGAGATTTCACCTAATTCCAACTAGAATGGCAATCATTCAAAACACAAACAACAACAGACGCTGGCGAGGATGTGGAGAAGTGGGGACTCTAAGACATTGTTGATGGGACTGCAAATTAGTGCAACCACTTTGAAAAATAGTATGGAGGATCCTCAGAAGAATGGGAACAAATCTACCATTCAATCCAGCAATACCACTTCTGGGTATCTACCCAAAAGATAGGAAACCAAACTACCAAACTAATGCATGTGTATCTATGTTCATAGCTGCACAATTCACCATAGCCAAACTATGGAACCAGCCAAGATGTCCATCAACGGATGAATGGATTACAAAACTGTGGGATATGTACACAATGGAATTTTACTCAGCCATTAAAAAAAAACTCAATTACATCATTTTCAGGGAAATGGATGGAACTGGAGGACATTATGCTAAGTGAGATTAGTCAGTCACAAAAAATAAGAAATCAGATGCTTTCCCTAACATGTGAGAGATAGGGAGAAATGGGTCATAGGAGGAACTCTAGATGAAAAAGGATATCTTTAACATTCTTTAAGACTGCAGCAATACAGACAAAATGCTCTGAAGGAACACTGGGCAAGACAACCAGGGAGCAGATGCCAGCTCCAAAATCAAGAAACTTGTCAGCAAGAAAGTTTCTCCATTGCTACCTGTAGAAACTTTCCTTTATGGTACACCTGTAACCCCAGTACTTGGGAGACTGAGACGGAAGGATTGAAGGTTCCAGGCAAGCTTCAGAACTTAGCAAGATCCTGTTTCAAAATAAAATGAAAAAGATTGAACTGTAGGTCAGAGGTAGAATACTCATGGGTTCAGTTTTGGTGCCACACAGGCACACACAAGAAAACAAACAAACAAACAAACAAACAAACAAACAAAACAAACACAAATCCCCAACTTGCCCTTGCCCCAACCTTTTAAACTATATCTCTGTTTATTATGGCATACACATTCCTATTGCAATGTGCCACTATTTCCAAATAAATAAAAATCATTGCTCTTCGGAGAATTTCTTTCCGTTACTTAGGTTGACACTTTTGAGCACTTATGGCCAGAGAAAGCCCCCATCACTGTTTCTCAGCTCATCTTTGGTGAAATGTGTCAGGGAGTAGGAAATTGCTGAAGTTTGTAGCCTCTCAGAGACTTAAGTGAAATTCACTTAAACCCTCCACTCCAGTGGGAAGCATCCAGAGCCCTCCTCTAATGTCAGCTCTTTTCTGAATCCATGAATGGAGTCTCTTTGTGCCTGCCAGCCTGTGGAATTCAGTCCTGTTGGACTCCACAGTAAGTGCCGTCACATTAGCATCGTGTGAGCCACTTGGCTTCGAGCCTGAGAGGACAGGTCATCCTGCAACACACAGTGACTCCCCCAGCAGGGCTTTTCCCTCCAGGATAGAATCTGGGGAACCCACCTCCTCAGGAACAAACAAATGCCTTCCTATGCAGGATTAATAGTTCCACTGCTATTTCTCTCTCCCTCCTTTCTTTTTCTCTTTCTTTCTTTTTTTCACTGAAGACTGAAACCAAGTGTATTCTACTCCAGCCCAATTTTATTATTTTTTTTTATCTTGAAACAGTGTCTTGTTAAGTTACTAAGGGCTCACTAAGTCATTGAGGCTGGCCTTGAAACTGCAATCCTCCTGTTTTTGCTTCCCAAGTCCTGGTATTAGAGCATGTGGCACTACACCTGGATTACCTTTTTTTCCCCCTAAAGACCATGCCCTATACCTCTAAACTATTATCTAGTGAACTTATCAATGTATTATATCCAAATATTATGGAACTCATAATATATATTCCAGAACAGAACTCTCCCTTTATGTTGCTTACTAAAAAAAGAAAGAAACTAACATTTACTGCATGCTGTTATTGGCTAACCATGATGCTGGTTCTCTTATAAGCACTATTTTATTTAATTTGTGTGTATGTGTTACTAGTGATGTAACTCAGGGGCATTCTATCTCTAAGATATACTCCCAGCCCTGTTTTATTCTTTTACTTTGAAATAGGGTCTCACTAAGTTGCAAAGGGCCTCATTAAGTTGCTGGCTTGAACCTTCTCTCCTCTTTTTCTCAGCCTCCCAAATACTGGTATTATAAGTGTGGACCATCACATCCAGATATTATCTTATTTAATTCTCACAAACTTGTGAAAAAATTTGTTACTGGCCCTAGTTTTTAGAAAACCAAAGCTGAGTTACATAGGCAATTTATGATGCTATAACAAAAATACCACAGATTGGGTGACCTAAAAATAACAGAAATGTGTGTTTCAGTTCTAGAGGCTGAGAGGTCCAAGGTCAAGGCAGATTCATTGTCCGGTGAGGCCGTTTCTCATAGATGGCTCCTTGCTCTGTCGTTTCCTGGTGGAAAGAAGACAGCTTTATAAGATCGCTTTTCTGGCAGCACTAATCTCATTCAGGAGGGCTCGGCAGCATGATGTACTCGCCACTCAAAGAGCCTTAATTTCTAAAACCACCCCAGAGGATGGAACACAGACATTCAGAGCATAGTAAGAGGTGAGGTCACCTAGGTAGTAAATGAGGAGCGAAGTAAAGGGTTCAAATTTGCTTGAAATTTGCTTGAATTTACTTTGAAATGTTCTCTGGTAGTCATATGACCGTGGGTCATTTTGTCCAGCTCAGGATGCTTGAAACACCTCTGCAACTTCCTCTACAATTTCCATGTCTGTGAGGACAGAGGGCTCACCCACTTGGGAAGCCCCCTTCTATATGTGCCAAGGTCTGCAGGTAAGACCCCTCTGATGTATATTCTCTTAAGAATCTTTGAAATATCAGTCATTTGCTTCTCACTTCTTCTCAAGGGTCTATATGGAATAAATAAAATTCATTTTAATATGGGAATAATAATCTTGAAATATTGAGGGAACAGCAAAAGTATTTCAATCACATACACACTCCTGAGACTTGTATAAGCATGTATCACATGTGCCAGTTATGAATGGATAAAATCTGTTAATTAGCTAAACAATTCAGTGATGACAAAAAATTAGGGCTCTGAGTTTAGTGCAAAGTAGACAAATGGCATTTGTTGAATCACAGTTCTTTGCTGTAAGTCACCCCTTTCCCACATCACGTGGAGCTGTCAGTTTTGCTCTCCTAGCCTCTTACTTATACCAGATGTGTCTCAGGTTGACCACTTAGAACCTTCCCACCACAGTCCTTGTCATCATACCAGGTGATAAGCACTAGAGTATCCCATGGCTCAGGCCAGTTCTTCTTCTTCTCCTTCTCCTTCTTCTTCTTCTTCTTCTTCTTCTTCTTCTTCTTCTTCTTCTTCTTCTTCTTCTTCTTCTTCTTCTTCTTCTTCTTCTTCTTCTTCTTCTTTTTGTATTAGGGATTGAACCCAGAGGTATTCTATCTCTGAAATATACCATTTTGAAACATGATCTCACTAAGTTGTTGATGACATTGCTAAGTTGCTGAGGCTGGCCTTGAACCCGTAATCCTTCAGCTTCAAAGTCCAAAGTTCTGGGAATACAGGCGTGTGCCACCATGCCTGGCTTCCATTTTCATTTCCTACACTTAGTTCCAAGGTGATGCCATCCAATTCTGGGGCTCAAACTATTATCGGTACATCAGTCACTTGCAAAGACATTCTCCAGCCTGCACAGCTCCCCTGAAATCCAGATTTTTATTCAAATTCATTATTTTCATTTTTCTGTCTAATGGGTATCTTACATTTAGCATGTCTAAAACTGAGTTCTCAGCCGGGCGTGGTGGCACACACTTGTAATCCTTGTGCTTGGGAGGTGGAGACAGGAGGATTGCACATGTTTGAAGCTAGCCTCACTGGCTTAGGATACCCTGTTTCCAAATAAAAATATAAAAAAATAGGTCTGGGAGTGTAGCCCAGAGGTAGAAGGGTTTCCAGGAACCCCAGTACCACCCAAAAATAAAAAATAAAAAAAATAAAACTGAGTTCTCGGCATGCTATACTCAACATGCTCCTCCAGTTTTGAATTACATTTTGATGAGTGACAACTTCGTTTACTCACTTGGAAAAACCACCTTAGACTCCTTGCCTTATCTCACACCATCGGCAAATCCCATAAACTCTCTCTTCAAAACATGCTCTGAATCCTACCGTATCAAACCTCTTGAAAGGCTTTCATCTTGATGGGAAGACAGAATGACAGCTGCATCAATAGCCTCCTACCCAACACCCTGACCCTCCTTTGCTCCTTAAGGAAGAGAAAAGCAACCCCTATACATTTGGGACTTGCTAGGCACTCACTCTCGAACCCCTATAGCAGGCAAAGCCGCTCTGTGACTGATGGGTTAAGACAAAAAGAACATTGTCCAAAGCATACAAAGGACAAACCATTTTCCTATCCTGCTAAGATGAGTGGCTGCTGCTTCTTACCAATCATAGCGTTAGCTTCACTCTGTCCTCACCTTCAAAATGAGAATTATTAAGATGTGTAATCATGATCAGCCTGATGGCATCCAATCCCGTACAGAGACCTTTGTCCTCAACCCACACCCTCAAAGGTTCAGAGCTCTAAACACTGCAGTTCAAGCATGCGCCACCACGCCCAATACTTTCTTGGTGAGATACCTTGCACTTCTCCAGGTTGCAACAAATAAAGAAGACCAAATTACAGATTGGTAGTTTCTACCTGGAGGACACTGATGTCCCTACAATCTGACCTCTATACAGGAGTGCAGAGGTCCTTCTGAACTGTGATATGTCATCGTTCTGCTCAAAATCCTTCTGCAGCTTCCTATCTTAATTAGAGCAAAGCCCAAAGTCCTCGTCCTGGCCTACAAGGCCACCCTGCACCCTATACTCCTCTTCTACTACCTTCTCCTGTGTTCTCATCTCTCTAGACGCAATGGCTTCCTTGTAGTTTCTTGAGCATTTCCTTCGAGTGTTTGCTCAAACATTACCTGGTCTTAGAGGCTGTCCCTGCTGTTGTGTATATAAAATAGTGCCACTCATGGTTATTCTCTGTCCCCAAAGATGCTTTTCTTCATCCTTATTGTATATCCCACCACATGACATGTTACGCCTCACATTCTCTATATCCTGTTTTTCTCTACAGACAAGTAAGCACCAAGAATGCAGAATGATTTTCCCCACTGCTGCACCTCCAGCACTAGAACAACACACCACACATACTCCATGTGCAATGGTTTGAATAAATGAATGAATGAGTGAAATGAATGAATCTTGAGGTGGGCACGAACAGGCAAGACCAATAAGAATCTTCACATGAGTTGCCTCTGTGGGAGAAGGAAAACCTTTTTTAAAGTACAAACCAGGGTTGTGGGTTTTGGGTTGCCAGGGATTACCTTGCCTGAGCTATCAAGACAGAGACACTCCAGCTCAAAGTGAAGCCGGCATACTGAGGAAGGAGGCAGAGAGAGCTCTGAGGACACGACCTGAGCCCTGCACTCAGATGGGCCCATGGCAGCTCAGGAATGTGAGCCCATGGATTCTGTTATTGCTTATCCCATTTGACCCATTTCTGGGATGTGAAATGCATATAAAAATCTCAATACAGCATATGATATATAATATAATAATAAAATTGTAATATAATAATTATAATTAATATTGGTGAATACAATAATACATATGAGCTCTAGATTATAATTTCCAACCTAGTTAAATTTCCCTATGTCAATTTAATGGAAATATTCACAGAATTAAAAACTTGGAACTTCATAGGTTAAATGAGTTTGACCTGACTCATATAGATGCCCTCTTGTGGCCTATCATTTTGACCATATTATTTCAGGTGAATCCCAGGACATGGCCATATACCTTATCTTCTATGTCCTCTAAGATTCCACATTTCTCAGTCATGCAGCCGGAGACAGTGTTTGTGCATTGGTCAACATATCACAATGTTGCTGCACACTGGGCTTATTTTACAGAGGTACTTATTTCCTGGGGAAATTCCAGCTGCACTTTCTGGTCCACTTTGTGTGAATTTGATTGCTTTTCCTTCCTGTTTAGGTGACTTCATTTCTCTGAGAGGATGTCAGAGTTACCACTCGCAAGATTGACTCTACATTCAGTAGAGGAGTAGGATTAGAATTCTGGACCCTAGATTGAGGGCGTCTAGATGGAGACTTCCTGCTATCCAGGGCTCAGAAAATGTTCAGTTGAGGGAAACAACAGTGGGAGGCCTGAGGATGGATAGGAAGTTCATCCACTCTTCCATGCACACCGTCACCCTCTTTATTTATAGAAGTTTAATTTTGGAATTGTCTTGATGTTTTGCTTGAGGCTTCTATCAAACAAAGGTCAATGCAAAACACAATCATTAGTCCTCTATTATAAAAATGTTATTGAGGTCATCATATGTCGCATTTCCTCACGTCTCCTAAGTAAAGGATGAGAAATGACACATTAGAAATAACATTTAAAATTAATGCAAAAATATGTGGCTTTCCCTTAAGAAAACGACTTGCTTTATCCTTGCAATAATGAGAGTTACATAACTAATCTTGCCTTTGTTTTGCATTGATTCCTGGGAAGCTCAAAGTCAGTTTTCTTCTTTCTTTAAAACAAGGTTTTCATTTTAGAATGGTTTTAGATCTATGGAAAATTGGTGTCCACGATACAGAGCATTCCCCTATAGTACTTGCACTGTTTCTCCAGTCATTAACATCCTATGATATGTTTGCCACAAGTAATAATCCAACCTTGATACTTTATTATCTACTAAAGTCTGTACTTTATGCTTGCTTAGTTTATAAGTTCTGGTTGTTGTAAATGAGGCTGGCACCTCTCAAATCCTGTCCCTGGATATGCCGCTCACCACTCTGGCACATGCTTCCAACACTGTGGTGCCACCTGCCCTAAGGTTTTCGGCAGCACCAGAGGCCGGCACTGTGCTCTTAAACCCACAGAACACTTTTCTGTGTCAAGCAGTCAGCATCAGATATTCTGGAATAGCAGCACAAAATGGACCAAGACACTGTGATTCTTCCTTGGGAGAAAGGGCCCTTTCCTAGCAGCTTCCCCTTCTCAAAAAACTCTTCACATTGTCTCAGAAAGAATTGAAGAAAATAATGGAGAGTCTTGGTGTCGGTAGCAAATATCTTTTCAGTGGTTGGAGGGGAGGAAAAAGCAAATGGGCCCCCTCTTCCCTTTCAGTCCCAGCTCTTTAGGGTAGGCAGATGCTATTGCTCCATTCCGAGGAGGCTGGGTGGTGAGGGCCACCCCGAGGCTGTGATGTGCTCAGCCCAAAGACTGTCTTTATTCGTCTTATAATGGCCTCTCTGTAAAGCTCCCTGCTTCTGCATTAGTTCTGCTTCCTTACATGATAGTTAGGCATTTACTGAATCTTTCATGGCCAATTGTGCCTAATTTTAGCTGCCTTCAGTTGAGATAAAGGGCCCCTTTCCAGAGTGAGCTCACACATAAGAGCTAGTGAGACCCAGAAGGGGTGGAATATTGTTCAGGCCTACCCTCTGCCCAGTGCTCTAGCATCATCTATACTCTGAGGGTCTCTGTGAGGTCAGTCAGTTTCCTGTTTGGGATAAGACAGAAGAATTTTAGTCCAAAGAGTCCCCTCTGAAAGACTGAGCCTGTGTCCAAACTTGGGTTTTGGGAGTTGAAGATATCCTGTATTTCTAGAACCCCCAAGACCCTTCCACATTTCCTCCTACCATCTTGGTAAAAGGCACAGTCATCTGGTGCCATATTATCCACTTTAGCCTGTCTTCTGGGCTCTCTGGTTTCCTCTCCTCTCCCGGCTGTATATACACTGCCGTGAGTCCTGGTCCACTACCACAAACCTTGCTCTCAGCTGGACACCAGGCCACAGAATGGACAGCAGAATGCCTGGTGCACAGCAAGCACCCTTCAGTGTGTTTGCTGGTGGAGAATCCCATGTAAAGAAATTAATTCTTAAATTAAGAAATAGACTGAGTAGACACTGTTGCCACCCTTAATAAATAACAGGAAATGGGGCTTAATGAGAGTCAGTTTCTTGCTTGAACGTACAGTGTCAAGAGTGTCAGGCTCACATCTTGAATCCTGTTCTTTCTTCTTCTTCCTCCTCCTCCTTCATACTGGTGTCCAGACCCTACTTCTTATCAAGCCTTCTCTACCCTCCTGTTACAGAGCACTGTGAAAGCTCCTATGGACAGGTAAACAGGGGAGGCTCATATCTTAGTGATTTCCTAACTACTCTCAACAATTTGTTATTTATTTATTTATTTATTTATTTATTTATTTATTTATTTATTGGTGGTACTGGGGTTCCTGGAAGCCCATCCACCTCCGGGATACACTCCCACGGGCTACACTCCAACAATTTGTTTTTTAGATCCTCTCTGCCAGTGTCTTTTGATAGTGGTGAAATCTGGCCGGTGTGACCATCAAGACCAGTAGCCTGTCGGACAAGAAAGTGGGCAGCTGACGGTCAACACGAGCCCTTTATGAAGGGAGACTTCAGCCACATGATGTCCTGTGGAGATTATTATGGACAAGGAAACAGTTTTGGTTTCTAGCCTAGAAACTTGCGGTTGATTAAAAAGACCCTGGCCTGCAGTTCCTGGCCAGGATTTTGGAAGGGGTGTGACAGTAGCATAGAAGTGCTCATTTATAGCATTTAGGGCAGCTCTATTTACATTTTTAAGGGACTGACTCATTAATATATTTTTCCCTACTAATCTGTTAACACTCAAAAAGAAGGACCACATCCTCTGCTTTGCTCTTGTATCTCTAGTACCCTAACCAGTGTATGGAAGATATAGGGGTCAAAACAATCAAGCAAGTCAGTGAATCTAATGGAAATGATATGGATTTGAGATCAGACCAACATGGTATCAACATCCAACCAAGGGAAGTGTTGACTTCCAGCCTTGACTAGGACACTTACCATGGATACGTGCTTTGGGTGAACATAACACATGTTAGCTTGTCCATTATTTTTCACTGTATTCACTGTAAATACTTCTACAGCTTTTTTCTTTATGATTCAGATGGGGATCAAAGGCCTATATCTCAGCATGAAAATCAAATGATGTAAAATTAAAAATAAAATTTGGATCTAGGATGTCCCCCAAAGCTCATGTGTTAGAAGCATGGTCCCCAAGGGCAGTAAAGTTCAGAGGAGGGGCTTCTAGGTAATGATTAGCTTACGAGGGCTCTGGCCTTATCTATGAATGAGTATATTGATGGCTAAATGGACTCCTGGATGTGGGGCTCAGTTGGAGGACTGAGAGTGTGTCCTTCCAGAGACCCTCTAGGGTTTATCTTCTCTGTTACGATGATCTGCCTTGAGCCAGCTTACCACAGACTGAATCCTCAGAAACCAGGAGTCCAATATTTCCTCTTCTAAGTTTTTCTTGTCATATATTTTTGTGACAATGATATAAAGACAACTAACACAATGCTAACCTTTTGAGGGTAGAAGAGCACTGAAACTTGTGTCCACCTTACCAGTTTATCCAGAATATTCAAGACTTTTTTGTTTATTTATTTTTTGGGTACTGGGGATAGAACACAGGGGCATTCTACCTTTGACCTACACTGCCAGCCCTACTTTTTAGTCTTTATTTTGAAACAGTGTCTCACTGAGTTGCAAAGGGCCTCACTAAATAGCTGAGGCTGGTCTTGGACCATGATCCTCCTCTTTCAGCCTCCCAAATGCTGGGATTACAAGTGTGCACCACCATGCCTGGCTTCTATTCAAGACTTTCTACTCTGCAATTAGCTGTGCTCTATGCTGTTAAAAGACCCCAGTGGCCTTTCTGAGAGCATAAAGTCCCAAAGAGATGAGAGGAAAGGTGTGTGTGTGTGTGTGTGTGTGTGTGTGTGTGTGTGTGTGTGTGTTGGTGGGAGGAAAACATAAAAACCCTTCCCCCTTTTTTTCTGAGATGATACCCAGAGACGAAGGCTTGGGCCCTGAGAACGTAGGCTGCGGACTCCTTACAAACCCAGAAGATGATCATGTAAGTGTTCATAAACTTTATGCTTTTGAAGATAAATGTCTGTACCTCTCAGAAATAGTTGTATAAATATTATTTAATTATCTGAGAATTCACTGAAATCAAATATGCAATTCTACCTGTAAGAAATGGAGAAGAAAACAATTTTGCTGACGGTCTCCTTTCTGCTCTGTAACAGGGAAAGCAGGGCCTCTTGAAGAAGTATCATTTAGTTCATTTAACAAGTGGTGAAACGGAGGCATGGAATGATGAAGTCTCTGATTCAGCTTACAGTGGTGAAGCGGGGACCAGGGCATACTTCTGTTACTTGCTGGCCTCTTTATCTCAACCTGCCTAATTTCTCTAGACCATATTGACCTGCCAGACATTTATGTAGAGACAAGGGGGGCATGAGATCATGTTCTTTCCTCTGGGCAGAAAGGGTGGTGAGCAGGATCATGAGAGGGGTTGAGCTTCTGAAATGTTCTTAGCTTCAGAGCGCCCCATGTGTTGCGCACAAGCCTGCTGCAGAACCCAGGATGGTGCAAGCAGCTTCTTCTTCTCCCAGAGCTCCTGCTGCTGCCATCTGCAGTTTAACTGCTGTTGATTGCACCTCAAATGTCTCTCCAAATCCCATGTGTTAAAGGCTTGGCCCCCAGTTTGCCACTATTAGGAGGTGGCGGAAACTTTAAGAGGTGCTGCCTAGTGGGAGGTCTTGTAGCCATAGGGAGGTGTCCCCTTGAGGGGACTGTGCAACCCAAGTCCTTCTTCTTCCTTACTGTCCCATTCTGGCCGTGAGGTGAGCGACCCTGCTCTTCCACCTGCTTCTGCCATGGCGTGCTGCCCCACTGCAGGCCCAAACCAAAGCGACCACCAGTCATGGCCTGAAACCTCTGCAACTAGGAGCCAAGCGACACAAGCCCTTTCTCTGTTTAAGCTGATTTACCTCAGGTATTTGTTACAGTAATGGAAAACTGACTAATATATGCACTCATCCCCTGTCATCTTGATGACAGGCAAGAAGTATTCACAGATGATTCTCTCTGCGCAAGATACCATGTCTTTAAGGTCCTTTAAGTGTCACCACCATGACTTTGACTTGGGGCTTCCTATTTTCACTTGAAGGTAAGAAGACGGAGATAAAATATATTCATGTGGGCCCCAAGTTCATATACCTCTATGAAATACTTAAGCTAGACTTAAAACTCAGGTTGTGTTTCTCCTGTCCCCAGATAAACAGTAGCATATTCAGACACAGTATGGCTGGGCTCTGGCTTCAGGCGAGTCTGGTGGATTCCTGGGCGCCCCCTACAGGCCCTCCTCATTGCCATGTTGATATTGGCCTCAGTTTCCCTGCTTTGTCTGCCCATTTTCTACTAACTGGATCCCTGTCCTGAATGCCCAAATCCCTGATCTCCTCCTTAATTTCTGTTATAAAAGGTTAATATGCTAGGAATGCAACCACCATATATATGATCCAGCCATTTTACTCCTCAGTATTGTCCAAAAGAATTAAAGTCAGAATATTATAGTGATACTTGCGTGCTCATGTTTATAGCAGCACAACTTACAATGGCAAAGTTATAGAACCAGTCTAGCTTCTCATTAATAGACAAAAGAAAATGTGGTATTTGCGCACAATGAAGTTCTACTCAGCCATGAAGAAGAACAACATTATGTTTGCAGGAAAATGGATAGAAACGGGGAATATTATACTAAGAGAGATTAGTCAGACTCAGAAAATCAAGGGCCACATGTTTTCTCTCATATATGGAAAAAGTAGGAAAGGAAAAAGAACTGGTGGAAATGAGAAAGAGACCTTAGAGTAGTGGATGGGATTTGGGAGAATAAAGAGGAAAGAAGGAAAAGGAGGCCAAGGAAGAAAACAGATCAAATAATTGTATGCACGTATATGAATGTATCACCATAGATCGCACTTTCATGTGCTGAGAGGGAGATGGGTGGGGAGGGAGATGCGCTAAGTTGTGTTGCATGCATATATGAATTTATCATTTTGAATCTTACTACGGCATATAACTACAATGCACCAATAAAGATAAATAAGAAAATAAAATGAAAATAAGAATGCTCTTATGAAAAGGATCAATATGCTTATTTAATCCAGTGAAATAAGGGTTCCTTTTCCCAAGCCAACCATGCAGTCTGCAAATTAGGATGAGGAGAGTGTACCAGAGTGGACCTGTGCGTGTGGACTTCCTTCAGGAGAGCAGAGGAGCAGCCTGCCGCTCTGAGGGGCAGGGAGTGCACACAGCTGAGTGGTATCCTGGCCACTCTATATTTCCACATGTGCCTAATCTGCCCCCAGCATTCACAAAAATGTGCGACGCAAATACAAAAGGAATATGTGTCCATCTAGGAAACTGAGAAAAAATAAAGAAAAGGCTTACCACCCAGACATGTATGTGTTTGTGTGTATTTATAAAATCAGATGATACCACTTATTATATTCTACAAAGTATACATAGATGTATATGTTTACAAATTTGGAGTTCTGCTATTTGTAATTTTGACATTTAATTACTTTCTGCTAAATAATTCTTTATAATTGGCGAGTAGTATTATTTTGTGTAAATCAAAATTAATCAAACCTTTCCAGGTTTGGTTGTGCTTCATAATGGCCTGAGGAATTTAAATATTTTTGTAAAATTTGGATCTTTTTCTTGCACATTTTTGCACCAGAATTTCTAGGTGTAGAAGTGGGATTTTGACAGGTCTCCCTTGTGATTCAGATGCAGCCTGTCCCGCTGTGACCCACTTTTTAAAGTGCTTGTGTCTCAATGCCTGGTAAGTGGTGAGAAGTGGCACCAGGCCCAGGGCCATCTGCAGCCCATGGCAAGAGCTGTCACCTCGGAGGACCCCAAGCAGGCTCAGATGGCCCAGCCTCCTTTTTGGCTCTATCCTTGAAGGCAGATGACCGAATCCATCCTGGAATTGTCATAGGAGGGAGGGGCCTGGGAAAGCATAAAGGCTATTGAAATACATGAGGTCCTACATCTCCCTATTAGCAAATAAAGGAGGTTGTGTGACCCCATTTCGGTAATTCATTATAAGACTTAAAATCCACCTCCCAACTTGGGGATTTTGGCTTTTGATCTAATACTACCATAAAAATCTTTTTGGGGAATGGGCATCACCTCTATTTCTTGTACCCTTTCCAACTTCTTTTCAATGGCTGGACCCTGTGCCCCTTCTGGGTGTTTATGGAACATTCCAGCTAATTGTTGACAGCATCTGTCAGCTGATGAGCAGCTTGCAAGGAGCCTCCATATGCCCTTTTTGATGTGAGCTCTAACCCAATGTTGGGCACTTTGGAATTAACCTAATACTCCACATGAATTTCAGCATTGTGATCCCCAAAGCACCAACATTTTCTCTCCCATCTGTTCCCTCTCTTCCCTTAGAGCCAACTGCCCCCGCTTCTGCACTCTCGTGGACCCCTACATTGGTGAGTTGGCCTGCATCTGTCATCTGTCACCTGGACTCCCACTGTTCTCTGCCCAGCCTTTTGGAGTCCGTGCCTCTGTTCCTGACCTCTCTGTCCCTGCCTCCACCTGCAGACTATGTAGTGACACTTGCTCCAATGCCTGAGGTCTGGCTGCCTTGCTCTCTGTAGAACCTTTGCCCTCCCTTGCCTGCTCTCTAGGATATCTGCAGAGATGTAGGGGTGGCCCTGCCCCCCGGTGCCATCAGGGTCCCTGGGGCCCCTCAGCTTGGCTTTGACCACTTGCAAGTTATCGCCACCCTGCCAGCCCCTCATGCATCCAAGCCCCATCACCTGCCAGACACCATTTTTCTGCCCCACCCCACAAGGACTGTGGCTTCTAACTCTCAGTACCTTCAAAGTTCATGGCAGGGCCCAGATCTTTTTTGGCATCAGGATGACTGCCATTTGGGTGGTCTCATTCTGTGACTCATGGATTGAATTTAGAACTTCTAATTTCACAGTTCCCTCAGGGCAGTGGTCATTGGCACCTACTGACTAGGAGCTGGGCCTGAGCCAGCCTGTGTAGGTGGGGTTTTATTGGCCCTTAACATGGCCAGCAGCCTTGGATCTTCCAGTCCTGGTTTCCTACTGACTCCTGACCCCCTGACCTCCACTTCTGTGGCAGAATTGGTCCTATGACAAAGCTCTTGTATTCTATGCTCATTCTACCAGCATTGACATCTCTCTAACCTTGTTCAAAGAAGGCTGGAATAAGACTATGTTTCAGAGAGTTGGTGCATAAGTAAGGGGCCCCACAGACACTAAGATGCCACAGGTATCAGCCTGGGACCTTCCCAATGCTCTGGATACCATTTCTATTATCAGACATGTTTTTGTGAACCAGAAGCCATTGAGTCTTTTAGAATCCCCTCCCCCACTCCTTAAAATACAGACATCTTGAGAAGATCCACACCGTCAGCCTCCCCGAGGGGTGGCATGGACAGGGCCGGGGTTGTAGAATACTAGTTGCCAAGCAACAAAACCCAGCTCCTACCTCCTTCTGCACTAGAATTCACAATTTATACACCAAGTGCTGTGCGAAATACGTCATATGTTTTACTTCACAATTCCATTGTCACATCAGATCATGAGACAAATATCAGCACATGCATTTTTCAGACCAGAAAAATGAGACCCAGAAAGGTCAACAAAAGGCAAAGTCACATAGCTTACAGTGAATGGGGTAAGGGTACTGAACTGGGGCATCAGAACATCCCGTCCTGTGCTATTGTTACCAGCCAGTAATCTCTTCTAGACATAAATACGGTAGGGTAGTGATCCCTCTTCCCGGGTTCTTGCTTTCACCAAGAGGAAGAATTCAAGCGGAAAGCACGTATGTCATTCTCACTATGTAGTGCGTTATATAGTGAGACTATAATGCACCAATAAAAGTCTATAAAAAAAAGAAAGCACGAAATGGGGAACATAAGAGGTTTATTTAGGCAAGTGGGAGCACAGTGTAAAAGACTGTCATGATTAAAAAAAAAGAGAGAGAGAGAGAGAGGGGTTTGTGTTCCAGGGGAAAATGGCTGCTTTCTGGAGTGGAGAGTGGCAGGGGCCGTTCAAGTGGACAGCCTTATCCCTCTGGACACCTCCTTCCTTATGCACACGTATTTCGGGTGGTTGATTGTCTTTTTAAGCCACACCTTAGAGCCTTCAGTCTTCACCCTGTTGGAAACTCCCCCATGGGGAGGGGTCTAAGCGAGACCCCTCCTTCTCTGACTGCTGCTGTACCCACTTACAAGGGCCTGGTTAACCTTTTCCCTCTGGTGCTTCGGGTCGGCCCCAGGCCTGCCCACCTGCTTCTCTCTATCTAGCTGCTAAACAGTATCGACAATGTTGAGCTCTCTGAGCCTCTCTTTATTCCCCTCAAAATCACAGTACAATGTTAATGGTCCTGTTATCTGTATCCTTGCCCTTATCTCCTTGTGATCCATAGCTGTTATCCTCTGTCCCCTCTGGACTTCGCTCATTCATTTCCCCTTCCCACCAGCTCTTGCATGTCTCAACATAGCTGGCTGTAGCTTTCCTTCTTTCCTTGAGAAGAGATGAGTAGACCTCTGCACGTCCTAGGAGTGCGGTGGGCCCAGGCAGGGGCTGTTGTAACAGGGTTTGGCCTCTCGAAGCTGATGCAGGATGCCCGATGGGTTCAATCCTCAGTACCATAAATAAGCAAATAAGTGAGCAACAGGGCTTTGGTGCACACATGATGTCTTGCCCTTTGTTTCCTGATCATTTCCTGGTCTGTTGGGCTGGTCTCACCATTGAAGTTCTGTGATAAAGGGCCATTGTGCTGCTTTCCCAAACAGAAATGGGCCTGTTTTCGGAGCCTTGCTTTCGTGGTTGGTGTTGGCAGTGCCACTGTCTCACTGGTCCTCATTCTCCCCAACAATAGCAGCCAGGTGCTGCCAAGAGCATGACTCAATGCAGCTGGGGGCCCAGGAGGTGCCGGGCTGTGCAGAAGTATCTGATTCTTTGCCTTAAACATGGGGATTTCCAGGCCAATTTGGGGTGTAAGGTAGATAAGTGATGGGGTCTCAGGGCTGAGCCCCTCCTCTCGGCCTCTCAGACACTTGCCTGCACCAGCAGCCTCCCTAGTACTCTGGGGAACAGGTTGGGCATAGAAAGTAGCTACACTCTTTGGGAGAAGTTACCCCTAAGAACAGGGATTTTTCAACTTCAGCGGTGCAGTATAGAAATCACCTAGGGATCTTGTTGAATTGCAGGGAGAGATTTATCTACATTTCTAGCAAGCTTCCCAGGGAGGCCAATGTCGCTGGATGATCCAGGAATCATGATTTCAGTGGCTAGGGCTTAGGAGCTTTCTTGCCATGGTCACTATTTTGGCCTTCATTTGCTTATTCAGGGCCTGAAACATGGCGGTGTATGCCTCTAATTCCAGTACTTGGGAGGCTGAAACAGGAAAATTGCAGGTTTGTGGCCAGCCTCCGCAGCTTAGGGAGTCACTGTTTCAAAATAAAAAATAAAATGGGCTGGGGATGGACCTTGGGTTCAACTCCCAGTACCAAAACAACAACAACAAAATCCGCTTATTCACGGGACTAGGGCCTGAGTTAGATTGTCAAGAGCTTTGTTCATTCATTTACTTGTTCATCCATCCACTAAATATGCAGAGAGTGTCTACTATTGTTTAGGAGTGAGGACACCGCAGGGATGGAGATAGAATGCCCTGCCTGTAACTGTCGGGAGTGAAAGCAGGCAATTAAACTGATCATTAAGGCACAGTGAGTCAAATGAGATCAATGACATGGTAGAGGAAGTATTTCCCAGGATCAGGAGCCTGGACAAATGCATTCACTGCTGAAAAAGGAGAGGCCGTGGGAAGTAGAGGAACAGAGAAAAACGGAAGGTTGGCGGTCAGTCCCGAAAGGGCAGCCAGACCAGAGAGGGGAATGGAGAAGATGCGGGGCTCAGCCCGTACTTGGCAGTTCTCGTGCGACCTGGCTCTGGCCAGTCTCTGGTCAGTCTGGTAAGGTGCGGGGCTCTTGCTCAGCCACCTCTCTCTCTCTACACCTTGCCTCGCCCCTCACCACACTTGGGGTCCCAGAAAATGCCACTCGGGATTTCTATAAACTCAGCCCCTCTTCTTTTCATCCTGGAGGTCAAACTCAAGGACATTGTACCTCTGAGCTATACTCCCAGCCCTCAAACCTGTGATCCTCCTGCCTTAGTTTTAGCCTCTTAAGTACTGGGACTATACAGGTGTAGGCCACTGTGCCTGGCTAAATCCAGCCCTTTTAACTGCCAGTGTGATTCTGGGACAAAACATCCCATAATATCATCAGAGTCCCCATGAGATTTTTTTTTTTTTAACCAGAACACTCTCCTTTGGCTCTCTACACATGAGCCCATCGGTCTCCTTTAAAGCAGCCCTCTGGTAGGATGGGTCTTAGGTTAATCAGAGCTTAAATATGATAACACCGTGTTTTGAAATATGAAGTAATTTAATTTTTACAAGAAGAACCTGGCAGGCAGTATTACTGTTTCCAAATTGAGTATGCGTGAAGGGAGCCACAGAGAAACTCTAGTGTCCTTTGTCTTACTTTGCTGATTGTGCAGGGTGCTGGGCAGCAAAGAACCCAGCCATGGATGCCTGTCCTGAGGAATTCACTCGCCCCTTTGGGCCTCAGAATCCTCCTCTGAAAAGCGAAGTGTTGGTCATGAGGGCTCTTGCTAGCTCAAAGTCATGGTGGCCCTGCAGGTACCATTTCCCAACACTTGGTTTCTCTATTCCTCAGTGATTTTCCCCACATCGTTTTCCAGTATAGCAAAAGTAGACAAAACCTTTAGAATGGTGTGTGGAGTTTTACAACTAGACCTGGAACCAGGAATGTGCCTGACTTTTGGTTTTTAGCTTGACATCAATGTGTACATTCTGGCTTAGACAAAGTCACTTCTGTCCCAATCAGGTTATCAGACCCTGTCTTCTGATCCACCTGGTCTTGCTGCCACCTGAGACCAGCAAGCTACGCTCTGTGCAATCCCAGATCTGTTCGCCTCCTTCATTTGTTTTACTGCCCCGGGGGCCAGTTTTCATCCCTTGAGACCATGTTGTTATAGACTAGCACCATTACGGAGATTCCAAGACGCCAAAGCCACTAGGGAATTTCCATAGATTTCCATCGGGTTTATTATTTGCTACCACTGCTGCCGCTAGACTCCTTATGTGTTGGATAAACTCAGTCTAACGATCACCTCACACGTTGCTCCCTGGTCTGGACCCCGTTAATTCAATCATAGGATCCAGCCATTTCCCTCAGCATTCACCCACCGCCTAAGCCATTTATACAAGCCATGCATATTGCAGTTGTCTTGAGGTATGAAATAATTATCACACAGAAAAGACAATCTCCGTGTCACATATTTATACTCCTATACAGGGTTGTCTCCACAATTTGGGCTCCAGCCTCATCTCAGCACACAAGTGATTCCCTTCCTAAAATGAAGTCTGATAACAGCTGTTAAAATAAGATATCTTAATTATTTACTGGCTTCAAATTCACTCAAAAGAAATTTATTTTAGAACAGTCCAACGACTGGCTAGACTAGAGGCATGGAGAAATGTGGGAGGAAGTCAGAGGGCTAGGTAAGTGCTGAAGGCGTCCGGGTCTGCACAGGGCGGAGGGAAGCACCGAGGGAGGAGGGGGCAGCTCAGTTCTTGGGTTAGAAATTGCTTTGCACAGGAGGCAATATCTGAGTTGTTTTTTAAAAACAAGTATTTAGAAAGCAGACAAGGGGGAAAGATTCCATGCACAGAGGACAGCAGGTGCTAAGGCACAAATGAAATGTTTATTTGGAACATTTTGAGAGTTTGATCTTGGAATATAATATATTTATATAATATATAGTTTGATCTTGGAATATAAGCAGGGGTATGCTGGTAGATGTTTAACAGGAAAGAAGAAAGGAAGGAAGGGAGGGCGGAAGGAAGGAAGGAAGGAAGGAAGGAGAAAAGGAAAAAGAAAGAAGAGGTGAATGTTACTGATTTTAATATTGTAAATACTCCCAATCATGGTCGATTGCAAGCTACAAAGCAATGTCATGGAATGTAGAATTGGGAAGAGATGTTCATAGTTATGTACATAGGTTGATTGGAACCAGCACTGCTGACTGCAAGGTACAGAAGTCGCTGAAGAGACCGGGATGGTGTTTCTTAGAGCATAACTTCCCAAAGTCAGGAATCTTTGTCCAATCAGATCCTCAGCTTCTTTAGCAGTAGTCTGGCACAGAGTACTCATTCAATAAATATTTATGGAATGAATGAATAAGTGGAGGGTGTTGGAAGGCCTATAAAGTGTTTAGACTTTAGCCTCCAGGGTGTTGGGAGCCATGGTATGTTTTTAGAAGTGAGACGCACTGAAATTTTGAGATTTATAAAGATTATTCTGAAAGCAATAATAAGATGGGGGTATATGAGTTGAGACTGGCAGTTTGAAGGCTACTGAATAATCCTATAGTAGTTAATTATATCTGTGCTAAGGCAGGGCATGTGGGATTGGAGAACAAAGATTCGAAACAGGATCTGAGGTCATCAGATTTGCATTTTAGAACAATCACTTTAAAGTACCATCAATGACTGAGCCTGTGTTTTCTTCTTTTGAATTATTTTGGGTTTCATTTGAATTTTTCTATTGTCTGGTCTGTGCTTCTTCCAGTTTTGCTTCCACCCGGTGATACGGGGCACTGTCTTCCTAGAGATTTCTGGTCATTTTACCTCCAAGCTGTTCCCAAGCCCCTTTTTAAAATTTTCCTTTTGAAGAAGGGTCTTGCTAAGTTTCTGAGGCCGCCTTAAACCTGTGATCTTCCTGTCTCAGCTTTCTAAGTCCTGGGTTTGCAAGCTTGTACCACCACACCAATCTCTATGTTAAATTTTGATAGAGAAGAACAAAGCAATCCTCTTGCCTATCAGACCCAGAGTGAGCCTGACTGCCCCATGCCTCAGGATTTCACTGGAGTCATGGAAAATGTCTTGGGGGATAAACACAAGTGTCTCACACTGCAACATTCCCAGAGTTTTCTCTCTCCTCTGAGGAGCACATTTGCTTACTGAGCCAAGCTGTGCACCCAGGTCCCTCTCCAAAGTGGAGTTCCCTGTCTCATGCACACAGCAGGTGTGTCCCTGTCCCCCATCTGGGCTAGTGTGGACACTCCTGTGCTCAGCGGTGGGTCCTGCAGGGTGTCCTGCTGGGTGTCCAGTGCAGCTGTCTACCCCAATCTCATTCTTACCTTGACTTTGGAGACGACCCTTGCCTAGTAGTGATCCCAGCCCTCATTGCTTAGGGGTGCTGGGGAATCCCCAACCTCAGTTTTCTCCCCATGGGTCAGAATTGCTTAGGTGAGGCTGCAGGGCAGAGGCTGACAAGTCAGATGTTCCAGGGAGTGCTGTGGGTGCGGCTGCCTGGCCCCTCCCTCCCAGGGCTGGCTTTCTAGTGGAGGGGGATCAGGGGTTCTGGACCCCCCCACTTTCACTTCTGGACACAGCTGCAAGGGTGGGACATCCCCTGAGCTTCAGAAACCTGCCTTTCTTTCTCCGACTCTTTGCTCTTGAATAGATAAAACTTCCCCGGAGACTTATTAATCACACCCCACTCCATGGCGTGCACCACATTATTTGGCTATTTGGACAGTTGAGCTATCAGTTTTAGATGTCTCACTTGATTTCCTCATTAATGTCCAGTGTGGGGCAGACTGTGGGCCACACTGTTCTGAACTTAGCCTAAAATTCAGGCTGGAAACACTACAGATGGACACTGTTGAGCAGGGAGCCACTTGCTTCACCATTTCATAAGAGAAATTGTTTACTGAAGAAGCTCTAGTTTTAATGTCCCCTTTTTATTTTTAGAGAAAAATCAATCATCTTCCTTGCTCCTGGGAGTTATGGGAAATCTCCAGGAAGAAAGATGACACTACTTCACAGCAATGACTGGTGTGGGTCTCAGGGACTTGGACGTGTCCCCTCAGTGGTCAGTGGACATTGCCCTCAGGCCTGCATCCAGGCTGCTGAGCTGACTCGACCAATTCCCTGTCCTGTCCAGCTCTTGGCTTTTGGGCTTCAAATAGCCCCAAGGTTTTTCTGGGGACAGGATGGTGCAGGGGAGCTGGCAAGTGTCAGAATTTTGGGGGGCATCAATTGGGTGTTCTGTCTCAGATGAGGATCCACATTGTTGCAGAAAAACTAGGTCCCTGGAGTCAGGAGACCGAGACCAGAGTTGGAAGCAGGTTTCACTAGTGAAGGTTCAGCAAGCCATGCCTAGGGTCTGAGCACTGACCATGAAACATACAAGGTCTTATTATGCATTTGCTTACCTATCTCTGGGAGGGAAAGGATATGCATGAGCCATGCATTTCCTAGCATAAGCATGAAGACAGATGCAGACCAAGCAGTAATCATTATATAAATCATTATACTGGTTTGCTTTCTATCACTGCTTTGTTTATATTTGAAAGAGTTTGTTCTGGGTCAGACCCTGAGCTGACTAGGATGACTCTGCCTTGCTCACGTCTGAGCGAGCCTTGTGGTGTTTTATCTTTTAAATTGCCTACTTGTTTACATCTGAGGGTAAAAATGAAGAAGCTTTTTTATTTTTTTCATTTTGCTTTTAGCAGAAAATAGTCTGGCCTCAATACCTCCCAATCTTTCCACCTGGCCTTTTGTCATCCTCTCCAGGACCTGGATCAGGAGTTAGTGAGCTCACCTATCTTTCCTCGTATTCACTCTGCCTCAGAGATCGGGTTTACAAAGCCTCTTGCCTGTTGGGGCAACTGCACCTCTTCTCAGGAACATTTGTGGGTCTTGATGACCAGGGCTCTAAGTTTGGCCTTAACAGCAGCCTGTGTTCATGGCTCTCATACTGAGATGCTTAGACGCATCTCATCCACTCTGCAACAGCCATAGTGGAAGGAACCAGGGTCTTCCTGGGTAGAAGGGTGATACTGGACACACTCTTTAGCTTTCCCTTTCCCAACAGAAAATAAAGTTAAACTCATTTTTTTTCACCGGCAACATATGTTCTTGAAGAAAAGAAAAAAAGAAAAAAAACCCACCACTACCACCACCGCCAACAACAACAACCACCAATTGTTTCCTTGTGCAGCCTGAAAGATTTTTCAGTTCGGTCTGGATTTTGCAGTGTGTGGCTTTTTCTTTACAGTAGACTGCAAACCTAGTAGTAATCTGAGGAGCATCCCAAGGTGTTCACTAGCTTCTTCTCATTTCTTCCAAGACAGAAATCATGCAAAATTCTCTATTATGTATCCACATTTTTTTTTTCCAAATTTTCAGCTCAAGGTATCTGATTGTCTCCATAGAAAGAGGGAGAATTCTGCAAGGATGTGTTTTTCTATAGCACCTCCAATACAGTCTTGGTATTTAATTGAGGAAATGAGTTGTTTAGTGACAAGGACAGTGGTCCGCTAGGGTCAGGTCAATGACAAAGGGGGTCATGTAATGATAGAAATCCCCTTTGGGAAAGAGCTGGATAATGGACAGGATCCAGGGTGCCCCAGGGATGGTCCTCCAAACTGTGTCCTTCCACTTTTCTCTTCTACCCCTGCTTCTCTCCATTCGCCTTTCTCTGCACAACTTCACCACTGATCTTCTCCATCAGTTCACTTTCTCTTCTTGCTCAAAGGTCCTCTGTCTCATGGGCCTGAGATGGTTCATTCTCTCTCTCCCATTTGAACCCTCTATCAGAAACTTTAGGTTTCAATTTCCATTAGCTGGCTAAGTCTCTTGGCCACAGTATGTGGACTAGTCCATGGATGAACACTGATGGATGGGTGTTTACCCTGACTGACCCGTTTTGACCAGGAGGTGCAGGGCCACGGGGATTGGATATTGGCCTAAGGATGAAGGACTCTGTCCTAGCATTATTCTGACTTTGGTGAGGATATGAGCTTTTCTCTGTCTCTTTCAAATAAAGCCAAGAGAGGAAGGAAGATGTGTATACAGGGGAAGCAGACTCTGGAATTTGAACTCAGGGCACAAATTTACAAATTTTCTTTGAAAAAGCTTGGTGATTTGTAGAGAAATGCCAACATTTTTTTTTTTAAGAAGGCACCAGCTGGGCATGGTGGAGCACACTTGTAATCCCAGTGCTTGGAAGGCTGAGACAGGAGGATCACACAGGTTCGAAGCCAGCCTCAGCTACTTAGTGAGGCTCTTGGCAACTTAGTGAGACCCTGTTTCCAAATAAAATATAAAATAGGTCTGGGAGTATAGCTCAGAGGTAGAAAGCCTCTGGGTTCCAGCCCCAGTACCACCAAAGGAAAAAAAAGAAAGAAGGAAGGCACCAAAGCTCTTCTGTTATGTCTCATAAAAATGATATTTTGTGGACTCTGGAATGTGGAGCAGCTGTGGAAAGGGGCAGAGAAGGGCTATTTCTCCTTTAACTGTCCCTCATCATTGTCCAAAGGGCCTCTATGGTTGGCCTTCCTGGGTTAGTCAGAGGGAACAAAGGTACCTCCCTTCTGGTTTAAGCCTGTAAAGGAGGCCAGGAGGGGATGTGTCTTGGGAAGGAGCCAACAGAATCTGGATGAGGAGCAAGGGGAAAATTTCTGGGGATCAAGAAAAGACATGCAGGGAAGACATGCTTGGTGGGGAGCTGTTCTCTTTCACATGGGAGTAATTTTGCCTCTGGAAAGAGTCTCCTTCATTCTTATCATAGAAGAAGGTGGGGCTTCGCCTGATCGTCCAGGATGTGGGAAGGTGATGTTGAGCACGTTCAGCGCAGACCGACCCCTCTGTTTTGGTGCGGGCTGTCTGCAGGGTGTGCTTCTCCTACCACAAAAAAATAACAAGCCGTGGGTCAGGGCTTCTGGGTCTCAGTGAGCATATAAAGTAGGTTAGGATAATCGGTGTTCTATGGCTTGTATCCCCAAATTTATGTGCTGGGCTCAGTATAACATTATAGATGTGGTGGGGCCTTTAAGCAAGGTGCTTAGAGTAAGTAATGCTTTTCTCTAAGGTGTAAGTTCTCATTCCTGTGGGACTGGATTGGTTTCCATGAGACTTAGATATTATAAAGTGGGTTCACCTCACTTTGTTGCCTTTTCTCTTGCCATGTGACCTTTCTGTCTCATATTTGTTTCCACCATATGGTGCTGTCTGCCATGAGGCCTCCACCAGGAGCCAATGCTGGCCACATGCTCTTGGACTTTCAGAACTGTGAGCTAAGTAAACCCTTTTTAAAAAATAAAATATACAATCTCAGGCATTTTGTTACAGTAACAGAAAATAGATCAAGAAATGTTTTAACAAACGACTTCCAGCAATTTAATGGCTCCACAAAAAGAAATGCTTATTTCTCACTCATGTTCAAAGGGGGCTGATAGTGGAGAAACAGACAATATATACAATATTTCAGAGAACTAGCATTCTATCATGTAGCTTTGCTCACTTCTAAGGCCATATAATTCTCTTTATCCTGCTTACAAAAGTGAAAGAAACATTCATGGGGAATTTTTATGGACCATGCTTGAGGGTATACATGACTTTTCCCGCATTCTATTTGCTAAAACTCAATCACAAAATCGTAGTGATTATGTCAGTAGCATAACTTATAGTGTATAGGTCAATCACATGACTTATAGTTAATTATAAGAGAGGCTAAGATCTCTCTATCATCTATCTATCTATCTATCTATCTATCTATCTATCTATCTATCTTCTACCTATCATCTATCTAACCTCTATTATATAGGTATGCCCAGAAAAGTTGAATACAGATATTGATGAACAGTAGCTATATATGCAATCATAGGGAAGACTAGACCAGATAAAAGTTCATTATTAGTAGGCTTTCTTGCCTGAAAAGGCAAGCATCATTTGTTAGGAATAAGAGTATTGTTTTAATTTCCTCTGTTCTACTTTGTTTTATTTAATAATATGTTCAAAACTTTCATGGGGAAGAAAGAGCCTATTTTTTGGACCCCTTGATTCCAACATTCCTAGGTGTATGACCTAGGAATATTGAGACATAAAATGTAATTGATATGAATTTTGGACTTTAATTTTCTTGAACTTTAAATCATAAGGGAAAGAGAATATGATTTTAGGATTTAATATATCAGGGTACTTTAATTTAATTGCCACAACCCTTGCTGATCACAGCGTAAGAATGGAGAAAAAACAGCAGGGGAGTGTCAATGGTGGGTTCTTCTTTTTTTTTTTTTGGTGATGTTTCCTTTAATTGGGGGAGCTGTCACATTCCTGATTTCTAGTTGTTCACCAGTCATCTACAGGAGGATGACTGGCTTAACCTTATGTCCTGAATTTGGGAAGAATAAATTGGGCATGATCAGCTCAGCTTCCCTTGGGAGCAGTCTGCTTATAGGAAGTTGATGCTATCTTCTGCCCCAATATATGTAAATCTTACTGATAAGTCGGGTCCCTCCCCTCCCCCATGTGATCTCACAGTGGGAAAGGGGATGGAACCCTGGAGGCGGAGATATTGCAAGTCCAGATGCCTCCATACTCCATACTCCTGCGAGACATACTTGAGGTCGCGAGACTACAATGTGGCGAGAGAATCGGTGTTCCCTTGCTTAGTCCCACCCCCCAAAATACTGGTTTAAAAGCAGAAATACTTCTGCTTTTAAATACCTGGAGGCCGGTGACTCAGACTGCCGATTGAGACTAGTCCCTTCCCCCATGACTGGCTGACCCATCCCCAAAGGGGGGTGAGCTTTTTTCTGGATTAAAAGCAGATTCTGTACATCGCTGGCTGATCGCCCCCTTTATAATCTCCACAGAATCTCCACAAATGTTTACAGTTACCTGTGTCTTCACTAAACAGTATTTATGGATACCTTCTTTCTGTTCTGGGCATTATTCTGGCCTTGGGGATATATTGGTGAAAAGAAAAGACAAAGATCTTTGTGTCACAGAGATAGACAACAAGCAATATACTTGGCCAATAAGTAAGTTACACAGTAGGCTAAAAGGTTATCAATAAACAAACAGACATAAAATACCAGAATGTTCTGAGGGATCAGGATTGCTGAGCTGGCAGTTGCAGTATTAAACAATATAGTCTGCATGGGCCTCACTTTAAAAGGTGCCCTTTGGGAAAATATTTGAAGAAAATAAGGAAGCTGGACAAGTATATTCTGAAAGAGGGGAAAACTCTGCAAATGCCCTGTATATGTTTGTGCTGAGTATATTTGAGGTAGAGCAAGGGGACCAGATAGCTGAAGTCTAGCCACTGGTGGGCCTGTGGGAGGCCATGAGGTCTGGGTCCAGGCTTTTTTTTTTTTTTCTGAGCAAAGGTCAAACCAGCCTTACAGAGATTTGCAAACAGATGCAAAGGGTCCCCTCCCTTACTCACATCACCTACCTTCGCTATTTATCCAAACAACATCAGCAATGATTGAATACTGGCAAACACATGAATTATTTGTTCATATTCAAAGGGGTAGTTTTAAAGCGTGGTCCAGAACTCAAGTTCAGGGCCAAGTCTTTGAAACCCTTTCCAGGAATCTATGAAGACAAAGCTATTCTCACAGAACTAAGATTTTGCTTTTTTCATTTTCATTTTCTCACACGGAAAGCACAATTTTCTAGACTTTAGATGCCAGGTTATAGCACAACAGATTAAGTGCAGAAGCAGATTAAACAGTATATCTTTTTTTTTCCTGACTACATATTTGTGTGAAGCCTCATTTTCTTTATATATCCCCATCAAAATAACATATTGAACAGATTGAATGCAGAAGATAGGAAAATCCAGCTGTCTTCTATTAAGTCAAACTTAAAGAGAGTTGCAAAAAGTTAAAACAATGTCACTCTTCTCTCTAATTTTGTTTTGGAAAATGCAGTTACTTTTTTATATAAGAAAGCTTTATTTTAACATATGCATTTATTATTACTGACATATGATTTATAAGTAGCTACTAACATTTTTATCAGCTTTATTTTGAATACAATAACTATTTTTAAATATAATCCATATAAGTACAGAGGATCATTTGGTCATTTTGAGACCATACATTTTGAGAATGTCTTCTTTAGAAGGCTCTGGTGTAGTATCATGTTATATAGCATGTTATGTTACGGCCCTAAAAATACTGCTTCAGGGTATTTCCTTGTTCTAATGGCCAGATGCTCCAAGCTGGCTGCCATTTTCATAGCTCCACACAGGCAAAACTATTTTAGATTAAGGTCCATCTTCATGAAAAAATTCATTGTATTTGGAGTTCAAAGAATTAGAGATGTCCAGAGCTGACTGACAGATATCTGGATATTTGGGAGAGCCAATGAAGTCAGACTCCTAGGAGAGCACTTTTGGCATCAGGATGAACCCAGAAGAACTGGGCGAAGGTGAGCCAAGAGGAACTTGATCTGGTGAGCTTTTGATTGATGGCTCCTAATTACTGTCCCACTGGAAAGCTGCACCAGAGCTGCCTGCGTGACAGCACTGCGTTGGTTGCTACAAATGCAGCTATGAATACTCTATTCCAAACTCAGTGAATCAGAAGTTTTGCAGTTAGGGATCTAGAACTCTATTTGTTTTTTTGAAAAAAACACTTTGGGCGGTTCATGATACAGTCTGATTTGGAACTCTTTTTTTGACCAGCCTCCTTAAAGTTTGTCAGATAGTTTTGGAGATGTGTGGATTGTGCCACTTGCCCCAAATAATTCTCCCAGCTTCCTTCTGCAGGGTCAAAGTTACCTGCCTTTGGTGATTAGTGAGGGTCAGAGGAGCACTATCTCCAGTGTTTCCTATGTACATGGCAAATCCTCTCTGAGGGATGCTGCAGGCAGCTATGCTCAGGGGTAACATCTTAGTGGATGTAACATCCACCTACTCTCCCCTGAGGGCGAGGAATAGCAAAGAAACGAGGACAAGTCAGCAAGACTCTATGGATGGATTTGGATGTGGTTGGCCAGGACCAAAAGTTCAGTGCTAGGCTGCCTCCTCAGGCAAGAAGAAAACAGAAGATGGATATTGATTCCTGCTGAACTGACTCACGAAGCTCTGTGGAAGAGCCAAGTTGTTTCTGCAGACTCTGAAAAATGTTGGCATCAATGTTCTGCTATCACTGGACGCTAATGATAAATGATGGCTCTGAATGTATAAAAAGGATCTTCCAGCTGTTTCTGTTATTTTTCTGCATGTAACTGAGACCCAGTCGATCACCTCTTCCTCTCCATTTTAGTGTGGCTCCCTTCTCTTTACTCCTTCCAGAATAAAGTAAATGACCTTGAACCTGCCTCCTAGAACAAGAAACGGGGCCCCTGCAGTCCCTCTCTTGCCTGTCCCCTCTCACAAAAGTGCTTCAGTCTGGAATTTCATAAGAATTAATTTTCTTGCTTTGCTTTTGTGTTTTATCACCTATCTGTACATTGTCAAACATAACAGTGCAATTTTACCTCATGTGGATTGGAAAGTATGTGGATCTCTTGTGTCTTTCTCCTTTACCTTTGCATTATTTCAAGAATTTCTTTCAAGTTGTTGCAAGCAGTTGTGGTTTCTTTTTCCTTTTTTCCTTCTTTCTTTTCTCTCTTTTGTCTGTCTATCTATCTGTCTCTCTGCCTGCCTCTCTCTCACACACACACTCTCTTTCTTTCTCTTTCTCTTTCTCTTTCTCTCTACTACTGGGGATTGAACCCATTTTATCTCTAAACTACATTCCCCCAGTCCCTTTTTATGTTTTATTTTTATACAGGGTCTCTAACATGCTGAGGGGTGTGCTAAATTACTGAGGCTGGATTCAGAACTGTGATCTATCTCTGCCTCCTAAATATGGGGATTACAGGTGTGTTCCATTATATCTTGACTAGCAGTTGTGGTTTCTTAATTTTTGTCGTTGCTGCAAAGTATTTCATTGTCTGAAATATACCACAATTTATTTATTCATTTCACTGTTGATGAACATTAGTTTTTCCTCCAATTTGGGGCTGTGATAATCAATGCTGTTATGAATATTCTTTTATATATATTTTGATACACATACTTATACATTCCTGTAGGGTGTTTATGCGGAATGGCTTTTCAACATCTCAAGGAATATGCATCTTTAATTTTACAGAAGGCACAAAATTATCCAAAATTATTGTATTCATTCTCCCACCAGCACAGAACGTTAATTTCTGTTGTTTTGTATCCTCGTCCACTCTTTGATATTATCACAGTTTTTAATTTTTGCCAGTCTGGTGGGTGTATACTTATACACATTGTAGCTTACTTTCCCTGATTTTTAATGAGATCATGAGCCTTTTTACATGTTTTTTTTTTTTTTGTCATGAGATAGCCTCTCTTCTGAAGTCAGATCTTGACCATTTTGTAATGTCTTCCTCTCTCTCTCTCTCTCCTACTGATTCATATGAGTTTATGGATCTTGGTCAGTAATAAAAATCGCAAATCCCATCATTCTACAGTTTGTATTTTCACCTTTTTGATGATTTATTTCAATGACCAAATTTTCTAATTTTAAAGAATCAAATTTATCGTTATTTTTCTTTATGAGTAGTTCCTTTTGTGGTTTGCTTAGGAGCGCTTTCATTTCTCCATGATCTTAAAGACACTTTCCCACATTATTTCTTCAAGGTTGTTTTGTCTTTTGCACTTAGATTTACAATCCACTCGAAATCAGTTTACATGCAATGTAAGGTTTGTAAATTTCAAAATCTTCTTTTTCCCCCCAAAGCAACTCATTTTTCATAGTTACGTGTATTGAAAGAAACACCTTCTTCCCATTTCTCTGCAAAGCTGTTCATGAAATAAGTCAAATTGCTGTATGTGTGGGTATCTTTTCCTGCACTCTTTTTCTTTGCCACTTGCTAATTTATCTACCTTAGAGCCAATATTTCAGCTATTTACTTTATTATGACTTTGTGATTAGGTTTGATATAGGATCTATCAAGTTCTAGTACTTTTATTCTTCATAGGATAGTATCTTGACTAATCTTGGTTTCCTCCCTCCTTTCCCATTTTTGGTGCTGGGGATTGAACCTAGGGGCGTTCTCCCTCTAAGTTACACCTCCAGCCCTTTTTATTTATTTATTTTTTATTTCAAGACAAGATCTTACCAAGTTATGGAGGGCCTAAGTTACTGAGGCTGGCCTCAAACCTGTGATCTTCATGTCTCAACTTCCCAAATATTGGGATTACAAGCACGTACCACCACACCCCGCTGGTCCTTTTTCTTTCAGAATACATTTCACAGGAGCTTTGTCAGGTTTACAAAATTTTGTGTGTAAGGGGACTTTAATTGGCACCTACTGAATCTTTATAAATAAATCTGAGATGACTTGACCAATTTTGTGATACTCAGTTTTCCAAACAATAATTGTGTTTCTACATTTAATTAGTTTTTCCTCAATATCTCTTGATAGCATTATAATTTTGCCATAAAGATTTACACATTGTTTTTTTAGATTCTTCCCCTTGGAACTTTATCTTTTAAGGCTATTGTAAATAATAGCTTAAACATTTTTATTTGCTATTTGTTGCTGTTATGTGGAAATGATTTTGTATCTTGTAACCTTTCTAAATGTTATGATGAACTCAAGTGGTTAATTATATGTATTTGTGTCAATAAAGTCAGTTTTTATTATTAATTATTAATCCATGTGCCTTTTATTTTATTTCCCCTGGCTTTACTACATTGGCTAGGATATCTGTAAAATGTGTTAAAAGTATGATGTCTTCCTTCTACATTTTTTCTTTATTTCAAAGGAATAAAATTTCACCATTAAGTATAATAATTTCTCTAGATTTCTTGTATATGAACTTTATATGTTCAATAAATTTTATTCTATTAAGCTTGTAAAAGTATTTATTTTATCAAGCCTGGAGGTCAAATTGTTTCATCAAACATTTTCCCACATGTATGAAGTGGGTAATATATTGTTTTTATTTTATAATCTATTAATATAATAAGTTGAGTGGTTTTCTCATTATTGGGCCAAAATTGCATTTCTTGAACAAATCCAGTTTTTTTCATATATGTTGGTCTTGTTATAGTCTGCTGGATTTAGTTGCTAATGTTTTATATGGAATGCTTGGTTTTATTTTCATGAGAAAGTTGACTCCTAATTTTCTTTTCTTACTGGGCATGGTGGCACACACTTGTAATACAAGTACTTGAGAGACTGAAGCAGGAGGATCACAGGTTTGAGGACAGCCTCAGCAAGTGAAACTCTCATCAACCTAATGAGCCCTTGTTTCAAAATAAAAATAAAATAGAGCTAGGTGTTAGTGAGGAGGTAGAATTCCCCTGGATTCAATCCCTACTAACACACACACACACACACACACACACACACACACACACACACACCAGTCATTTTCTTCTCTTTGCAGTGTCTGTAGAATTTTGGTGTTAAGGTTTCTCTAGTTAAAAGTCACCTTTTTCTATCCTTCAGATGAATACATGAAACTGGGTCTGCTTTGTCCTTAGATGTCGATAAACTCACTAATAAAGGCACATTCTTCTTTTAGTAGTTCTTATGATTTATTTTTAAAAAATTTCTGCTTGTATTAATTAGTTAGCTCTTCCATTTATCTATATCTTCAAATTGTTTTGACATAAACTTTAATATCCTCTTGTTATGCCTTTATTGATTCCAAGATCTATAGTGATATCATTAGAAAAATGTTGTTATTTGTGCTGTCTCTCTCTTTCCCCCTCTTTGGCCAGTCTCATCAGAGGTTTATTGATTTAATTATTTTTCCAAGAATAGAATTATTCTTTGCTGGGCCCTTTTCTTGTGCTTGCTTTGCATTTCATAAGTTTTACGGCTACTCTTCTTATTTTCTTTCCTTACTTCACTTAGGTTTATTTTGGTGACTTTTTCTAATTTCATGAAATAGTTGATTTGTTTATCAATTTTTATCTTTTTTATTTTCCTTAAGTATTGCTTTATCTGTATCCCATCTTTTTTGATATACAATACTTTTATTAGCTTTTAGTACAGTACCGTTTTCTAATTTTTTATATGCTTTCTTCTTTGACAAACTTATTAAGAAATGTATTTCCTCTGGGAATTTTCTAGCTTTCTTCCTATTTTTGAGTTCTAGCGTGGTTTTGATCATGAAGACTAGACTATATGAATTCAGTCTTGTGAAGGTTTGGAAGCTTATTTTATGGCTTGTTATTTGTGTTGTTCAAATTATTCGGATCATTTTTAGTTTTTGTCTGCTTTAATTAATGGAATTCAAGTGGGATAAAAAATCCCCACTAGGGTGGCAAAATTTTCTGTTGTACTTTCTTGTAGTCCAGCAACTTTTTAAAGTATAAACTTTGAGGCTGTGTTTATAAAGGCATAGAAATTTAGAATTATTTCATCTTATTAAGCAAAAATTTTATTACTATGAAGTTTCTTTGTTTAACTCTTCTAATACTTTGTGCCTTAAGGTTTATTTAGTTTTTATTAATATAGATTTATAAACTTTATTGTAATGTTACTGTTTTCATGAATTGCTGTAGTCCATTTTATTATTTTCAAGTTTTCTGTATCCTTGTGTTTTAGGCATTTATAAAAACGAATAACAAATAGTTGTTTTCTAAAAATACAAAAGACAAAAAATACCCTTGTTCTGAGAGTCTGACAGTCTTGTTTATTAGCTACAAGATAACTTTTATTTATTATAATTACTGATGTATTTGGATAAAAACATACCATCTTCCTTTGTACTTTCTATGTGACCTGGCTGTTCTATGTATCTCTTTTTTCTTTTCTTACCTTCTTCTGATTCAATGATTTTTTTTTGGAAAACTTTCAGCTGAGACACAATAATAATACAACGTATTATCTATATTCCTATATTCACTGCAGTGATCCTCAAAATAGCCAATATGGAACCAACATTTGAATGGCTAAAGAAATGTGATACATATACACAATGATATAGGCTTCAGCCATAAAAAAAGATGAAATCCTGTAATTTTTAACAACGTAGACAAACCTAGGTATCATTTGTTAGGTACAGTAAACCAGGCACAGAAAGACAAATGCCATATGATCTTTCTGTGCTTGAGATGTGAGTCCACATCTCATAAGTGGACTCTGCAAAAGTTGATCTCAAGGAAATTGTGATGGTTAATGTGGACTGTCAAGTTGACTGGATTAGGAAACTCCTAAGGCTATGTGACTCTGGGTGTGTTGATGAGATGATCGGCTTATGTAATAGCAGATTGAAGAGGTAGTATTGCCCTGATTGTAAGCAGCACTGTTCTGAGAGGTGTAGGACTTGGATAAAAAGGAGAATTATGTGAATTATGTGTGAATTATGGTGGCTCTTCTTAAGAAAAGTGTATCTGTTCTCACCTGGGATATAGGCTCCAGCTCTTCTAACTGGAATTTTCCATCATTTCTCTGGAGAGTTCCCTGGCCTTGCTTCTTGGTCTGGGCTGCATATTGGCCATTCTGATACTGAGACTCCAGCTCTTGGGCCACTTGATAAACTGCGGGTTCCTCCAGCTCTCTGTGTACAGGTGATCACTTGGGACTGGACTGCTTTGGACTGTAAGCTGATTTGATAAGTCTTCTTTTACCATATACATATTGTTGTGATCAGATATCGAGTGATCCCTCAAGTGCTTATGGTTGATAGAGTTAAGTCATGAGGGCTGTAATCTCATCAGTAGATAAGACTATTAGAATAGAAATTGTGAATGAGAGTATAATATGGATTACGATTAGACATTGATGCACCAAGAATACATTTTATGTATTGATACATCAAGAAAGAATACATTTTATGGATTGTTAATTTGACTGGATTATGATGCACCTAAAATTCTGTGACTTTAGGTGTGTTTGGAATAGATTTATCTTGGTAGTAACTTAGGCGGGTAGGGTGTGGCTAGAGAAGGTGTGTCCTTGGGGGTATGGCCTTAGGGACTGTGTCTTGGAATCCCCTTCCTTGTTAGCTTCCTCTTGATTCCGGCCTCCATGAGGTGAGAGAGAAGCTTTGCGCTCTCCCTCTCTGCTTCCCACCTCTCTGTGCTGACATCCATGGTTCCTGGCCTCACAAGGACTCAACTCCCACTTCCCCCCAAACTGTAAGCAAATAAATCTTCCTTCCTCTAAGTTGTATGTCAGGTCTTTGGATCATAGCTGTAAGAATGTTGATTAAGACACATGTCTTGTGAGTTCTGTTACTCTAGTGAACTCCGACTAACACAGAAGTAGAGGGTAGAAAGGTGGTTACCAGAGGCTGAGAGAGTGGGACAGTGGGGTGGTGTAGGAAGAGGGAGCATTGGAGTGACCTATCCTTCAGTTGTCCTTCTCTTTTGGTCTGGAAGGTACATACTTCTTTCTGTTCATTTAGTGATTTCCCTGAAATCATAAAATGTATTCTTGGTGTATCAATGTCTAATCTTAATCTATATTCTACTCTCATTCAAGTTAATTCAAGGACCTTGAGACAATTTAACTACACTTAAAATGCTTTAGATTTATATGCTATTGTGTGTAAGAATATTGAGTAACCCTCTTGGAACCACTTTGGGAGTCTCTGAGCAGACTAAAAACTATGAGACTAGATGATCCAAGACCCCAGCTACTTGAACATTCTATAAGGGTGGGGTTGAACTTTTAAAACATTGACTGGACCAGCCCTGCTCTAGATAATGCATTCTTAAAATGCGATTACAGAGAAATGAGGCATAGATTTTTCATGTTCCCCCAAACAAGGAGGTTGGCACCTAACCAGTGAGGGCCATCACCTTTCCATCAAATGCAATTGAAAAGCTGTAGGGAACAGGGGTAGCTCTGCATATAAGATGAGGCATATGCAAATCCCGAGTAAGACAAAACAAAGCAAAACTGGAGTTTCTGGTAGCTTTCTAGCTGTTTAAGATGACTCCAGAAGAGCAGAACTGCTTTATTGCTTGCTAAAAATATTTCTGTTTTCTTGTTTCCTCAGCACACCTAGGCCTGTGGCTATTTGTGATTGACATAGGGCATTCAGAATGAAGAGGCAAGGTCACTTGTGTGTATGCGAACACAGAGTTGTCGAAATAATGCAAGGAAAAATGCTTAAGCTGTGTGTTGGTCTGGTTTAAAAGAGATGCTTTTTTTCTCATGATTAATCACAAATGAAAGTCATTAAAATTTATTACCATTTCTGGGGGAAAAGGGTGGGAGATGTTGCTTGCTGAAATTAAACTTCAATTAAATTATCCTTCACATATGCCCCGAAAGAAGAGAAGCTTTTACCGTTCATATTTAATTTAGTTCAGTAAGGTGGAAAGACTTATTTTCCATAGTATGGCTGAGTATATTAAGTACATTTATTCATGCTATCCTATATTTTTTACTTGTTTGGAAGCTATGTGATAATGTAACCTTTTTTGACATCTTGATGTGGGAAGTAAACACCTTTATTTTATATACTACTCAGCTGGTCCAACTTGGACATCAAAGGCTATGGACAGTGATATGACAAAACGGAACCTCTAATTTTCTCCAAGATCACTAACTATTTCCCAATTGGGAAATGATTTTTTAATTCATAGTGATAGAAAAGTGACACCTTTGAAGGGCAAATGATTTGTATTGAGCCACTGAGTCACTGGCTCCCTGCAGAGAGAATTCCAGAAAGCTTCCTCGTAATATAGGCCATTACAACCTCTGAGCCTGGTCTATATGAAGCCTCCAAGAGCCTCTGCTCCAATATTGCTTTCCTTTCTTTCTTTCTCTTTCTTTCTTTCTTTCTTTCTTTCTTTCTTTCTTTCTTTCTTTCTTTCTTCCTTTCTTTCTTTCTTTTCTTCCTTCTTATCCCTTCCTTCCTTCCATCCTTCATTTTAAGTGGTACTAAGGATTGAATCTCGGGGCATTATACCTCTGAGCTATGCCCCAGCTCATTTTTATTTATTTATTTTTTGAGTCAGGGTCTTGCTATATTGCTGAGGCTGGCCTCAAACCTATAATCCTCCTGCCTCAGCCTTACAAGTACTGGGGCCACAGTTGAGCATCCAGCTCCCAGCCTTATTTTTGTCTCATCCACACAGATGAGACATGTGATGCCCAAAGGCATGAAGTGATTAGTCCGAGTCGCTCAGAATAATGATCACTGGTGTGCTCATAATATTTAAGTCATGTCTCCCTATGCTCAGCAAATACATGGAAATGAGGACTCCCAAATCTCACCAATGTCAAGCAAGTTCCATTTTAACGGCAGCTTATCTTGCAGTAATCTCCCCCCATTATACTGATCTCTTGGGGGATGAGAGACATACAGCTTCACCACAGCTGCAAATCACCTTTACAGTTTATAAAGAGCACAAAGCCCCTGACCACCCATCTGTCTCATCTTTAAGAATCTATTGATGGATGAAGTAGGCACGATGTCTTTTGCAGACCAGAACTTGACAGAGATTGAAAGAATCTGTCAGGAGAACCCGGGCCTCCTGTTTTGCCATCTAGGACACCTGCCAGATTTTGCTCTGTTAATTGGCTCTGGTGCAGGCAGCTATTTTAGCATCAGTTCTGCAGGTCTTCTGTGGCACGTCTTGATTGAAAGGGAAATGTTGAAAAGCCCTTCTCAGCCACTCAAATCATGCAGGGTATCTCAAGGTTAGCTGATTGGCCAGAGAGGAAAGCAGCCTTCAAAACTTGTATAGACATAAAACTGGATTATTCAGCCTCCTCAAATTCAGAGAATGATTTTCAGAAAGATGATATGTCTGATTCCTACCTAAAGCAATACCTTCCCTAAGGTCAGAGGGAACTGAAAAGATTTATGAAAAAAATTGCCACCATGACCTTAAGCATGCAGCCTTTGAGTTGCTACCATAATGAGGAATGAAGTGCTATTAAAATACACTGAACATTTTAATGACTCCACTAGCAGTCAGCCAAAAAAGAAAAAAAAATTAAACTCTGGAAGGGAGGATTTTGCCAAGGAGATTTTAATGTCAAGAATGTATGTAAAGCTAAAAATAAGATTCTCATGCACATTCCCAGAGCCGTGGGTGGGGATGTATACATAATCAAATGTAATTATTCCATTTCCAGTTATAGAAATATCTGAAGGAAAAATTAACTAAAAAACATTTAGTCATATTTCACTGGGATTATGCTTATAAATACCAAACTCTAGACCTGTCAACAGAAGCCCCACCAGCCCTTCTTGGCAGAGGTGTTAGCTAGACATAGGCTGCAACATGCAAAAAAGTTTTGGGAGCTTACAGACTGAGCCTGGAAAAGCCACGGGAATTCAGCCCCCAGCTGATGAGAACTCCCGAGAGCTAAAAGGGGGAAGCAAGTGTCCCTGAGGTAGGAGCAGTGGAGCTTAAAGTGGCCCAAGTGTTGAATGCAGAGGAAGGAGCCTGCAGAGAGCCTCAAGGACAAGTGAGCTGCAGGGCTCAGCTCTCTGGGACTGCAGGTCAGTGGTCCATGGCTTTTTAGTATTTTTTCTCCAGTGGATAAGGTACTTATCCACTTCTCCTTTTTGGTCCTGTTCTGGGGCCAGCTGTGTGTTCTTTCCATTGATCATTTGTTGATAAGATAGGAGTATGAGCACGGCAGCTTCCAACACATCCATCTGCAGGCAGAGGATGGGCAAAGTAGCGGTGCCTGGAAATGCATTTGTTGGCATTTAACAAACATCTTCTCTGCCTCAACAACCCAAGCCCCAGTACAAAACTGGGGAGTCTAGTGGGAAGAGTCTAGTCTTAGATAATTTTTTAAACTTACTTTGAAGATTACAATTAGAAGACTCATGGATAACCTTGCTTATTTTGTTCCTTCTGCTTGTCTCTCAGTTCACCCAAGCCAGGACCTTGGACCAGTGTTGTCTGATTCACTGAGTTTGTGTTGGCCAATGCTTGCCGTTGTGGGTGACCCCCCATTAGAACTTTGCTTTGTGCATCCCCTAAGTGATGACAGGAACAGGGCGGAGGACTCAGCTCAGGCTCCATGCGCATGCACACGCTGGTGATGGGGATGCAGGAGAGTGGATGGGGCTCAGCCCAGCACTGCCGTTGTCCCAGGGTCTAGATGAATTCTGGCTTGGGCAGAATCTGCATCTCATGCCTCTCGGTTCTCTCTCGGCATGTCATTCTGGAGTCCTGTGACCTTCGCTCCCTAGAAAAAGTCAGAATAAGGAGCAAGAAAAGATAATTTGGCCTGGTAGAAAGGGAAGCAGAAATGTAAAGAGATAATGGTTTGGAGAATTGTTAAAGATCAGAGAGCGGCAGGCACTCTACATGGAATACCCTGATCTTTCTTCACCATTTGCCCCCTCTTCCCAACTGGTCAGCACCACAGCCAGTGGACAGAGACATCACTGGCCAGGAGGTAGACACCACTATAATTTCAGGTTTACACATGAGACACTGAGGTTTATGGAAGTTAGAAAAGTTGCCCAAAGTCACACATAACTATGAATAAGCGGTGGCAGCATTTGAAGCCCAGCCATTAGCCTTTAGCCCATGCTTTACACCATGGATTCCTCCATTTGCTGCCAGCTTGTTCAGGGAAACAGGAGAAATAGCAGAATGACTGTGGCTGTGGGAGATTCCATTTTAGCTCCTCTATTAATTATTCATATAGACTTAATGCTGCTGCTTAATCTTGTAAGCCTGACTTTATTTATCTGTAAAATGGTAAAACGCTTCCAGGTCCCATTACCATGACAGGAAGGTTTATGCTAAAGGTAATTCATGTGGAGAAGCTTTGAACAAATTTCATATTTGTTCAAATCAAGATTTTCTTTATTTTATTTTATTTCATTTGGTGGTACTGGGGTTCCTGGAAACCCTTCTACCTCGGGGCTATACTCCCAGACTTATTTTTATACTTTTTCATTTGGAAACAGGGTCTTTTAAGCCAGAGCGGCTGGCTTCAAACCTGTGTGATCCTCCTGTCTCCACTTCCCAAGCACGGGGATTACAAGCGTGTGCCACCATGCCCGGCTCAAATCAAGATTTTCTAAGGTAGTGGTTAAGATGGTTGTCATAGAAAGGGATGGGGGAAAAGCATTGGCCTTGGCATGGGTTTGTCTGGGTCTAAGTTGGTCACACCAATGGAAACTTTTCTTACTCTCAAGTGGCTCATGGGAGCCACTTGAACATGGGAGTTCCATAACCTGCTGGGAGCTTTAGGATAAAGAACGCAGAGATAGGAATCTGAATGTAATGGGCATCAGTGTGCTGATACGGACAAGAGCATCCCTTACCTGCAGGGGAGACAGATAGAGCTGCTGAAAACACAGTAGATGAGGGGATTGATGGCACTATTCAGTGCTGGCAGGTTCTGAATGATCACAGAGGCATAGAAACGCTCCTTGGTGTCTGGAAGGAGGTTGAAATTGTCCAAAATGTCAAAGAGGAAGTATGGGCTCCAACAGCAGATGAAAGCTGGGAAGGAAAGAGCCATTAGTGCTACAGAGGCCACAGCTGAGGGATGGCTCTTGGTTGGCACTGACTGGAGTTTCACCTGGGAGGTTTTTTGACACCTGAAGTTTTTCAAAGATACTGGGGCTGGGTATACCCAGTAGTGTATGTTAATACTAGTATCTTGCTTGTTTAAATACATATGTATATACACCTAAATATATGCACATTTTCTAAAGACATTTTTAAATTGAGAGGATGCCCTAGGTCTTCTCTGTCTGTAAAGGATGAGCGTGGGTAAAAGTTTTCCCTAGGTCTTCTCTGTCTGTAAAGGATGAGCATGGGTAAAAGTTTTTATCCAGCACAATGCTGAAGAAAAACTAGCAAAATCCTCTGGAGAGTGTCGGGGGTCACACAAAGAACAGGAAGCTTTTCAACCAGATGGTGAGTCCCAGTTTTAGAATAAGGCTGGGGGAATAAAGGATACCAATATTTTCAAAACACAGACCAGTTTAATCATAATGCTCTCAATTTTCTTTTCTTAGACCTCTGCAGAGGTCTAAGTTAACCTCTCTAGAAAACACTCACCCAATACCCCTATCCCCAGATCAATTGGTGCTGTGAGATCTTGAATTTGTTTCTCTCCAGATCTTCAAAGTAAATAGGTAGAATGTGGGAATCTAGAGTATGATGGCTAATTTTGTTTCAACTTGACTGGGTCCCAGGATGCCTAGATAATTAATTAAATACCACCCTGATCTCCATAGTGGTTATACTAATTTGCAACCCTATCAACAGTGTATAAGAGTCTCTATTTCCCCACATTTTTGCCAGCATTTGTTACTATTTGTATTCTTGATGATGCCATTCTAACTGGAATTAGATGGAATTTCAGTGTAGTTTTTGATTTACCTTTTCCTGACTGCTAATGACGTTGAACATTTTTTTTCATATATTTATTGGCCACTTGTATTTCTTCTTTTGGGAAGTGTCTATTCAGTTCAATTGTCCCTTTTTAAATTGGCTTATATGTTTTGTTGGTGTTATGTTTTTATGTTTTATGAGTTCTTTATATATGCTAAATGTAAGTTCTCCATCAGAGGAGTAGCCGGAAAAGATTTTCTTCCAAGAATCTGACTTTCACTTCAGATTCTTAATTATGTCTTTTCTACAGAGAAGCTTCTCTTTCTTTCTTTCTCTTCCTTTCTCTCTCTTTCTTTCTTCTTTCTTTCTTTCTTTCTTTCTTTCTTTCTTTCTTTCTTTCTTTCTTTCTTTCTTTCTTTCTTCTTTCCTTTCTTTCCTTTCTTTCCTTTCTTTCTTCTTTCTGCCCAGGGGCATTTCTACCTCTGAGCTTCACCTCCAGCTCTATATTTTATTCTTTATTCTGAAACAGGGAAACAGGGTCTCACTAAATTGCTGAAACTGGCCACAAACCTGTGATCCTCCTGTGTCCACCTCCCAAGTATTGAGATTACAAGCATGCGCCGGCATGCCCAGCTACACAGAACCTTTAAAATTGTATGGCATACCATTTATTGATTCCCAATTTTATTTCCTGAGCTTTAGAGATCTAATTGAGGATGTCTTTGCCAGTGTCTATTTGTTAGAGTTGGTCCTATGTTTTTTTCTAGTAATTGCAAAGTTGCTGGTTAATATAGGTTTCTTGAAAGACTAGAGATAGAACCATTGCCCTTGCTATCTTTCCAAAAGAGTTGGTTAGACACTTAGTTATAAATACATATACATTTTTATAGCAGCACAACTATAAATAGCAAAATTCTGAAACCAACCTAGGTGTCCATGAATAGATATGTGGATAAAAGAAATGTGGTGTAGACACACAATGTAACTTTACTCAGACACGAAGAACAACAGAATGGTGTCATTTCATTCCCATCCAGTACAATGGATGGAACTGGGGAATATTATGCTGAGATCAGCCAGTCTTAGAAGGTCAAGGGTCATATATTTTCTCTCGTTTGTGGAAGCTAGAGAGAAAATGGAAAACTAAAGGAATTTCAGATAAACAAGGAGAGAGACAGTTGAATAGTGAAAGGATATTGGAAAAGGGAGCTGAGGAGGAGAAAAGGAGCCTCGAGGAAGGAAACAGTTCAAATAAGGCTATGTCCATATATTAATGTATCACTAACATGTGTGGGGAGAAAGGAAGAGGGAGGAGCTGGGATATCTCAATTATGTGTGCATTTTACTTTGCATCTCACTATGATATATAATTACAATGCGCAATAAAAATATAATACAAACAAAGGAAAAGCCCATGCTAGCTGGGTGTGGTGGCACACACTTGTAATCCCAGTGCTTGGGAGGCTGAGACAGAAGGATTACAGGCTCGAAGCCAGCCTCAGCGACTTAGTGAAGCTGTCAGCAAATTAGTGAGACCTTGTTTCCAAATACAAAATAAAAAGGGTTGGGGGTGTAGCTTAGAGGTGGAATGCACCATGAGTTCAACCTCAGTACCATTACCACCATAGCACAGGTGCTTCTGACCAAGATTAAATTTGAATTGGTGAATTTAGCAAAGCAGGTTGCCGCCGGGCGTGGTGGCTCACGCTTGTCATTCCCGCCCTTGGGAGGCAGAGACAGGAGGATCGCGCAGGTTCGAAGCCAGCCGCGCTGGCTTAAGAGACCCTGTTTCCAAATAAAAAGTATAAAATAGGTCTGGGAGTGTAGCCCAGAGGTAGATGGGCTTCCGGGAACCCCAGTACCACCAAAAAACCCCCAAACAAACAAAAAAACAACAACCAAAAAGAAAAACAGGTTGCTCTCCCCAGGGTTGGTGGGCCTCGTCCAATCTCTGGAAGGCCTGAGTAAAACAATAAGGCCCAGCCGGGCGTGGTGGCGCACGCTTGTAATCCTCGAGCTTGGGAGGCGGAGACAGGAGGATCATGCTGGTTCGAAGCCAGCCTCGCTGGCTTAAGAGACTCTGTTTCCACATAAAAATGTTAAAAAATAGGTCTGGGAGTGTAGCCCGTGGGAGTGTATCCCAGAGGTAGAAGGGCTTCCAGGAACCACCAAAACAACAAAAAAAAAAAAAAAAAAAAAAAAAAAAACAATAAGGCCCAGTGAGAAAGGACTGGCTCTCTGCTTGGCTGACGGAGCTGGGATACTGGTCTTTTCTTACCTTCAGGCTTAGATTCAAAGTGGTACTTATGCCATCATTTCTTCTCTTTTCTCAGGTCTTTGGACTTAGACTGGGACTAGATTTATACAGTTGTCTCTTATAGGCCTCCAGCTTGCTACCTGCAGATCTTGAGACTTCTCAGTCTCCATAATCACAGAAGTCAATTCTGTATAACAAATCAGTATCTATCTGTCATCTATCATCTCTCTGTCTATCTATCCATCCATCCATCCACCCATACATTTACCTATCTTCTCTTTCTCTGGAGAAGACAGATTAATACAATGCTACATACTCGTGGGTCTACTGGACACACCCATGCATGTTTCTTTCCACCCATGGAAGTTTTCTCCACTTATAATAATTTCACTTATAATTGTATGCAGGGAAAACTTTCCCCCATAATTGTTCAAGAAAGATTCTATAACTTTCTGGGAAGTTTTGTGGATGAAGAACTAATTCATGACTTTGTATCCCCAGATGGTGGCAATGTATTAATGTTTCTCTATTCAAACACAGGCACTGCTGAGCATTCTGGACTTTGGGTGATTAACCCCAACCTTGGCCCAGAAGGGTGGCTCTGGAATATAAAGGGTAAAATTGCCATTGTTCTTGTGTGTGTGTGTGTGTGTGTGTGTGTGTGACAGGAATGCCAGTTAGTATGGTACAGACAGTGTCCCAACCAGCAGAAATTTGTCCTGTATCCCATACATTTCTGAAATGCCCAGATGAACATTCATATTCATATAGGGGAAGACCTTGTTTATAATTACCCCAGTCTAGAAACCTAATTCTGTTTTAGATACACACACACACACACACACACACACACACACACACACACACACATATATATATATAAATATATATTTTTTTGGTGGTACTGGGGTTCCTGGAAACCCTTCTACCTCCAGGCTACAGTTCCAGACCTATTTTATACTTTTCATTTGGAAACAGGGTCTCTTAAGCCAGCGCAGCTGGCTTCGAACCTGCACGATCCTCTTGTCTCCACCTCCTGAGCGCGAGGATTACAAGCGTGCGCCACCACGCCCGGCCAGATATTTTTAATAAATGCTGAATTTGTTTTTTTCAGAAAAGCAACTCCCTTACAGATGAAGGGTTACTTTAATTTGGAACTTTACCAGTGCTTGTTTGCCTGCTTAGAAAATCAAGTCACTGGCAGCAATACTACTTATGTTTTTTATGCTTCCATGAAAACACACCTGTATTGGTTTTCCTTTGAAGCTGTTACTCTGAGTATAAGCATCTGATTATTATTTTTTTCATGCAGCAGTGCCCACACAATTAAATATCAAAATTGGTATTGTTTTATTACAAGTTGCTTTCTTTCTATTTTTTAGATGATTTAGGGGAAGTACATTGAATTTTCTTAAATTATGGTAGGCTGTCAGTAGTATGTATATGTGATGTTTTTGGATGGGAAAGGGCATTGCCTCTTTATTATACAAAGGCCCACTTCAGTCTGTCTACACTTGCTGATGCTCTGTGGATACCCCTGCTTGCAGACTAAAAAAGTCCCACAGAGTCTAGGAATATGGTTCCTGATTAAAAGCGGCAATGTTGGCTCTGCATGGATAAATATACATTTCCTGTGTCAATATACGGGAACACCTATCTGTGATTCTGATTGGGAAGGCAAGGGGAGTGTTTGATTGACTTCAGAAGCCTGTGAGGAAGGCCTCACAGAGCCCTGGTGGGTTGTATGGGCCTCTTCCAGGTATGCCTGCGGTGTTGTTTTGTGCCTGTATTCTGTTAGCTGAGTCACACTGCGTGTGGTCTGTTTGGCATTTTTTCAGTTGAATTTAGACAGGGGAGATAGGATGCTCTCGTGATTTGACATGCAGTTAATGATTTCTTGGAGATTCTAAGAGCTGCCAGAGGATCAGAGAGAGAGGTGTTCTAGCTAAATAGAAAGAAGACAGCAAAAATCTCTTTCCTTCTTGCATACTCTCATTCATTTATTCATTCAACAAATATTAATTGAGCATTGTATGGGGTCAATAATTTAGGTCTTGGTGATAATAATGTAAGTAATACAAAAGGAAGTCATTGCCCTTATGAATTTATTATTGCAGCGGGGGAAGTAGGTAATAAGGAAGATACGATATGTATGTATGAATGTATGTATGTATGTATGTATGTATGTGTATATGTATGAATGTATGTATGTATGTATGAATGTGTATATGTATGAATGTATGTATGAATGTATGAATGTGTATATGTATGAATGTATGTATGTATGTATGAATGTGTATATGTATGAATGTATGTATGTATGTATGTATATAGCATCAGGTAGAAGTAGAAACCTTGAAGAAAAACACATTAGGATAAGATTAGAGGAGGGTTAAGAGACTTGTCAAAGGGGGTATAGAGACCAGCATGGCTGAGGAACAAAATGAGATGAGGAAGTAAGCCATGTACCATCCTGAGAGAACATTTTGCCTTGCTCAGTGCAAGGTGTATTCAGATACAAAAAAGGAAAAGGAAAGGGTAGAAGACAAGAAGGAAGAAGGTATAAAAGGTGGCCACAGGGGGAGTCCTAGCAGTGACCCTAAAATTAAATATCCAAAAGATATGGGATGCACTGGGTCTTTGCTGTGCTCTCTTCATTCCTGGAGGAGCGTGTGTCTTAAAGAAGGCAACTGAGTCAACAGGGCGATCCGAGCACTAACTTTAGCTAGTTAGGTGCTAATCAGATTTATTCCAAATTATCCAACCCATGGCCTGAGTGGTCCATTTTTTTTTAAGGATATGGAGTCAGAACCTAATGTTGGCCCTTGAAACACCCAGCTGGACTGATGAATCCCACACGTATATACTTTTCAGTTGGACAAAGGTAGAAATTATGCTCACAAATGCCTTCTTGTGTAGAGTTTCTTCCACTAGTTTGTTTTTGGTATGTTCATACAGTGCTGCCACACAAGGAGGAATTTTACTTACCAAGAATGATGACGATGCTGTACTTGATGGCCTTGATTTTTGCTTTTGAGATAAGCCCTCGGTTGTAGCTGGTGCACAGCTTTCCATCTGTAGATACAACGAATGGAAAAATGAAGTGCTCGAGATGGGACAATTTGTTTCTGCCAAATAAAAACAGTGAAGGGTAAACCTGCGGCTTTCATGTGAACAGGATTGATTATCGCTTGCTTGCCCATGCCAAGAAGGCGTTCCTTGGGGATTTTCAGAGTAAGATGGCTTAGGGCTGATTGCTGGAAACTCTTCAGTTTGCAACTTAATACAACATGCAAATACAGTGGGATGGCCAGACTCAAGAGATGGGGTCAGAGGCCAGGACCAACCACAGCTGGAGCTGGACCACGTGACTACAGGGGCTGAGGCCTTCTCTGTGAAGGCTCTTCTCTGAGCTCTATGTTATGCAGAAGCACTTGAGGAGGCATTTTATCAGAATAGTCATCCCATGCGTGGTGGCGCGCGCTTGTAATCCCCGCGTTTGGGAGGCGAGACAGGAGGATTGCGCAGGTTCGGAGCCAGCCGCTCTGGCTTAAGAGACCCTGTTTCCAAATTTAAAAAACAGATAAAAATAGGAAATAGATCTGGGAGTGTAGCCCGGAGGTAGAAGGGTTTCTAGGAAACCCAGTACCAACAAAAAAAAAAAAATTAAAATTAAAAAAAAAGAATAGCTATCCCAGACTAACTAGTTCACTTCAAAAATTCTACTCTCAATAAAAGCTCAAACTTAAAATCTCTCACCAAAAGCTCAAAAACAAATAAAACTCCAAAAAACAAAAGCTCAAACATCTAAGCCTGCCTGAATATAATTTTAATAATATGTAGGCTGCCATCGAATGCAAAAACATTTGATGGAGGAATAGAAATATCTGCTAGATTGTAAACTGGATGGGGATCGGGGCTTTGCTTTCATTAAACATATTGACTCTATAATTAATCTTTGTGAAATGAATCAATCCTGACCTCTCATAGTCAAGAAGTAGGGGCAAAACAAAAGTTGATTACCATGAACAGGATTCACTGTGCTAAACCTTAATAAAAATAATGGAGAGGTGGCAAATATGGGGTAAAATGTTGCCCACAGGGTCCTTCACTTTTGTGGAAGAATGTTTACTATTAGGGCTTTGCCAGCAGTTATGGCACCTTTGTGCCAATTTTGAAAAAGTCGCATGGACAGGAGGCCAGCCTCCCGCCTCTCCTCCTCAGCTGGGCACCATTGAGTTGGCCTCAATTGGTACAGCCCTGGCACAGCCCAGCTGGGAGGCCAGCCCAGTGCCCAAGTCAAATGGGGCAGGGATGTGGTCCATTGGAGAGCCCGAACTTTCAGTTAGGAAAAATCACATACTGGCTGGAAGAGATGAGAGAGACGCAAGCCAACATTAACAGGAGAGGCGCCCCTCCGCCTCTCCCCTGGCCCACACCAGGGAGGCCGCGTGGGGGCTGCAGAGGGCACCAAGAAACTTTAAAAGACTTGGAAAGAAGTTCAAAGGCAAATATGAGATGTGGGCATGGAATTGGGAAAGAAATGGGAAGCAGAAGGAGCATTCCCAGCTGAGACATGGATCAAGAATAGGAGGATGTGTTTGAATCATTGGCGAGTCCTCTTGTTTGGATATAGCCTACAAGTGCATGGAGTTGGAGTTTGAGGGTGGAGAAAAAACTGAGGACAATCTGGGAAGACCCTGAATGCCTCTGTGAGGAGTTTTGGCTGAACTCTTTGAGGAAGCATCTTTGAAGCATTTTTGCTGTGAATATCTCCTTATTGGAGAGGACGCACCATTACCAATCCTAACAGGAATGGGTCGTTTTAGGTTCAAAGAACTAAAATACCAGGTATTATTAGTTATTCCCTAAGGTATACCCTGTAAGACCATTGTTTCTCTTAGGGTCTTTAAACAATTCTGTGCCATTTCCTAGAACCGTAGAGCCTCAGCACTGCAAGAGAGCAAATGCTTCAGGAGTATTTATAGCAGCAATTATGCCTTCTGGGGGGACTTTGGCAATCCCTAAACACATTTTTGGTTGTCATAATTGTGTGTGTGTGTGTGTGTGTGTATGTGTGTGTGTGTGTGTGTGTGTGTGTGTGTTTGTTATCCATCTAGTGAGTCAAAGCTAGGAATGCTGTTAAACAACCTTCAAAGCAAAGTGTCCCCCCAACAAAGAACTATACATTCTACATATCTGAGGGTGCTAAAGGGGAGAACCCTGATTTCTATGGTAAGACCTTAAGAAGTTTATTGACCCCAGGCTCAGATCCGAACATCATCCTACTCTACCAGAGAGTCACTGTATATACCTAGGTAAGTTACTTAAAGTTCTGTCTTAACCTCCCCATTTGAAATACAACATAAAATACCAAACTCACAGAGTTGCTTTGAGGATTAAATATTAAATATAAATAATATATTCAAGGTACCAAATTTCATGCTGGGTTGTCAGTTACCCTGCCAGTTGGATGAATGAAGTTTTAACAGTGTTTTCGGAGAAATATGAGCTGTTTTTATAGAAGAAAACAGAAGGTATTACTACCTTGGGTAGTCTATTATATTATGTTATCAGTAGATAGCAACAAATTATCCCAGTGGATTATACTCATGGGGGGATGAGGAAAGATGAAGCAGATACTATTACATCCTTTTAAGCAGTCCCCACGTGCTGGTCCCAACGTGCTGGTCCTGGGTACCAGCTGGGCCCTAAGCAGTTGACTCTGAAGACTTGGTCATGCAAAAAAGTTTTTGAAAACGACATTTGTGCTCTGAAATCTGTTTAAAATGGAAACTCAAATATTTTCTACAGGGCAACTAGGTGACAATATAATCAACTGCCTTGCCCTCTGATCTCCAAATGAGATCAGTGAAAAGTGTCTTTAATCTGACCACCCCAGGTAATGCAAAGCCTCCAGCTTCCAAAGATGGCTCTTCAAAGAGAACTGAGCTACAAAATGCCGGTAATTCTCCTTTATTGGGAGATAAAAGGATTATTTCTACTCAGGCTTTAGAGATGAGCTGGAGCAAAAGCAGTGAGATTCAGCTGTCACTGTGCATTAGTGGCTTGGCAGCCTGTTGGGAGAGGGCCCATTAGATTTGAGACTGGAAGAAGAATACCGACGTAACTCTAGGGTGCAACCCTAGTGGGGGCCCTGTGGGAAATCTAGTCTCTGAATGGCCAGTTCTGCCTCTGAACCTTCCCTAGGCATCAGTCCCCTGACGGAGCTGCCTGGAGCCCACTTGTTATATGGTCTGAGAACCTACAGCTGTACCAACTAGTCCCTCTGGATTTTAAATAGAGGCAAATTCCATTCCTTTTAGGTGGGAAAAGCCCTCTGTGGGCCTGGTAATATTTAAAAATAAGTATGCTTCATGCATTGAAGGCTTTATATACTTCAGGGTTTCTTAAAACAATTAATGCCAGTACTTGAGAAGCTGAGACAAGAGGATCTCAGGTTCAAAGCCAGCCTCAGCAACTTAGCAAGATTCTCAGTAACCTAGGAAGATCCTGTTTCAAAACTAAGTAATTTACTAACTAACTAAGATAGGGGTGTAGCTCAGAGGTAGAATATTTCTGGGTTCATTGAAATCCCTGGTGCCACAATAAGAAAAAGTATTTTTTGGCAATTTTTTCTACTTAAGTTTTTTAAACTTAAAATTTATTTTTAATCATTAATTGCCTTTTTATTTACAACCTGAATGCTACCGGAACTCATCTGTTCAATATTTTCAGTCCATTATATCTTCTCTGCTTAGCTGCAGTTATTTCAAACCTGAAATCCTCCTGTCTCAGCCTCATAAGTACTGGAATTATAGGTGTGTACCACCATGCCTGGCTTTCTATTACCTTCTGACCTTAAGGAACTCATTTTTCTTTTCTCATGAAGTGCTGTTTTATCACCACTAGCTGGTCATGTCTAAGTATGACTGAACTCTCAAGGCGAGAGCATGTTGAGTTCTTATCTCAGGAGATTTCTAGCCCAGGGCCAGCTGGAGGTCGTAGCTAGGTTTCAGGAAATAATCATCTTTCTCACCAGCCAGCCTTTTCTGTCCCTGAGCTCTTAAGCTCAGGAAAGACTAGGAACCCTGATGTGGTTTTAATTACACAGAGACAAGTGAGTTGTACATCAAACCGCTAGGCTCCGTTTCCCAGCCTTCCTTTCATCAGGGTTTAGTCCTGTGACTAAATTCTGTGCAAGGGAACATGGGAAGCATTGATGCCTACTCTCCTCAGACCTGGCTCAGATAAGTTCCTGGGGGTAATCCTCCACTGTTTTGCCTCACTCCTGCCAGGGGGGTGTAGATGCTTAGGGACACCGTAGTAGCCCTTTGTAAAATATGGTAGAATTTCCACCCACTTGAATTTCTGGAAGATTGTATGCAACAATGCCCTTCCCTTTAGTCTTCACTGCCAAGTGAAGTTTAATTGAGCAAGAAATCAACTTTTGTTTTGTTAAGGCTACTGGTATTTTGGAGTTTACACAGTGGATAGTATTTCCCTAACTAAAGCAGAAATTGGAACCTCAAATGCAATGCTATCTTAATTAAAAAAACAAAAACAAAAACATGTGGCAGTGGCTAAGTGGACAGGCAGCAGGTGGCAAGGACGTTGAGAGCGGAGCTGGCACACTGGCGATCCGTGGTTGGAAGTGCCACTGTGATGCCTGGGAAGGCGGACTGTGTGCCCACTGAGCTGGGAGCTCTGGGGGCAAGGTTGGTAAACAAGAGTGTATTGATTGCTACCAGCTGTGTTTAGCAAGGAATTGAAAAAGAGAAATGAGTTCAGACAGGAATTAGCTAGCTTATGAATGGAAATAAAAAGTCATTAGAGAAAGTCCCCAAATTGGGGACCTCGTAGAGTTACAAATGCCAGCTGCTTCTAGTCTCCCACCTTAGTGGCTGCACACACTGTGTGCCCTGGTACAAAGTTGAAAGGTAAGACGGGCACTGAGCCAAACGAGAGCCTTTCCCAAGCATGCACATCTCAGCCAGTGAAGTCCCCACAGTAAGCTATGTCACTGGGAAGTTTTAATTTGAAAATATCCTTTAAGATTTACCCTTGAAGCAATGATCAGACAAAGGATGTGACCTCCTGTCTATTCAGATGACCTCAAGCTGAATTCCATTAAGTTGAGAGACAAGAATTGAGTGAGGAAGCAAAAAAAAATTCTCAAAATTCTCAAAAATATTCGAGAATTATATTAAGAAAGACATTTTGAATATGGCTGCTAGCATTTAAGACTGACTGAAAGTAAGCAGATCAGAAACCTATTAAGTTTTTGAGGAATTATGTTACCAAGGATGCCATATACCATGAGATTTCTGCCTTTACCAATATTTAGGATTATCAGATTATTATTATTTTTTTTTTACAATTTAACCAATTATGTGGGTGAAAAGTTATATGTAATTGAGGTCTAAACATGTACTTTCCTAATTATCAATAAGGTGGGGAATCTTTTTGGTCATTCCTATTTCCCTTTCTGTAAAATGCCTGTTCGTATCTTACTGATTTTTAAAAATGCATTTGTCTTTTAAAGTTTTTTAAAATTAGTTTTTACAAGTTCTTTCCATATTCTATATACTAATCTTATTACAAGTATATTTTTTGTATTTCCAGGTATGTCAGTTTGTGCATTGATACTTTAAGTGTTAACAGAGTAAAAATTATGCATTTTTTATAATTTAATGTTTTGTGGATCTTTTTTCCCCCCAGTTAAGCCTCTAATTCCTCTGAAAGTGGTTTCTGTCTTTGGATGGAGGTAAAGATCCATTTCATTTCTTTCATATAATCTTTTGGCCTCTATTGAGTTCTCATATATGTACAGGTCTGTTTAGGGGATGATTTATTTTCTATTTGTCCACTGTATTGTGCCAATATCATACTTATTATCATACTTTGTAATAAATCTTCATACTTATAGGAAACCTCTCTACCTCATTCTACTTCATATATATATTTGGTGATACTGGGGTTCCTGGAAACCCTTCTACCTTCAGGCTACACTCCTAGACCTATTTTATATATATATACTTTTTATTTGGAAGCAGGGTCTCTTAAACCAGTGAGGCTGGCTTTGAACCTGCACGATCCTCCTGTCTCCGCCTCCCAAGCGCAGCGATTACAAGCATGCGCCACCACGCCCGGCCTTATGTATATTTTTAAAGCATATTTTCAATCTCAATAAAATGTTTCTATCTGGTTTTGATTGGAACTGATTAACTTGTACAGCAGCTAGGGAGAGTTGATGTATTTATGATTTTGAATCTTACTATCCATGTGCTAATCCTCCATAATCTGTGTGTTTACATTTTTCGCGCATGTGTTTTGTTAAATGTAGTTATTGATGCAGAAGCCATTTACTAATGAAGAAGTTGATACTGAGAAGTTAATGGTTTATAGTAAATTCATTAAGCTAAACCGTGGAAGGCCTCTAAACCAATTCCTACTCCATGGCTTTTCTTCACTCCATTCTGCCTCATTTAATTTGAAACATGCAATTTAGATATGGCATGGATCTTATCACATCTGCCAAGCCATAATGGCTCGCCCTAATTCTATCATAATTTTGTCTATTCCATGGGCGCGATTCCCCAGTCTCCTGTCAGCCTGTGGCAATGTTCTAGTTTATAGGAGCCCTGGACATCAAGAGCGTGCACACTTACGAAAGATACAGCGCAAGGCTGGAAACCTGATATACCTGTCACCCGCCAGCCTTGTTTGTAGGAAAGTCTCGATATTACTTATGAAATCGATCTTTTCCTTTTTCTTTTAGCTTTTGAGTGGGAGAAAATAGACAATTTGTCAGGAAGAAGAAGGGTCGCCGCACTAAGGATGGCTTGAATTTTGCAGCCCGTATTTACAAAGTGAGCTTCTGTTCACACTAATCATTGCTAATGTCCTCTGGTTGATGAGCAGTAATCCCGGCATGCCAACACCGCTGGAGATCCAATTTACTGGCCAACTTCAGAGCTGCTTGGCTGTTATGACAGATAGGAAGTTAAGTGAGCTCCATTTGTGAATAAGACACAGACAGTATATGATCTTCTGAGAAAACCAGCTGGCCTCATTCCAGGAGAAGAAGGTCACCAATGGCCATAAAAGACAGAGATAACTAAAAATAGGTGTAATGGATACCCAAAAGTGTAGTAAAGAGTAAAAGTGACTGTAGCATTTTTATCTTTGGGGATGGCAATGTTATACTGTATATAAGTAGAAACAAATCTCTAAGATTCTTTGTACCATTTCAGTTCTTGGATAGCCTTAAGAGTGCAGGGACTGGGAATTGTGGTCTGGGACCACAGAGAAGAGAATTATGGGAGACACTGGAGAAAGACAGGAGAAGTCCAACTATAATGGGGGGAGGGCATCTGAGAAAGGAGGCGGGTAGTTGACAGCACATGGAAATCTTTAATCACTCCAAGTCTTCATCCAGCAGTGTCTGCTGTATTCTCTTTTGTGAGTGGTTAAGCTCATGTTAAACGCGGTGGGCGCCACGGGCCATTGGAGCAGGAGTGGAGGGAACAGAAAAGCTATATGGGGGGGGTGGGATCAAGAGCGAGGTTCCAGAGGGACAGGAAGGGAGGAACAGGCTAGCCTCCTGGGACTCATAGAAATTTCAGGACAGGAGTTTAAAAAAATCAAATTTTAATCTGAATGTACAGAAAGACTTCAATTCTGCAACAGACCTGGGCCCTGAAACCTGGCAGTGAGGGCTGATTTGCCTTCTAGATTTTGAACACATCAAAACAAATACCTCAGGAGATGAGATGAAGGCGTTCTCTGAAGCCAAAGTTGTGGAGGGGTGTGTGGAATGGAGGCCTTGCCAGAGACTCAGGGTTTGGATTTTTAATAAAAAGTTGGGTTTCCTTCCTTCCTTCCTTCCTTCCTTCCTTCCTTCCTTCCTTCCTTCCTTCCTTCCTTCCTTCTTTTTTGTGGGCCTGGGGATGGAACCCAGGGGCATTCGACCTCCAAGCCATACCCCCTGTCCTATTTTTATTCTTTATTTTGAAATCGGGTCTCACTAAGTTGCGGAGGGCCTCACTAAGTAGCTGAGGCTGCCCGCGAACCGCGATCCTCCAGTCTCAGCCTCCCAAATGCTGGGATTAAAAGCATGCGCCACCACGCCCAGCTGTTTCTTTATTTTTGAATTTTGAGCTCTTCAGTCGTTCGTCACCTCTCTTTCTTTACTGCTCTTCTTGGGAAGCAGGCTAGCCTGATTCAGGAGAGAAATGATGGGCTTCCTGCTCAATCACAGGTGCATTTGAATCCTGGTCATGTTACTTGCTACCTGGAGAAACATGCAAATCTCTTAGCCTCGGAGCCCGCCTCTTATATCTAAGGAAGAGCCAATGATGCCACCTTCGAGGGTTGTTTGAGGATTAGAGGGAACAGCTGACGGGCAGGAACTAGCTAAGTGGCTGACGCGGCTGCTGTCTGTCCCTCTGCTCTGGCTGTCTGTGTTGCTGAGACATTAGTCTCTAGAGTAGCTGCCTGTGTTCGGGAACTGGGCTGCTTATTCATTTGTCATTGGCAGTGCCCTGTGCTCTCCTGGCATGTAGGAGAACCCAGCAGAGATGAGCTGAATTCAGATGAAAACACCAAGACTTCCAGAGCGCTCCTCACCCCCCAGGGAAAGTCAGTTTACCAGCGCCCAGCAATCCTTGTGAACCCTCTTGGCTGTCTCCTATCTCATGTGGAAAGGAGCTTCAGGAGGAATATGGGAAGCTCAGTCTTGGCCCCAACAGGTGTTAAGTCCAAGTCTGAAAAGAAGAGCACTTAGAGAGGACCAAGCTCTGTCCTTCAATTTGATATCTTTATGCCCAGAGAGGTCACATGACTGTACAATGTGGCACAGCTCTTAAGGGTGTATCTGGAACAGTACTCAGCTCTTCTTATTCCAGATATTTGTTTTGAAGCTTGTTGCCCTTGTCTGAGTGCTTGGGGCTGTGTAGTATATATGTGTGCATATCAGTGTGCAAGTGCATGTGAGTCTGGGTATATGACAACTTGTGTATTTGTATATATTTTGTATATGTGGCTCTGTGGGGCATGTATGTGCACACCCAAGAAATGGGAAGAGATATGGAACCTAAGGAGAGCCAATATCATGCTAAAAAGCTATCACATGATAACAAACGTAACACCAGCACCCTCTCTCCTCCTCTGGCCTGTTGGTTTGCTATGTTTTCTCCAGGGTGACCTGAGTCCGGCCCAGCACTCTTGCCTGGGAAGCAGGACCAGCATCCGGGTCTCAGAGCTGTTGTCTCAGAGGTGCTATGTGTCTGAGATCACAAAAACATATTTGGTGAAGGGTCCTAGTGGGGCTATCTCGGCCGCAGTCTGTTTTGTGTGGAACGCATGTGGACCGTGCCTTAACTAGCTCAGGGCCCAGGATCATTCTGTGGACAGAGGGCAGTTGACCCATCTCTAAGTTCAAGCCAGACAGAAAAGCCCATCCTCATGTTTGTTAAATGTGTGGTGTCCTCAACTGGGCTCTCATTCATCCATGTGTCCTACAGGGTGCCTTCTGCTCAACCAGAGCCTGGGGCACCTGGATCCTGGCCCAAAGGCTGCTTTGAGGAACCTGTTTGCACAGCTTGGCCAGGCTCAAAGTCTTGCCCTTACTCCTCCTGGTTTTCAGGAAGGCCAAGTGGGGGAAACAGTCTACTAGGGGACTGCCTTTGAAGGGTTCGGTCTGCTGGCTGGGTCCTTGCAGGCCTGTGTCAGGCCGCAGGCTGCACTTAACATACAGGCTCCAGGAAGCACAGCTCTTGATTGCTAGGGGAAGACCTCTGAGGAACAAAACAAGCTCAGAGTTGGGCATTCAGAGGAGAGACTTACCAGAGCAGTTGGAAATCACTGTCTCGTGAGCTTTGCTTTTAATCCAAATAGTTCGAATCACAATGCCGTAGATGACGCTGCAGAAAAGAGCAGAGGGAACATTAATATGGCTGGCGGGACCCTCCTGTGGGGACAGGGATGGGAGAGGGTCTCTTTACCACCTGCACCCTGTATTTGCTGAAGCTGGAAGGAAGAGAAAGATCAGTGGGATGAAACTACATGTTTTAGCTAGGGTGCTAGGGCTAGGACATACGGAAGTTAAAGAATCCAGGCAGTTAGGGGCTCAGCTGTGATTAGAATCCAAATACAGGCTCCAGAGTTAGAAGGGTCTGGGTGCTTGTATGTGACTTTGGCAATCGTTAAGGCTCCTTCTGAGTTCGTGGCTTTGTGTGGCCCTCTCCCCTAGGGTGTGGACAGGGCCTGTGACTTGCTTCTGATCAATCCAGTGGTGTCTATGGTTACAATAAGTGTAGCACCTGTCTTGTCAGAGTCTCTCTTCACTGTTGGCTTTGAAGAAGCAAGCTGCTAGGAGTCCCGCGGCCCCAGTGGAATTAGCTCTGCTAAGAACTTGAAGGCCCTTGGAAAAGACCCTTGTCTACTGAGCCTCAAATAACTCCCAGTCCTAGCTAGCTCTGTACACAGCCTGAAAAAACTGCAGGTAATAGATGCATTATTTTTAACTCATAAGGTTTGTGATCCTTTGTTAGCAAGAGATAACTAATACACCAAGCCTTTGGGATTCTGGAAAATGAAGTTAATAATACAAACCTCTTAAGTTTTTGAATATTGAATGTAGTAATATTTCAAGTGCTAAGCACAGTATTTGAAAAATCAGTGAAGACTAGTTGAGCGTGGTGGCTCACGCTTGTAATCTCCGCACTTGGGAGGCTGAGACAGGAGGATCGCGCAGGTTCGAAGCCAGCCTCAGCTACTTAGTGAGGCTCTCAGCAACTTAGTGAGACCCTGTTTCCAAATAAAGTATAAAAAAATAGGTCTTGGAGTATAGCCTGGAGGTAGAAAAGCCCTTGGGTTCTACCCTCAGTATCAAAAAAAGAAGAGAGAGAGAGAGAGAGAGAGAGAGAGAGAGAGAGAGAGAGAGAGAGGGAGAGAAGACTTAAAAGCACAATTTCCTTTCTCTTCTTCTTTTTCGGGTCACATCAAACCTGTTCTTGAACAATATAACTGGTGCCTAACAGAGTGTTAGTGATTTGCACATGCCGGAAAATTTCATATTCTGCATCTCCTTTGATAAACATGAAAACTTGCACTCTTAATGTTACTCGACATTTCAAGTTTATTAAGTATCTCAAGTAAAAACTTTGAGTCAAAGCACAACTTTATTTTAAAACTGCGTATTTCCCTTTGAGAACTGCTAGTTAAAAAATAAGCAGAGCTCCAGTTTGCAGTAACTGACAAGGCATTAGTTGCTTGTGATGATCTTTTCAACTGTGACTTAGTGATGGTATTAGAAGGCTCCATTCCTTATCCTTGTCTCTTGTTCTCACTCAGTGAACTGCTCTGAGTGCTTCAGCAATGCATAGGGCCTCTTTGGAGTATTCTATTTCTTATCATATGCCTTCCCAGAGACTTTTCTGGAATTTATATGCCTTCATTAAAGAAAAAAAATCAATCAAGAAAACCTTATAGTGAGTCTATCCTTCACCTGACATCAAATATTTGTTAGATCAGGAAAACTTGTTTCCCAGGTGAATGAAAAACACAGGTAAGGTTTCAACCACCATGAAATGTTGGTAGTATCTGGCAATTGTAACTTCAAGACTTAATTAATAATTCAAATTTTTATTAGCCAGTAACCATAGCTGCAACAGAATAGTTCAGAAAGGTCTTGTGAGGTAGGAATCTGAGCCCATGTCCCCCCTCTTCTACTGAGGACCTGTCAGATGAGTCAGGACCAGTTTCACTGTTACTAGGCAAACACACGATCATTAGGGCATCCCACCATTACTGTTCACACCAAGCTAGCTCTTAGACTGTGGCAGCCCGGCAGCAGAGAGTCTACTGGGCTCTGGTGGTCTCTTTCTTTCTCATTCCTCCATCAAGCTAATCAGCAAGTTCTGTGGATTCCAAAAATCTGTGCCTTCATCTCCACCTTTCCTTTTTGGCACCCATACACACCTTTACAACTGCTCTTTTTGTTTTGTGACTTTTTTTGTGTGTGCGGAGTACTGAGAACTGAACCAGGATTGTTTGTTGTGCCTCTGAGCTACATCCCTAGCCCTTTTTGTTTTTAATTTTGAAATAGGTCCTTGCTAAGTTAGCACTCCCTGGACTAGAACCTGTGATCCTCCTGTCTTGGCTCTCCATACCACTGCGCCTTCCTGGTGAGTTCCTTTATTGTGGGCTGGAGGCAAACAAGCTAAGTGCTGTGTGCATATGTACTTGTGTATCCCTTTGGAGCTCATTATGGTGCCTAATTCCAATGTACCAATGAAAGTATAAAAATATGCATAAAACTTACCGTTTAATCTATCTTTAACTGTATACCTCCATAGTCAAGCACATTCACATTGTCCTGAAACCGTCACCACTACCATCTCCAGAACCTTTCCCCTTCCCCAGCTGTAGCTCTGCCCCTCTCAAACACCAACATATGAAATGTTCATGCACTTGTGACACCCTTACACAGGGACCATGCTAATCTCTGTCTTATTTCAACATAAGCGCCCTTATGAACCTGTGCTGGATTGTTGCCATCATCTTTAAACACTCCACTCTGTTGCCAGCTCTGATGTCCCTGCCACCATGAGAGCTGGAGCTCTAGGACAGGGAGCCACTCTCTCACTTGCCCTCCTCACCTGGAGGCTATGGAGTCTCTGTTCAAAGCATCCCGGCCTCTCACAGCCTCCTGCCTTCCTCACTTTCCTCCTCCTCTTCCTGCCCCTCCACGCACTGTCTCTGCACACATCTTTCCCCCAGGCTGGCCAGCCAGTAGGAACAGGCCAACCAAACTAGTCCTGACTCTACGCTGCCTGTGCGGTAGACTTGGGTGAATGTGCTGTCCGTCTCTCTAGCCTGCTTAGCCCTCTCCCAGAAATACATTCGTATTTCTTTTAAGCACACCTTCCACAAATTGCTTTGCTATAAATTTCTCCGAGTTGCTCTGCTCTTCCATGATAACCAGCTGTGCCCTTCCATGGGGGGGGGGTGGGCTTTAGGGAAAATAAACAGAAGAATAATCAGAAAAATATCAATAATAGTGAAGATAAATACGTAGTGTCAAGTACTAAAACGCAAATCAAACTTTGACTGCTAGAAAGTAAGATATTGGAACCAGAACAGCACATATTTATATGTAGTTCATTTGAACCAGGTCTGAATGACAGGCTTCCAGAACACAGAAAGGCAAAGGGATGCCCCCAGCAACTCAGGTGGCACCATGGAAGTAACTGAGATTTTCTAAAGGTACCAGGAGAAGAAAATGGACTCAAAAGCCTTTAGTAGGTCAGACGAGTGCACTAGTTTCTGGGACCATCAGGCATATGCCGGGTAACAGTCAGGGTACTTATGACAGAAAGTTATACAAAACTCCAAATTCAAATTGGCTTGCTCAGTTAAAATATTTATTATCTTCTCTAATTGCAACCTCAAAGGCAAGGTTAGTTAGACTTTAACGACCTGGGTTCCTTCCATAACTCTTTTTTCCTTTCTTTTCTTTCCTCTTCTTTTTTCTTTCCTTTTCTTTTCTGTGTGTCTTCCCTCAGCTGCTGCAGGTCCAGCTGTCAGACCTGCACAGCAATGTAGGAATAAGAGGAGCCTTCCTTTCCTGGACTTCTTTCCTAAGAATGGGGGACGTTTTTTTCAAGAGCTCTCCAGAGAACACTCTCTTGCGCGTCAGAACTGGACCATGTGGCCAGTCCTGCCTGTATCATTGCCATGCTGAGGGGAAAGGTTGTCATGAACAGTTAGGAGTGGAAGTGGAACAGATGTTAGAAGTTCAGCCTCAAACATACACCATTATGGAGTAAACTAGTGAGACGACCTTTTCAAAAGCTATAACCACATCTCATCGCTTCTTGTGTAACAATATATAGGATGTCACTTCCTTTCCTGATAGATGTGTTGATTTAGACCATGCCATTCTCCTTGGCCGCAGACTGCATGCGCATGGAGGGTGCTGATCAGGCCCTTGGGGCCCTTTTACCCTGCATGGCCTGAGACCATCCAGCATGGGGCTTTCCTCCTGTCTGCTCCCCATTTTCCAAGCAAAATAAACAGAATCCTTTCACATATTGTGAACCAGTGCCATACAACTAGTGTGTGTTTCTCCTTTTATTTCTTTTAAGTTGTTAGCTTTGGTCTTTTCTGCCTACACCTTCATCTCACACAGATAAAAATGATAGGAGGATGAGAAATCAATTAAGTAGCAAGAAAATAAACACAGCTAAAGGAAAGCAATCACACCAAGGCTAATAACCTTCCCTGCAACAATTAGACAGTTACATCAAGTGAAGTCTGAAATCACAGGAGCTGTTTTGACCCAGAAAAGCAATGTGTTGCCTTTGCTGTCAGTCACTGTGACTGCGAGTCCTGGGAGTCTGATTGAGTTGATGACGGCACAGCGACATCTTTATTCATGCACAGCTCTCAGGAGAGTTTGCCAGAGCATACAGTGCATTGTGCCTCTCTTTCCTCCCTCTCCACCTTCTTCCTCCTTTCTTTCTTCTCACATATAGTTATAGAGCAACTACCAAAAACTATTCTAGGCATTATATAACCAGACAGTTCTGCGCGCATGTGTGTGTGTGTGTGTGTGTGTGTGTGTGTGTAAGAGAAAGAACACACCTCTGTCCTGTAATCCATTGGTACAGTTTGTCAGTCTGTACTGTTAACTCCACACAGTGTTTACCAAGTGTCAATTGTTTGACAAATTTGAAACCCAGATCGAGAGACATCAGCCCTGGCACTCACGTGATGCAGCCATACAAGTGACTACGGGCCGTGAAGTCCCAAGGAGAATATAAGCAAGTGAGGCTGAGGTCAGGGAGGGAAGACTCGAGGTGTCCTTGGCCTGGGGTTGGCAGGGACAGTTTCCCACGACCCTGTGATTGAAGTGACACTTGAGGGATGGAAACCAGCTGGGCAGAGGTGAGGCAGAGTGAGGCTGAAGAGTGTTGAGGCAGGAGGAATGGTGCACGCAGAAGCACGTGGGTGACTGAGAGTGGCGTGTGCCCGAAACTGGGAATGGTTTATTTTGGCTGATACAGTGGACAAAAGAAGGGGATGTCAGCAGCTCACCTTGGAGTTGCCAAGGGTCTTTGAAAGAAGGTGGGTCATCTGGTCCTAGAAATCTTAAATGCACATCAAGCTAGAGGGAGTTAAACCACATGGTGTTTGCGGCAGGAAAGCCGGTAATTCAGTTATTTGTACTTTCTCTCCTTTTCTTAATTATGTCAATCACTATTAACTGAAGACAAAATAAAACCATATTTAATATGAAGAGGCAAATGACAAGCTAGTCACAACATATTAAAAACAGAAAAAAGGTTATCACATAACAGATATCGCTAGAGATTGAGAACACAGAAAATAAAAATCTGAGTAAACCAATGTGAATATGTGCTTTATTTTTAAAAGGTGGCAAACACATAAACTCATCTTCACTTGTAATGAAATAAAGGCAAATTAAAATAAGTGTATGTAGCTCCTTTTGGCCTATTGATTTTGTAAGGATATACACATATTCTAGCATGGTTGAGAGAGAACGAGGTGTGGTTAACAAAGTGAGTGGATACCTTTGAGCTGTTTCTTTTGTCTACTTGAACTAGGGATTGAGAGTTTAGTTAACCTTACTTAAAAGAGGCACAAGCAACACAAGTCAGTATGGGAAAAGTGAAAGAAAGAAAAAAGTGAAGAAAGAAAGGAGAAAGAGAGGGAAAGAAAGAGGAGAGAAAGAAGGAAAGGAGAGAAAGGCAGGAAGAGGGAGGAAGAAAGGAAAGAAAGACGGAAGAGAAAGAAAGGGAAGAGGGAAAGAAGGAAAGATGGAGGGAAGGAGGGAAGAAAGGGAGGAAGGTACACCTTAGGCCTGAGAGACCTGAAATGTAGCGCGCGTGCTAGGCACTGGTTAGAAAACATTTCTCAAAGAATCCCGTGGGCCGGGCCTTGGTTCCAGAGTTGGAGGAAGCCGTGTGCCCCAGGGAGAGGAGCCACCGCTCACTGTTACAGAGAATGAGGAGAGGGATGTCAGGCAGGACGTGCTTCAGAGAGGCTCAAGGACGAGGAGGTCACCCAGTTTTCTTGGCCGTGCTGTGGCTGGGAGCTCCAAGGAGCAGCAGGCCGCCAGGAGGCCTGTTTTAGGTTCAGGAGAGCTTAGTGAACTCGCTTTGAAAATCACTCCCCTTAATCAGCACATTATATTTGCCTCTTCAAGGACAACAGAAAAAACACAAGTTAGGCTATAGGTAAGTGTGAGAAGTCCTGTATAAAAAGCAGCCTGAATGGAGGAGGGGAAGAAGTCTCAGAAAGTGAAAGGCAGTGACGATGCTGCAGAGACAGGGCAGGTGGGCGTGAGGGTCCCCTGTCCCCATGCCTGCCTCTGCGCAGGCCTCTGCCCAGCAGGCGCTTGAGCTGATGGGAAATCAATCAACCAGGAGAGAGGCCAGGACACGCGCTGCTTGGAGATCGACCCCCAGTTGTCCTCAGTGGCATTCTTGCAGCTGTCTCTGGCTCTCTCCTCTCCGCTGCCCCTTCTGACCTTATTGCTATGACTTCCTTTGGATTGACATGTAAATAACCACCTTTCCTTCATGCCCTCCCACCTTCAAATTGGCAGAGCACCGGGCCACAAGTTGAAATAAGATCTGGATGTTAATTTGTCGGTTCAGTAGTGGGGATCTGACAACATCCCATCTTAGAGAGGGTGAAGGTCTGACTGCTGGGGTCACTCTGTTTCTACCTACCTCTAAGGGAAGCAAGTTAGGAGGATTTTTTAGCCCTAAGTCTACTCATATAACAGATGAAGTTGTTGGTCTGTGTGATGGACAATGATTTTTTTCCAGTTTTAGTAATTTTTTTTTTTTTTTTTTTGCGGGTCTACATCTACCGCCCTATTTTTTATTCTTTATTTTGAAACCTGCTCTCACTGAGTTGCGGAGGGCCTCACTAAGTAGCTGAGGCTGTCCCCGAACCATGATCCTCCTGTGTCAGCCTCTCAAATGCTGGAATTACAAGCATGTGCCACCACGCCCGGCTCCAGTTTTAATAGTTTATGAGATTAAAGATGAGCAATGAAGCCGGGTTTGGTGGTGCACACCTGTAATCTTAGTACTTGGGAGGCTGAGACAAGAGGAGCACAGGTTCAAAGACAGCCTCAGCAATGTAGCAAGACCCTCAACAACTTAGTGACAGCATGTTTCAAAAAATAAAATAAAATAAAAAATAAAATAGGGCTGAGGATGTAGCTTGGAGGTAGAATGTCCCTGGTTTCAATCCGTAGGAGCTCCCCTCCTCCCGCCATAACACACACACACACACACACACACACACACACACACACACACACAGATGAAAAATGAGAGCACAAAAAAGATGATTCCTATAATATCAGGAGATAGTAGAAAACTATTCAAGAACAGCTTAGTAATTAACGAAATGTACATTAAAACAATGAGATCTCTTTTCTTAACCTTGCATATTTTGGGAAAGAACAAAGAAATGGGATATGTTTCTATTGGGCCGGAAAAGGAGAACTAAAAGGCCGCCTACGCTGCTGGCCAGAGTGGACCTTTCCCAGGGTAGTTTGTGACTATGCACAGGAAGTTTTAAAATCAGCATCATCTTTGATCTAGAAATTCCAGTAGAAAGAAATCTGACAAAATAATCAGACTCATGTATAATTTTAATTACAAGAATGTTAACTGCAGCACTATTTCTATTACCCGAGCGCTAAGGTTTATCTTTCTCTGCCCAGGACATATTATATGACACACCATGGCGGGCGTGAGGACACCCCAAAGTGCAGGACCCACATTCCGCATTCTCCATCCCCACATGCAGCCAACATGGAAATTCTGTCCCTGCAGTCCTTTATCCTGCCCACACAAGCCGGGCCACTCTTTCACAGCATGGTCCTGCCATGTGACCCGCTGAGACGGCCTTGGCCAGGTTGCTGTGGTCATCTCCCTTAAAAGACTAGCTATGGGTCACCACTGGCTGAAGGACCAAGGGGACACGCTGTGGTTTGGTTGCCAAGGCCTTTCAAGAGGAGCCCCTCCCCCAGCTATGGAATGAGGTCACTCCACGTCTTCCCACTGGATCCTTAATCCACTTCCTGCCAGAGCACTCTGACCCCAGGTCACCAGCGAGTCTGCTTCCACCCTACCTATCCTTCGGGAACTATCCCTGCCATTACCACTTGGGGCACACATGGTCTAGCATATTCATGTACACTGAACTTTTTGTTCAATTTGTTTCAAGTATGTTTGTTTCTCCATTTATGAGATTCCTGATGTCTTTTATTTGAGAGGTTGTACAGTGTGGGAGAAGGAATAGGTTACGAAATTAAACCTGGATTTCAACACTGTGTGATGTTGGCTAAGTTATTTAATCTCTCTGAGCTTGGGTCTCATCGTTCATAAAATGAAGATAACCAGTACTGGTTTTGCAGGATTGTCCTGTACACATGGAATAATTGTTAGCCACGTAGCACAGTACCCACCCTCTAGTACATTCTCAGTGAATGTTAGTTCCTTCCTTCGGATTCTAGTTCCGAGGAGCTGGGCTTAGTTCATGATAGCTTTGGGTTATACTTATGACGGGGCCAGTTCCCTCGAGGATGTTAGGAAGAGCAAGTGAACTGGCAGCCACTGTTGATGCAGGAAAGACCTTCTGGTCTGCCCGCTGGCCTCTTACCTGATGATGGTCAGAGGGATGAAGTATACCAGGAAGGCCACGATGGTCATGTATGGAGTCCAGTAGGAGTCGTCAGGCCACAGGGCCCAGCACTGCACCTCGCCGTTGGAGAGTGTCCTTTTCCCAAATATGATCAGGGTGGGGATGGAGAACAGGAATGAGAGGCTCCAGGCAACCCCGATGAGGACCTTGGCTTGCCTCTCTGCTCAGGGGAAAGAAAAGATGCCTGAGATGCGAGAGCACAGTGGAGTCCACTGCAGGAAAGCATCTCCGTGGGAGAAATACCCAGACTTCTTAGGGGCCCTGCTTCAGTGTCCCCCGGTGTCCAGTGGGATTATAGCACCTGCAGCCTGCAGTGTGCAGCTCCTGCTGGAGGAGTTCTCTGCGCACCTCAACACTTAAGATTCCTCCCTAATCTTAATTTTTTCACCTGATTGGTGAAATTTCCTATCCAAATGTATACTCCTGCAATTCTTTAGTTAGTAGTAAAAACACATCTCTATATGTTTTTGCCTATTTAAAAAAAATATTTATTTGCCAAAGCTCCTGATACAAAGGATAGTTGCGCATTGTCTGATTTATCCAAATTCTTCCATTTGTTCTTTTGTTTTTGTTTATTATGCTGCTTATTATTTGTATAAGTAGCTTAATGGTTTTGATGTAGTTAAAAAATGTATTTATTTCCCTTGTTTCTGCTTTTGGCAGATTCCTAGAAAGACCTTTCCTTTACTGAGATCATAGAGGCTTTGTTCTTATGTTCTTTTAGTACTTTTATGTTTAATGTTTACTTTTCAAGGCACCTGGGACCTATTTTGTAACGAACTATGATGTGTAGTGATTAAAGATTTTAAAAATGTCTAGAGAACTATTTGAGCATTCTGTACTAACTCATTCTTTTCCAAGTGCTTTAAACTTTCATATGCTTTATATGCACTATTCTGGTCACAGTATCTAATTATCCTAATGATTGAGGTTTGATTTGTTTTATTATTTGACACTATATTTCTCTTCATTATTATTGATATCTTCCTAATTATTCTCATATTTATTTTCTCTAGAGGGCCTTAAAATTGTCAGCTTCTCTGGAGTTGCTGGCTAAATAAACTACTACTTCAGTAAAAACCATTAAAAATAAATTTACTATTCAAAGAATCTGTGTCAGTTTGCACCCCTGATGGTAGGAAGTAAAATTACCACATCTCTCTGTCTTCCTGCAGTGTCTGGTGACAGCCATTAGATTTTATTCTAATGTTCTGCTTGCTCTAATAACTTTATTTTCCTTAAGAGTAAGTTCTGTGGAATGATATTTTAAGTGTGTGATCTATTTTCCACAGTTTGGCTTTTGCCACTTTTTCTTAGTAATATTTCATTGCCCCTCATCTTTGTAGCCAAGATTTCCTGTGAGGTTCTCAGTCAGTGTTCACAGTCAGTTTGCAGACAGGATGTAGAGGTGGCTAAGCACTGGGCTCTGCCTGTGAGCAGGGTAATGTTCAGTGGGTCTGTGGCCAGGTACCCTCGATCCCTCCAGGGCTTCTCCTCACCCCTCTCCTGCCAGGGTGGTGGTGCTCATCTATAATCCCAGTACTTGGGAGGCGGAGAGAGGAGGATCAGGATCGCAGCTTTGAGACCAGCCTCAGCAACTTCCTGAGACCCTGTTTCAAAATAAAAAAGGGATAAGCATGGTGGCACACAATCCCGGTTCTTAGGAGGCTGAGACAGGAGGATCACAGGTTCAAGAACAGTCTTGGCAATGTAGTGAGACTCAGCAATCTAGGAAACTCCCCCTCCCAAATAAAAAGAACTGGGGGTGTAGCTCAGAGAGAGAATGCCCTGAGTTCAATGTCCAGTACCGCATAAATAAACAGATTAAATAAAATAAAAATTAGAAGAACTGGGGGTGTAGCTCAGAGGTAGAACACCCCTGCATCCAATCTCTAGTGCATTTATGTCTACACAAGTTTTTTACCCCATTATGATGTATAAATACAATGCACCAATAAAAAATGAAAAAAATAAAAAAAGAAAGGAAGAGAACCCTTGCTCACCTCCTTGTAGAAACTTCATGGGGTAGACGATGGCATGGTATCTGTCTATGCTGAGGGACACCAGGACATACGTAGAGGCGTAGAGCAGTACTACCTGAGGACAGGGCGGGAGGAAGCGTGTCACTTCATATTGGGTTGGGAATGCAATGTCAAAAAAATATCTCGTGCTGTAGAAACCTGGGAATTGAACCGAGGTAGGGCAAGGGTGAGTGGGGCAGGGGAGTATCTGACCCTGTCGGGGCAGATTGCCTTCTCTGGCTGGAATGAGCATCGTTACTGGTGATGGGTGGGAACACTTCCAGTTCCTGCTCCCCCTGCAACTGGCTTCTTGAAAATTCCATATTAAAGGATCAGTCCCTCTTGACATTTATATGGTACATTTATTTGTAATTGACTTTTAATGCCAAACTAATTTTCTCTGTCACAATTGACATTCCAGAATAATTAGAAACAAAAGTTCATTTGTCTTTTATCAGCGTGAATAATTGAGAGAGAATAAAAGGTTTCCGGTTTCAGGTAGCCCATGTGCTACTTTGAGTCATTTAGCATCAGAGGCGTGACTCCAGCAGAGAGCTCCCCTCCTTCGCTGCCTCTAGCTGATCTGCTCACCAGGTCAGTCGCTGGGTCTTCCCTCCCTCCTCTGCAATCTGTCTTTTATTAACCTCACCCACATCCTTTAATTATCTTGTGCACAGTATTATTTGCATACTCTGCAGAAGAAGAAATCGGGACATAAGGCATTAATCTCTTCTGCAAGGGGCATATTTAGAATGTAATTAAATGAAGTATCTCTGGAACTATGACCATAGTGGAAAATTGTTAGGTAATTTGAAGCCTCATTTCTATCCAGAGTCCAGCTATATCTCTATGTTGTACACTGAGGATCAAATCCAGAGAGGTTAAGAAACTGGAAGAGTGAAGTCTATGGGTAGTATGTGACTTTCTTCTTGACATACACCTTTGTTCTGAATTGGGGCCTTTTTTATTCTTTCCCTGGTTACAAGGGGAAGAACACTACTCTCCTTACATGAGAAAAGTAACTATAGTTATTCCCCAAATTATAATGAAGTTGCATCTCAATAAACTCAAGTTTACATTGAAAATATGTAAGTGGATAAGGCATTTAATATGCCCTACCTGCTGAATATTGTAGTTCAGCCTCACACTTTCAGTACACTCAGAACATTTACATTAGTAGCCTACCGAAGGGCAAAATAATCAAACAAAGCCTATTTAATAATAAAAGGTTGAATATTCACACTGCATTGAATGCTCCACTGAACACGAAAACAGAATGTTTGTACGGGTAAGCTTTTGCATTGGAGTCTAAGCATCATACATTGAACCACTGGAAATCTGAACATGGTCATTCTTTATTATCTCATCTCTAAACCCTATGGCAAATGCTTCTTGTCATTCATGTTGTGAAGGGTGCCTTACGGAGAGGGCGATAGCAATGACCAGAGGACAGGAGAAGAAATAAATTCTCCTTTTGTGTAAAAGGAGACACATCTCGGAGAAAGAGAAAATGGATGGTTGAGTTTAAGGAAAGACACAGGCAATTGTCTCCTTAGGAAAAAATGAGTTACAAATGACTAAGGCTGGTCACATGGCCCTGAGGAGGTAGCTTTGGGGAAGGGTGGGAAGGAGTCCCCAGCGGGGTGGAAGGTCACGATTCGAAGGTCAGAAGGGCTTGAGCATCCGCAGCAGTCTTGAGTGAGTTCCTGACAGTTCAGAATCTGAGACTTTTTCCTCCCTCCTCCACACTTTCTTTTATTAACCTTCTTAACACCCTTTAATTATCTTGTGCACAGTATTATTTGAAGGAAGAGCAGGAGGAAAAGTCATCAAGAAAGATGTCCAGAGCATCAGGCAGTTAACACAAAGAGACCAATTTGGGCGTGCAATCAAAGAGAGCATTTAATTCCAGAGATTAAACATCTTCAAACATCTAGGCAGGGCAGAAGAAATAAAGGTTATCTAAAAGAAATACATCCCAAATTATCTTGCTTTTTCTCTACCAAAAGAAATGCCAAAGAACAGTACAACAACATGTTCAGAGTTTTGAAAGAAAAATTATGATCCAAAAATTCTGTAAATATCACTTCTGTGCCAAGGCAAAGAGCGATTTTTTTAGACATATAAAGGAGGAAAATAAAACACGGCGTATTCTTCCTGAAAATATTCTTTGAGGAAATACTTTAGCTGATTGAGAGTTGTCTCAAAATTAAAATTTCAAAACGAGGAAGAGAGATAGAACAGTAACAACCACGACAAGTGATGAAGTTAGGAAAATACAAAGGACAGATCACCATTTGGACATTTTTTGGGGGGTACTGAAGATTGAACTGAGGGGCATTCTATCTCCAAGTTATACCCCTAGTCCTATTTTATTTTTATTTGAACATGGGGTCTTTCTAGGTTGATGATAGTCTTATTACTTGCCGAGGCTGTCCTCAAACCTGCAATCCTCCCACCTCAGCCTCTCAAGTACTAGGATCACAGATGTGCTCCGTCACTCCCAGCTTGGACCTTTTACATATTTTGTTTTATACTTTGATAGACATATGTTGTCTAAAACTTAAAGATAAGCTATGATGGAGTAAAATGAAAGTGGAAGAAAATTAATGCATTTTGTGGCTATTGTCATACATTAACACAAGCTTGGTGGCTTAAAATAACATAAATGTAGTTTCTTACAATTCTGAAGACTGGAAGTTCAAAATCAGTTCTAGTGGGCCAAAATCAAGGAGATTTTGGGACCATGGTCCTTCCAGAGACTCTAGGGGAAGTCTAACCCTTGCCTCTTTCATCAAAGGATGCCAGCATCCTTTGGTGTGTGGCCACAGCAGTGCAATCTCTGCCTCTGTGGTTACACCTTCTCTTCTGTCTGTGTGCCAGATCTCTTTCTGCCTCTATGTTATGATTTTGTTTAGGACTCTCTGAGTTCATACAGGATAATATCATTTCAAGACTCTTTATTTAATCACACTTGCAAAGTACCTTTTGTTGTATAAAGTAATTACATGTGCAAAAGTTCTAGGGATTAGAATGTAGATATCCCAGGGAGATATTTTTTTAGTCTTTTACAATTAATAATCACTTGAAAAAAGAAAGTAAAGAGAAAGAAAAACTTAACATAGAAATGTTATAATAAGTTAACTGAAACAATATCAAATGTCACTTCTCATTTCTTACAATAAATATGAACGACTTAATTTTCTTCACTAAAACAAAGACTCTGTGTTTTACTGAATATTGAACCTAGAGGCATTCTACCACTGAACTTCACCCTTAATTCCTTTTTCTTTTTCTTTTTGGTGGTACTGGGGTTCCTGGAAACCCTTTTACCTCCGGGCTACACTCCCAGACCTATTTTATATTTTTATTTGGAAACAGGGTCTCTTAAGCCAGAGAGGCTGGCTTCAAACCTGCGGGATCCTCCTGGCTCTGCCTCCAAAGCACGGGGATTACAAGCGTGTGCCACCACTCCTGGCCTCTTAATTCCTTTTTTACTTTTTGTTTTGAAACAGCGTCTTGCTAAATTATTGCACGCTAACCTCAAACTTGCAATCCTCCTATTTTCAGCCTTCCAAGTACTGAGATTACAGACAGGAATATGTCACCCATCTAGATAAAGACTATTATTTAAAAGAAAACTTTCACTAAAATACAATTGTAAAATTTAAAAATAAAAGGCTGGTCAAATGTATATCAAGCAATTAAAATTTAAAGAAGGCATTCATTACAATACTACTATATTACAAATTAAATTAAAAGCAAATAGCATTATATGTGATAAAGGGATTATTTATACTGTAAAAGATACAAAACAGCCAGGCGTGGTGGTGCACGTTTGTAATCCGCGCGCTTGGGAGGCTGAGACAGGAGGATCGCACAGGTTTGAAGCCAGCCTCAGCTATTCAGTGAGGTTTTCAGCAACTTAGTGAGACCCTGTTTCCAAATAAAATATAAAATAGGTCTGAGAGTATAGCCTGGAGGTAGAAAGCCCCTGGGTTCCACCCCGAGTACTACCACCAAAAAAAAAAGATACAAAACATAATGACAATAGAATATTTATCAATTTATATGCAACAAGTAACAATGTCATATATATACATATATACATTTGTTATTTACATATAACAAATATGTTCAAAGTTTTACAGAGCGAAACAAAAACATATAGATTGAAAAAATAAAACTTTGTAACAAAAGAACGATATACATTATTGTGAAATATTTAGACATTTCAAAAATTGCTCATATTCTAAACTACCAAGAAAATAAACCTCAATGGATTCTAAAAAGTAGAATGTATGCAATTCACATATTTGAAACAACAAGCAATGTAGCTACAATTAGTAACATGTTTTTTTTTAATACCACTTGGAAATTTAAACATCCTCATAATTAGCTCAAGTCAAGAAGGAAATCAAAGTACAATTATAGTCAATTCATAAATGTCAACAATGAAAACTCTACGAATCAACAACATATGGGACACCATTCCTAGAACAGATGGTAAGTGGAGGGCATATGTCTGAATTCTCACTACCCCACCCCCTAATTCTGACAGAAATGACCTAGGAAATATGAAACCAAAGACAATCTTGCACAGAGAAGTGAGACTTTAATGCTGGAAACAGAGAAATTTTACTTAGAAAAGTGCCAGATTGGATTCATTTAAAGAAGGATTTCTGGGCTGACTTTAAAATTCATATTTTATTTTTTAGAGCAATTTCATATTTACAAAAAAATCCCTGCAGATTTTACAGAGAATCCATATATTATCCATCTCCCACTACGGTTTCCCCTGTTATTCACATCTTTTTTTTTTTCCAGGTCTGGAGATGGAACCCAGGGGCATTTTATCTCCAGGCTACACCCCCTGCCCAATTTTTTTTCTTTCTTTCTCTCTTTCTTTCTTTCTTTCTTTCTTTCTTTCCTTTCTTTCTTTCTTTCTTTCTTTCTTTCTTTCTTTCTTTCTTTCTTTCTTTCTTTCTTTCTTTCTTTCTTTCTTTCTTTCTTTCTTTCTTTCTTTTTTTGTGTTACTGGGGTTCCTGGAAGCCCTTCTACCTCTGGGCTACATTCCCAGACCTATTTTGTATACTTTTTTTAAAATTTGGAAACAGGGTCTCTTAAGCCAGCGCACGCACCTGGCTTCAAACCTGTGTGATCCTCCTGTCTCCGCCTCCCAAGCGCAGGGATTACAAGCGTGCGCCACCACGCCCGGTATTATTCTTTATTTTGAAACAGGGTCTTAGTGAGTTGCAGAAGACCTCACTAAGTAGCTGAGGCTGTCCGCGAACCCGGATCCTCCTGTCTCAGCCTCCCAAATGCTGGGATTACAAGCTTGTTATTCACATCTTGCATTAGTGTAGTGCATTTGTTAAACTGATAAAACCAATATTGATTTACTGTTATTAACTCTGTGGTTTATATTCAGGTTTATTCTTTGTGTTGTATAATTCTGTGGGTTTTGACAAGTGCATACTGTCATGTGTCTACCATTACAGTATTATGCAGGAGATTTTTACTGACTTAAAAATTCCCTGTACTTTATTTATAACTCCTTTCTCCAAATCCTTGATGACCATTGGATTATTTTATTGCCCTGTAGTTTTATCTTTGTGAGAAGTAGCATAGTTGGAAACACACAGTGTAGAGCTTTTTCAGACTGGCTTATTTCACTTAGCATTGTGCATTTAAGATTCCTCGGTGTCTTTTCATGGCTTGATAGCTCTTTTTCTTTTATCATTAAAAATTACTCCATTGTAGGGATACACCATAGTTTGTTTAACCATTCAAACTTTGAGGGACATCTTGGTTGCTTTCAGTTTTTGGTGACTGAATAAAGCTTTTTAAACATCCTTGTGCCCGTGTTTAGTTTAAAGAAACAGCTAGTTATCTTCCTAACTGGCGTTACCATTTTGAAATCCCACCAGCAATAAATTAATATACATTTTTCACCTGTCTTTGGTCCTATGAGGTTTTAAAAATAAATTTATCCATTATATAATAGCCTTGCAGTGGTATCTTGTTTTAATTCTTGAATGACATGTGATATTGGGTTTTTTTTTCCATATTCATATCTTCCATCTTCTTTAATGAGGTGTCCAGATTTTCTGCCTATTTTTAAGTAGGTTGTTTGTTTTAGTATTCTGTCTTAAGTGTTCACTCTATATTTTATTTATTTATTTTTATGATTTTATTGGTGCATTATAATTTTACAATAGAGTGAAATTCAAAGTAATGATTTATAACCACACGCATCACTTGGTGAGATTCCCTCCAGGTCCCACATGCTCCCACTTATCTGTCCTTGTACATGTTAATGAGATTGGCAGTGAGAACTTCATGTAAGAATGCAAGATTATTTTTCTGTTTCCTTCCTTGAGCTTTCTTTTATATATTTGGATGCAAGTCTTTGTGAAAATAGTTTGCAAATATTTTCTCCCATTATGTAGATTGTCTTTTCATTCTCTTGAACAGTGTTTTTGTAGAGCAGATTTTAGTTTTCATAAAGTGTAACATTTCGGCTGGGTGTGGTGGTGCACTCTTGTAATCCTTGGGAGGCTGAGAAAGGAAAATTGTGGGTTCAAAGCCAGCCTCAGCTACTTAGTGAGGTCTTCCACAACTCAGTGAGACCCTGTTTCAAAATGAAGTATAAAAGATAGGGCTGGGGCCGGGCGTGGTGGCGCACGCTTGTAATCCCTGCGCTCGGGAGGCTGAGACAGGAGGATCGCAAGGGTTCGAAGCCAGCCTCAGCTACTTAGTGAGGCTTTCAGCAACTTAGTGAGACCCTGTTTCCAAATAAAAATATATTAAAAAAAAATAAAAGGTCTGGGAGTATAGCCTGGAGGTAGAAAGCCTCTGGGTTCCACCCCCAGTACCACCAAAAAAAAAAAAAAAAAAAAAAAAATAGGGCTGGGGTAAAGCTTAGAGGTAGAATGCCCCTGGGTTCAATCCCCAGTACTACAAAAAAAAAAAAGTCTAACATGTATTACATTCTTATTGTAGTACATAAAAATTAACGAACAAACCCAAGATCTCCTAAATCTTCTGTTACCTTCTAGTAGTGGTATAGTAGACCATATTACATATATATACTGAGCTTATTTTTGTGAAAGTTTTAAGGTATGTGTTTAAGAATTTTTTGCATGTACATTTTCAATCATTTCAGTATGATTTCATTCCTTTGTTAAAAATCAGATGACTGTTTTGTCTGTGTCTACTTTGGGGCTCTTTCTTATGTCCCATTGATCTATTTGTTGATTCTTTTGCTAACACTCTGCGGTCTTGATGACAATAGGTTTTTGTAAGTCTTAAAATTTGGTAGCACCAATTCTCCAAACTTGCTCTTCTTCAGTATTGTGTTGGCTAGTCTATGCCTTTTGACTTTATCTAGTTTGTCCATAACCATAAAATAACTTGCTGAGATTTTGACTGTAATTGTGTTAAATTTATAAATCATGTTGGGCAGAATAGACATCTCAATAATACTGAGCATTCCTATCCATGAACATGTGACTTCTCCCCATTCATTATTTGATTTCTTTCAACTGAATTTTGTTGTTTTCTTCAACAGATCTTGTATATGTTTTGTTAGATTTATACCTAACTTTTGAGTTTTTGGTGCTCACATAAATGGTATTGTGTTTTAAACTTCAAATGTGAATGTTTCATTGATGGAAATAAATAACTGATTTTAGATCTCTAGAAATTATTCATATTCCGTACCTGAAGCTTTGCACATATTGAGCAACAGTGCCTCATTTGCCCTTCCAGAAATATCTGGCAATATCATTCTATTATCTACCTTTATGAGCTTGGCTATTTAAGGTACTTCTTATCAGTAAAATCATGAAAAATTTGTCCTTCTTTGGCTGGCTTATTTCACTTGTATAATGTCTTCCATATTCACCCATATTGTTACAAATAAGAGGATTTTTAAAAGTTAAGGTTAGTAATATTTCCTTTTATGTATATAACACATTTTCTTTATCCATTCACTTGTTGATGGATATTTGGTTTGGTTTTATATCTTAGTATTGTGAATAATGCTACAAACAACTTGAGAGTGCAGTTATCTCTTTAGCATATTGATACAATTTTTAGATAAATACCCGGAAGTAGGATTGGTGGATCGTGTGGGAGTTTTATTTTTAATTTTGGAGGAATTTTCATATTGTTTTTCATATTGGCTGCACCGTTTTGTATTTTCACCAACTGAATACATGCATTTTTTTTCTACATCTTTGCCCCCATTTATTTTTGTCCTTTTGATAATAGCCATGCTAACAGTCATGAGGTGATACGTCATTATAGCTTTAATTTACATTTCCTGAATATTTTTTTCCTATCCTAGTTGTCATTTCTATATTTTCTGGATTGGTTTTTTGTGTTAATAAGTTGTAGATGTACCTAATACATTTTGACTATTGATCCAACATAGCATGTGAGGTTTGCAGATGTTTCCTTCTATTCCGTAAGTTGCTTTCTCACTAAATACACTGCTTTCTTTGCTGCACAGAACTCTTTTTAGTTTGATATTGTCCCACTAGTTTACTCTGGAGTTTGTTGCTAAGGCTTTTGGGCCATATCCAATAAATCATTGTCATGACCAATGGTAAGAAAAATTTCCCTATATTTTCATCATGATTTTTATAGTTGTACTTCCTTTTTATATAAATTTTTATTGGCACATTGTAGTCATACATCTCAATGGATATACATGCACACATCACCCAATCAGCCCCTACCCAATCTCTAACCCCTTCCCTCCCCCTCCCTCCTACCCATGCTTGGCTTCCCGATTGACTTTAATATGTTTAAGTACATCATGTGCTTTAAAGAGTTTCCCTTATCCTCCCCCTTATCCCCTCAGATATGTCACCTTCATTGCTCCTCTAGAGGGTCCCTTCTTCATCCAGAGTTCCTCCTGTTACCCATTTCTCCCTAATATTTTGCACAGTAAGAAAAGCATCCTATTTCTTATTTTTTGTGACACTTCACTGTAAATGCCATAATTTTGTTCTCCCTTATGGCTGGGCAAAATTCCACTGTGTACATATCCCATAGTTTTGAAATCCACTCATCTGTTGAAGGACATCTTGGCTGGTTCCAGTTTGGCAATGGTGAACTGTGCAGCTATGACCATGGTTGTTCATGCATTAGTTTGGTGTTTTGGTTTTCATTCTTTCTGGTAGACACCCAGAGGTGGTCTTGCTGGATCATATGGTAAGTTCATTTTCCTTCTTCTAAGGATCTTCTATACTGTTCTCCAAAGTGGTTGCACCACCTTGCAATCCCACCAACAATGTATTAGGGTTTCTATTTCTCTACACTTATTCCCACTTACAGAAAACTTGAAAGGCAGAAGGTGAGGAACTTTGACAGGATGATCTACTCACAACCAATTTCTTTTTCTTTTTTGGTGGTACTGGGGTTCCTGGAAATCCTTCTACCTCTGGGCTACACTCCCAGACCTATTTTTATACTTTTTAAATTTGGAAACAGGGTCTCTTAAGCCAGTGAGGCTGGCTTTGAACCTGTGCAATCCTCCTATCTCTGCCTCTCAAGCACGGGGATTACAAGTGTGCGCCACCACGCCCAACTCACAACCAATTTTTTTTAATAGAGGTCACTTGGATCTGGAAATCTGTGAGAGATTTGCTGAGGTAGCAGCAACTTCTAGTGCTTCCTGGCCACACAAAATGCTGGCACTTTGCTGTGGAGCAGGCCACAGTTCCAGGCCTGCCACACAACAGGCTCCAGGCCCAGCCTCACTGGCTCCAGACCCAGTCTCGCCGCATGGTAGGCTCTAGGCCCGGCCCGCTGGCTCCAGATCTGGCCTCGCCACGCTGCAGGCTCTGGTCCCTGTCATTGTGGGCAGGGCATTTACAGAGGTTCCCATTTTTTCCCTCCACATATATATTTCTTTAAGTAGGAGAAAACAGCACGTGTCATTTGCAGAAGCTGGGAGCCCAATTCCCTAGCAGCAATGGATTTTATCTCCGCACTGAAAGCAGAGGCTCACAGCTTCGCCATAGAGAGCGGAATCTGCGGCTTCAAGCATACCCTGGCCCCCAGCACAGCGCAAATGAGCACAGCGGCCATGAGCTGAGGTCTCCGGGGAAAACCAGCACAGCGAGCAGGCCCAATAATATGGGTGGGGCTCCCTCCGACTTGCCCCAGACATTTTTCTTACATAGTATGTTGTTTAGAATTCCTGCACAAGTGTGGCAGGAACAGTCTACTTTTGGGGAGATTTCTTCAAAAATTCAAGGTGGATTGGATTGGCTCTGTCTGCCTCTCCCGAATACTGGCTGCCACCGCTGCTGCCATCTTGATCTCTCCTAGAGTATATTGTTGTTAATTATTCCTGTGCATGTGTGGCAGGAGCCGTCTGCTTTCTGATCTTTTCTGGGATATCCCTCCAAAAATCACTTTTCTTGCAGTGGTAAGCGCCGCGCTGCAGTCTTGCCTCTAATTCCACCATTTTCCACTCTCTCTCCTATATTTCAGATAGGAAGTCATGATTGGAAATATTTCTCTGTGTTGTCCCAATCAGCTATTAAATCAAAATCTGTTGTCCAGGAATTCTCAGAGGGATGCATGTCCTATTCAGCCACTGCCAACTACACCACTCTGGCCGTGGTTGCCACTGCAGCCGCAGCCGCCGCCATCATCCCTCCTCTTCAATATTTTTTAATAAAAGAAAACAGTACGTGTCTTTTTCAGGAGTTGGGGGCTCAAGTACTTAATAACAATGTGTTTTATCTCCCCACCAAGAGCAGAGGCCCACAGCTCCACCATGGAGAGCGGGTTCTGCTGCTCCTAGTGCACCCAGCCCCCGCGCTGTGCAGAGCAACGTGGCAACCAGGAGCACCCTTAGCTCTTGGGATGAGTGGGGCACCCACCGGCCTGATTATGCTGGGCCCATCTGACCCACCTTGAATATTTTTCTTGCATAGTATGTTGTCCAGAGTTCTGAGCATGTGGGGCAGGTACAGTCTACTTTCGTGGAGATTTCCTCAAAAGTTCAGGGTGGATTAGAATGAATCTACCTGCTCTCCCCATACTGGCTGTCACCGCTGCTACCATCTTGGCCCTCCTCCTGAGCATTTTTCTTACATAGTATGTTGTCCAGAATTCCTGAGTATGTGGGGCAGGAGCAGTCTTTTTTGGGGGGGAGATTTCTCCAACAGTTTAAGGCAGGTTGGACTGGATTTATCTACCTCTCCCGAATACTGGCCATTACCGCTGTCTCTGCCATCTAGGTCTGTCTCTTCTCTCTTATACTTTAAGTAGGAAGTCATGGCTATAAATGTCTCTATATGTTGTCCCAATCAGATATTAAACCAAAATCTGATGTCTGGGGTTTCTCAGAGGAATACATGTCCTATTTGGCCGCTGCCAGCTATCGTTGCTGCGGCCCCTCCTCTGAGTTGTACTTCTTATATTTAAGTCTTTTATCCATTTTGATTTGATATTTGTGTTTGCTATAAGATAGGGGTCTAATTTTACTACTTTGCGTATAGATACCTAATTTTTCTATGCCCTTTGTGGAAGAGAATTTATCCACTGTACATTTTTGCACCATTATTGAATATTATCATTATTAAACACGTGTGTGTCTATTAGTGGGTTCTATTCTCTTTCTTTGGTCTATATTCTGTTTTTTATGCTAGTACTGTGTTATTTTGATTATTGTAGCTAAAATCTATTGAAATAGATTTTTGAAATCAGAAAATGTGATGCCTCTATTTTTGTTTTTTATTTCTTCCAATCACATTGGTAATTCTGGGTCTTTTGTAATTTCATATTAATTGGAAGATATTTTTCTACCTTTGTAAAACATGCCATTAAATTTTTATAGGAATTGCGCTGAATCTGCATGCCACTCTGGTTTATGGACATTTTTCTGTATTATAATTATTCAAACATCTTAATTATATAAATTAATAAAATTAACTGTGACATTTCCATATAAACACATATCATGATTTCATTACATTTCCTCTCCCTAAGGCTCTCTCTCAGGCTTCCTCACAGTCCCCTCTTTATTCCCTAATAATCCATCTTCTACTTTTTGGCCATCATTTTAAGTTTTTCCATATGAGGACTTATAGGTATTTTAATAATGTTGTGTTCTTCTCCAGAAAAATAAGTTGTCTTTCCAATTTGTGTCTTGTTTAAATTTTTATTTAGTATGTTTTAACTTTCATAGTACAAATCTTTTACCTCCTTGGTTAAGTTTATTCCTATGCACTTTACTCTTTTTGATGTTATTATAAATATAATTCGCCTTCCTTTTTTTTTTGGATATTTTGTTCTTATGTATAGAAACCCTACTGATGTTTGCATATTAATTTTCCATTTTGCAACTTTACTTAATTCCTTTATTTATTCTAATAGAGTCTTTTGTGGATTTTTTAGAGTTTTATATAGCCAAAATATTTAAATAAAACAATTAACTTGTTATTTTCCTAGATAGATAAATATGGGCTTATTATATGTGGCCTTTATCATGCTGAGGCATTTTTGTATACCTAATTTGTTTACCAATTTTTAAATCATAAAATGATGTTTAATTTTATTACAAGCTTTCTCTGCACTAATCATTGAGATTATCATAAGCTTCTTATTTATTCCATTTAGGTTATTTATTTATTCTATTGAGATAATAATATGCTTCTTATTTATTCAATTTAGGTTGCTGCATCACATTTACTGATTTATTTTGGAGTGTTATTGAACTATCCTTGAATCCTATACAGTAAGAACAAGCTATCCATTCATAAAAGTGGGAGAGGGATTCGGCATATGATAACATCAGAGTGAATTGCATGGGAATACTAACAACCCTGTAAAATAAGTCTGAATGTGTTCCTTCCTCTTTACTTTTCTGGGAAAGTTTGAGAAAGACTGGTGCCAATTTTTTCTTTAAATATTTGGTAGAATTAATCAGTAAAGACATCTGGTTCTGGGCTTGTCTTTACTGGGAGGAATTTTTATTACTATTCGATCTACTGCTCATCACTGTTCTCTTTAAGTTCTTTCTTCATAGTTTAGTCTTGATATGTTTCATGTGTCTAAGAGTTTATGCATTTCTATTGGGTTATCCAACTTGTTGGCTAATAATTGGGTATTAAGTTTGTTTATCACTTTAATTTTTTGCCACTTTCTTTATTCCTTTTTTTTTTGTGTTCATGAATTTAACATTCCAGACAACCAAGAGTGTAGACTACATGTAAAACGTTGACCTTTTGGTGATTTTATTGGTGCATTATATCTCATATCTTAACGTAAATCATGTTGACAATGACATATGTGCACACGCTCTTGGTGTCCCCTCCTCCCAATTTCCCTCCCTTCCAATACAAAGTACCCAGATTGATGTTGGTATATATTCACATGTATACACACAATCTATGGTAGTATTTCTATTAATGAACCTAAGTATTCCTCTACACCTACCCTTATATCTCCCCTTTGGCTCTCCTGAGGTTTTTCCTCATCATCTGGAGTCTCTTGTTTCCCAGTTACTCCCTATCCTGCACATATTAAAGAAAACATATAACCCTTACTCTCTGTGATTGGCTAAGCTCACTCACCATGATGTTCTCAAGGTCCATCCTTCTTCTTGCAAATGATGTGATTTTACTTTTATTTGTTGCTGAGAAGAATTCCACTGTGTGTATTTCCTGTAATTTTGTAATCTGTTGATGGACACCTAGGTTGGCTGCATAGTTTTTAGTTTGATGACACCCCACTCATTAATTCTTGTTTTAATTTCCTGAGCTTTGGGGGTCTTTTTGAGGAAGTTTCTACCTGTGCCTATATGTTGGAGTGTTGAACCTATGCCCTCCTCTAATAGCTTCATAGACTCTGGTCTAATTTCCAGGTCTTTGATCCATCTTGAGTTTATTTCTGTGCAGGGTAAGAAATAAGGATTTAGTTTCATTCTTCTACAAATGGGTAGTCAATTTTTCCAGCTTCATTTATTGAAAAGGCTTTCTCTTCTCCATTGTATGTATTTGGCTTTTTTCTCAAAGGTCAGTTGACTCTAAGTGTGTGGGTTAGTTTCTCTATTTTCAATTCTGTTCCATTGCTTTTAAATTTACTTAAAAATTTCCCCTCAACTTAGCTAAAGTTTAACAATTTTGCTTGTCCTGTCAAAAAACAATCTTGTAGTTTTATCAATCTTTTCTATTGATTTTCTAGTGCAAATCTTCTCTAATGCTCGTTATTTAACCTTAGGCTAAATTTGTTCTTCCTTTTCTAATATCTTGAGGTATAAAGTTAGTTTGTATATTTGAGGTCTTTTATGAGTGTGTATTACATAAAAATTGTTCCCTTTATTACTGTCTTTATTACATTTCATATATTTCTGTATGATGTAGTTTCAGGTGTTTAAAGATATTTTAAAATTTTCCTTTTGATTTCTTTTTCAATCTGTTCATTGTTTTAGAGTGTTGTTTAATTCTACATATATTTTCAAACTTTCCTCTCATCAATTTCTAGTTGTCTACCATTATGAAAGGATAATGTCAAATGATTTGTCTTTGTTAATTTATTATGATTTGTTTGTGGCTGCTATGGCTTGAATATGGCTTATTTCCCAAAGTTTCATACACTGGAAGCTTCATTTCTGCATTTCTAGTGAATGTAGAAACCAAGTTTTTATAGTTTACGGCACCAAAATATTCTTGTGTGTGCGTATGTGGTACTGGGAATAAAACACAGGGACATTCTACCTCTGAGCTACACTCTCAGACCTATTTTTTATTTATTTTTATTTATTTTTTTAAATTTTTTTTTTTTTGAAACAGGATCTCACTGAGCTGCGAAGGGCCTCACTAAGTAGCTGAGGCTGCCTGCAAGACCATTGCCTCTGGAATGCTGGGATTACAAATGTGCGCCACCACCACGGCCTCATGAAAACTTCTATACAATTGCATTTAAAGTTTCTGCATTTTGATTCTTACTTTATATTTTGTGAACCATTGTTTATAAATTTTATTTAGTTTCTTGAACATAGATAGCTAATTTTAAACTTTTGTCTAGTAAGTAAGTTTAGTGGCTGGTTTATCTCAGAAATAGTTTTATTTTATTACTGTAAATAGGACATACTGTCTCCTTTCTCCCCCTGCTCCCTCTCCTTTCTCTCTTTTTGTTGAAAGCTGGCAATTCTTGGAAATACATTCTCACCCCTCACTAGGGTTTATGGGTTTTGATGGTCCTTTTTTGTTTGTAATTATCATTTGTTTAATAAATTTTCTAAACTAATTCTGTGAAGTGTGTAGTCTTTGTCTTACATAACTACTGAGCTCTTTTATCAGCTTAGTGCTCAGTTAATAATTGGGCATATATATATATATATATATATATATATATATACACACACACACATATATATAATAATTGAGCATACACACACACACACACACACACACACACACACACACACACACATATATATTGCGGTAGGGGGATGGAACCCAGAGGCATTCTACCTCTGATTGACACTCCCAGCCATGTTTTCCATTCTTTATTTTGAAACCGGATCTTGCTGAGTTGCAAAGGGTCTCACTAAGTAGCTGAGGCTGTCTGTGAATCACGATCCTCCTGTCTAAGCCTCACAAATGCTAGGATTACAAGAATGCACCACCACGCCTGGCTCCAGATATATTCTTTTTAAACATTTTAATTGAAAAGTAAACGTTTATGTATTTATAATGTATGTATGTATTTATAATGTATAGTGAATATATATACACACTGCATACAAATTGTGAAATGGCTAAGTGAAGCTATTTAACAAATATATATCTTCTTTTTTGTGGTGAGAACACATAAAATCTAATATCTAACAAATTTTCAAGTAACTGACATCACCATGGTGTTCAATAGTTTTCTTGAACTCATTTTACTGAATTTTTGTGCCTTTCAACATCTCACCAGGTCCTTCATTCTCCTGCCTCTGGTAACCACCATATTTTTTGTTTATATGAATTTGACTCTTTTAGATTCTACATATAAATGAGATTACATCATATTTTTGTCTCTGATCTGGCTTATTTTACTTAACATACTTCAGGTTCATCTGTGTTGTAATAAATGGTAGGACCCCCCCCCCCTTTATAAAGGCAAAATAGTATTGTACTGTGTGTATATTGCCACATTTCTTTCTCCATTCATCACTTGGTGGACACTTCTTTTTATATCTTGCCTATTGTGAAAAATGCTGCAGTGATCATGGAATTTGATATACTGGTTTCATATCCTTTAATATGTATCCAGAAGTGAGATTTCTGGATCATATGGTAATTCTAATTTTAACCTTTAAATAAAGGAAACTTGGCCGGGCATAGTGGCCCACGCTTGTAATCCCCGCACTTGGGAGACGGAGACAGGAGGATCGTGCAGGTTCGAAGCCAGCCATGCTGGCTTAAGAGATCCTGTTTCCAAATAAAAATATAAAATTTGGTGTCTGGAAGTGTAGCCCAGAGGTAGAAGGGTTTCCAGAAATCCCAGTACCACCAAAATAAATAAATAAATAAATAAATAAATAAATAAATAAATAAATAAATAAATATAAAATAAAGGAGAATACACATTTTTCATAGTGACTGCACTATTTTATGTCCCCATCAACTGTGTGCAAGTCTTCCTTCTCTCCACATTCTTGACATACTTGCTATTTTTTGTATTTTTGGTAATAACTATCCTATCAGGTATAAGACAACATTTCATTATGGTTTTAATTTGCATTTCTCAGATGGTTAGTAAGATTGAGCATACTTTTTGTATACCTGGTGGTTATTTGCATGTATCCTTTGGAGAAGTTTATATCCAAGTCTTTTGCCCCTTGTTTAATTACATTATTTTTCCTAACTATATTAGTCAGATTTTCACAACCATAATAAAATCCCTGAGTACACTTCCAGCAACTCGAGAATCCCCCATGTGGCACCATCTCATAAAAGTTTCACCACTCCCACTACTGCCATGTGAGGTCCAAACCTCCAATCACATCAAACCTTGGGGGACACAATTAAACCATATCCCAATCCACTGAACTCATGGTAGAGTTGCTTGTGTTCCTTATACATTTTGGCAGTAAACTTTAATCAGATGTGTGGTTTGCAAATATATTCTATCATTCTGTGAGTTGTTCATTCCATCGGTTGCTTCCTTTGCTGTGAAGATGCTTTTTAGACTGATGTAATCTGATTTGTCTATCTTTGATTTTGTTATTTGTGCTTTTAGTAACATATACAAAAAATCTGTGCCAAGATAAATATCACGGAGATTTTTCTCTATGTTTTCTTCTAGGGATTTTTATGATTTTAGGCCTTATGTTTAAATTTCTAATACATTTTAAGTTTCTTTTGTATATGTGGTGAGATAAGCATGTAATTGCATTCTTTTACATGCGAATATACAATTTTCCCGGTGTCATTCATTGAAGAAAATATTATTTTCTTGTATGATCTGAGTCTCTGTCAAGATCAACTGATCATCTGCATGTGGTGGCACACACCAGCAATCGCAGTAGTTGAGAGGCTGAAAGAACTGAAGGTTTGAAATCAGCCTTAGCAATTTAACAAGATTCTTAGCTACCTAGCAAGAGCTTCTTCCAAAATAAAAAATAATGAGATTTGGGTACATGTAGCTCAGAAGTAGAATACCCCTGAGTTAAATCATCAGTATCATCAGTCACTCACACACACACACACACACACACCAGTTGACCATAAATATATGTATTTACATCTGTGCTCTCTACTTTCTTCCAAAAGTCTAGATGTTCGTTTTATGCAAGTGTCATGCTGTTTTGATCATTATGGCTTTGAAAGCAAGTAGTGTGACACTTCCAGCTTTTTATTCCTTGCTCAAGATTGATTTAACTACTTTTATTTTTTTGTGTGTGTGTGGTTTCATATATATTTTAGGATATCTGTAAAATGTGTCATTGGAATTTTTAAGGGAATTTTATTGGATCTGTAGATTATTTTGATTAATATGGACCATTTTACCAATATTAATTCTTTTAATATATGAATATATCTTTTCATTTATTTGTGTGTTTCTCAACTTTTTTGATCAATGTTTTATAAATTTTAGTGTACAGATCTGTTAACCTCTCTGGCTAAATTTATACCTCTGTATTTTATTATGTGTTATTGTTAACTGTTAAAAATGGGATTGTTTTCTTGATTTATTTGTATAGTTTTCTGCTAGTGTATAAAATACTACTTGTTTTTGCATGTTGATTTTATATAACTCTGATTTAGATTTTTACTAAAATTGTTTATTAATTTTGACAGTTTTGGGGCGGGGCCTTTAGTTTTCTATATATAAGATCTTACTCTCTAGAAACAAAGGCAATTTTAGAAAAACAAATTTGGAAGCCTTTTCTTTCTTGCTATTGCTTTATTGCTCTGGTTTGGGTTTCCAGAACAATGTTGAAGGAGTGGTGAGAACAGGTGTCCTTTCTAGAGAACAGTTGTTTCTAATCATAGAGAAAATTTGTCGCCCTAACATACACGGCCTTTATTGTGTTGAGACACTCTCCTTCCATACCTAATTAATTGCACATTTTATTAGGAAATTATGTTTTATCTCATCAAATGCCTCGAGGTCAGTCAATAGTAGCCACATGGGGCTTTTTCTATTTCCCTGTGAAGGTGGGCACCATCATGGGCATGTACTTAGTCTCTTATATTTTCAAAAATGTTATCAGTGATTTTCAAAGCCTCTATGAATTTCTCATTATTCAGCTTATATTTTGAAGGTGTGGTTAGTCTATTGTCTTTCTCAACAATTATCTAATAACTCGGGCAATAGTGAAGTCAATCAATTGCCTGTAATTGTTATTTTTTTAAAATGTTGTCTGTTCTGAATAAAGTAAACTACAGACAGTCTTGCAAGCGGGGCTTTCCAGAGAACTGCCAGGAATGTCACATAATGGCAGCTTCCTGGGAATAAGCCTTTGGAAGAGCTCTAGCCCTGTTCTGCAATCTCTAGTAGCTGCCAAACTTTGCTTTTGCTCTGAAGGAGAGCTGTTCATTTTCAAGACAACCACAGACCTGGATACTGAGGGATGTGAATCATGCAAACCAAAATACCACAAAGTTAGTTTTTGCTCTTGAGAGTCAGATATTTGCTTGAATAAATGGTGTTTTAGTTTCTGTAAGGTTTTTGTTAATTTCTGAAGTCCTTAAAAATTTGATTCTGGAAATTTGATTCAGTTTTCTTGATGCCTTTATGCAAAAGAGAATTTTAGAGTTCCCTTGCTATATTTTGTTATGTCAAAAAGATATATTTTACATATGGCATTATATTAATAGTTACTGTAAATATGATTAGTAGAAGTGTTACTGACATGACTATTTCTGAAGGGAAAATAAGCCTACAGGATGATAATATGCTTTTGAAAAACATAAAGGTATGTGTGGTTGCCTGCAATAATCCTCACCTCCTGGTTCTAGTTTCACTTATGCTCCTCCTCTTTCCATATTAAATCAGCATTGATTCATAAGTCCAAGAGGTGATGGCGTTGTGACCTTGGAGACTAGTTCGTAGAATACACTGTCACTTCTACCTTGGTCTCTTGGATAGATTATTGTTGAAAAGGCCAGCTGCTTTGTTGTGACGACTTTAAAAAATGCCTTTTGAAAGGTCCATGTGGAGAATAAGTGAGTGTTCTGCCAAGAGTAAACAGAACCAGCTATGTGGCCACTAAGCAAATGAAACATTTACTCTCATCAAGCCTTCCAGTAATAGTGGTACCATGAAACACCTGACTCAATCTTATGATAAGTCTTTACCTGTCCAAAAGAGCTGATACTGCATTCTCAGCCAAATAGAAACCATAGGATAATAAAAATAAAATTATTACATTTATTTAATAACAAAATTATTTTTATTTAAATAGTATTACTAATATTTTAAGCCACTAAGTTTTACCATAATTTATGATTTCAGCAACTGATCACTAATACTGTGAGCAACTAAAAACATTCATCTACAAGAAAGTGAGGGGACCTTTCATATCTGTCATACTTTCAAGGTTATATTTAGATAAAAAGATTAAAATTGAGCCGGGCATGGTGGCGTATGCTTGTAATCCCCGCGCTTGGGAGGCAGAGACAGGAGGATTGTGCAGGTTCAAAGCCAGTCGCGCTGGCATAAGAGACCCTGTTTCAAAAAATAAAAAAAAAAATAGGTCTGGGAGTGTGGCCCGGAGGTAGAAGGGCTTCCAGGAACCCCAGTACTACCAAAAAAAAAAAAAGATTAAAATTGTAACTAAAATTTTTCATTTGTTTTGTTGATAATGGAATAATGCCAATACTGAAATAAGAAAATCAAAAATATAAAGATCATAAACTCAATTTTAAATACACACACACACACACACACACACACACACACACACACACAGAAAGATCCTAAAAAACTTATACAAAGAGTGGCATCCAGACAGGGTTTCCAAAAATGTATTATATAGCTGCAGACCTATAATAATTGAGACCTGAAGTGCCAGTATTGGAATAGAATATATTATTGGAAAATAATTTTAGGATCTCAGAAACTGGGTGCATCAATCTTAATGCAGGTTATTAAACAGTCCACTCAACTGAGTTATTGTGCAGTCACTGTAATATGTTAAAGTCATATTAAATTGTTAATTCTGCCTCAGACACATAATTAGGAAATAAAAATAATGTCACTGTGCATTAGATATAAAAGAGACTCTGGGTGCTATAATTAGATTATTTTGGGGCAGATAGATATTTTCCTGATGGATTTAGTTCTGTAATTGAGGAAATGATCAGCAAATTATACTTTTAGTCATTAACGTGTGCATTTTATAGAGGTTGTATTTTGTGTATAGTGAATAAATAACTTTTTATAGTGTCAAAAACAACAACATCAACAACAAAATAGTCCACTCTTTCAATATGCAGTTGAATTGTCTTTATCTAATAATAAAAGTATGTGACATATATTTATATATCTTAAATCAACTATATTATACATATATAGTTTAAAAGATATTGGAAAATAACAACTTTATTTGAAAAATAATTTTAGCAAAACTCAAAAAATAATAAGAATTACAGTTATAAAATAATTGAAAAAGTTCATTGTCTCTTTGGAGAAAAAATTCAAATGCCAATCGATACTTGAAAAATGAAGCTTAAGGTGGCAATTAAATATTTATCTTTAATACTTATTTTCCAACAAATTGCAAAAGTTTTTCAAAATAAACAGTTGACAATGTTGGGTTTGATGGGTAAAGGATAAATTGTCAAGTTTTCTGGAGATTATTTAGCCATACTATGGAAAAAGTTCTAACATTGGCACATTTTTTTCTCAATGCTTAAATTATGAATGCTTTATATTCTTATAATTGCTTATTTGCATTCCTTTATATATGTATTATTTTCAGTAAAAGAAATACAAATAAAAACCTTTTATATTTGCCTGTCCTTTCACCTAGGAGGAAGTAGATAGTTATCTGCTTAGCAGCGCAAGGTTATATATTATGTTCCTCATGAATAGTCCAAGCACTGACTTTGGTATCACTTTTTCTCATTCCATGTGGAAGGTGCTGCATACCTGAAAATAGCGGACCACTCGGCAGACCAGGTCAGGTGCCAGGAAGTCTCCAGTGAATCGCCAGATAATATCTGTCAAGATGTTGACCAGTCCTGTGAACGAGTCTAACACAAACACACAGTACTTAAATTCAGTCCTTCTTATATTTCCAACTATGCGGCAATAAAAATGAATTCCCAGGGAGATTTTTTCCCCTCTTGATTAATCAGATGGCTGCTGAAGCAAATGGAGATAAGCAGGGGGCCCTTGGCTTTCATTACTGGAGTTTGTTACCACGTGTGTAACCACCTAGCAGGCATATCAACAGTGACTGAGGAGGAATACACCTAAGGGTAGAGTTGACATTTTAAGGCACAGAAGAGTTTTAAGCAGATCTGGACTTACTTTAAAACAAGAAGTGTGTAAGAATCAGAACAAGGCAAAATTGATGAAAGCAAAATATTTATCTTTGGAACCCTTTTCCTCCAATTTTCTTTTTCAATACTCTTTTCAAATCAAGACTTCATATCTTCCTCCCCTGGGTTTTTATGTTTCTTCACTTTGTTTCCTTTTCTTCCCTCTTCCTCTTCTCTTCTCCTGTCTCTCTCCATTCCCTCCTCTTTCTTCTGCACTGGGGGTGGACCCAGAGGCATTCTAACTCTGAGCTATACCCTCCTGGCCTATTTTATATTTTTATTTTGAAACAAGGTCTCACTAAGTTGAGGAGGACCTTGCTAAGTTGCTCAGGCTTTTCTCAAGCCTAAAATCCTCCTGTCTCAGCTATCCAAGCACTGGGATTACAAGCATGCAACCCCATGCCTGGCTCCTTTCAACATCTGCTTTTGTAAAAAGTAAAGTTCTTAATTAGCGTGTCCTGGGGGCCAGTGCCAGTGGGCGGTAGGTGGGAATTGATGTGGCTGCACTTGGGTACTAAGAAGCTGAGTTCTCCAGGTTCAACATCCCCAAATCCAACTAACATTAGATTGATGTGTTTGGATATATAATGAGCTGAGCATTTTCAGGAATTTTTGGAGCTATAGAAGAGAAAGATTCTTCCCCTGAAACTCTGAACTTCAGCTAGCCACAGAATATATACAAACATTGCATTAAATCTTTTTCTAGAAAGAAAGTGTAGGAGATTAAATTCAGGGCTACGTGCATGCTAGGCAAGCACTCTACCACTGAACTACATCCCCAGTGGCTTCCCTTCTCCCCCAATATCTTTATCATTGTCATAGTTTTTGTTCCAATAATTGGAAACGTATTCTAATAAAGTAATCCTAAATATAGAAGAGTTTGGGACATAAAACTAAAAACAATGTCTGAGCCTAGGAAAATGGCAACTGTGGTATGCAGCACATCTCAGTTGCTGTAACAAACAAAATTTAACTATGGAGAAAGCAGCTGCTTGACAAGAAAAGACAAAGCAGCAAAGATAGACACACACACACACACATGGAACTGAGGTAGAATAAAATCAAGTAGTCAGGACAGGTGTGTATTATTTATTTCTTCTTTGTAGTTAATCTCTTTGAGTATTTTCTCTAGTGCTGGTTTTAAAGACTAAACTCCTTCAGTTTCTGTTTGTCATGGAAGATTTTTATTTCTCCATCTAATTTGAGAGATAGTTTTGCTGGGTAGGAAATTTTTGGCTGCAATTTGTTTTCTTTCAGAGTTTGAAATATATTACTCCAGTCCCTTCTGGCTTTCATGACTTGGTTTGGGAAGTCTGGAACAATTCTAATTGATTTCATTCTGAATGTCACTTTGTCTTTTGTTTCTGTTGCCTTTAAGATTCTCTCCTTGACTTCTACATTGGTCATTTTGACTATTATGTGTTGTGGGGAACCTTTTCTCTGATCTTGTCTAAAGGGGGTTCTATAAGTTTCCTGATCAACTCTATGTGTGGAAAATTTTTCTGCTATTACTTATATGATAAGATTGTTGATCCCTTTGGTTTCACTTTCTTTTCCCTCCTCTATGCCAATTATTCATAGGTTAGCTCTTTTAAAATGGGCCCATAGGCCAGGCATGGTGGCACACGCTTGTAATCCCCATGCTTGGGAGGCAGAGACAGGAGGATCACGCAGGTTCGAAGCCAGCCATGGGCGCTGGCTTAGGAGACCCTGTTTCCAAAAATAAAATAGGTCTGGGAGTGTAGCCTGGAGATAGATGGGCTTCCAAGAACCCCAGTTCCACCAAAATAAATAAATAAATAAATAAATAAATAAATAAATAAATAAAATGGGCCCATAAAGCCAGGCATGCTGGCTCATGCTTGTAATCCCCATGCTTGGGAGGTGGAGACAGGAGGATCTCGAAGGTTTGAAGCCAGCTGCACTGGCTTAAGAGACCCTTTTTCCAAATAAAAAGGTATAAAATAGGTCTGGGAGTGTAGCCCAGAGGTAGAAGGGCTTCCAGGAACCCCAGTACCACCAATAAATAAATAAATAAATAAATAAATAAATAAATAAATAAATAAATAAATAAAATTGGCCCATATTTCTTCAATGTCCAATTTCTTCTATCGAATTGTTTTTCTATGTTATATATTATGTGTTCCTTTTTGGAGTGATCGACTTCTAGGAGTGAGATTCTACTCTACATGTGATCTAAGCAATGGTTTATAACTTGAATAGATGCCATTATTTCAATGATTGCATTCTTTATTTCTTTCAGACACTCTCTAAATTCTTTTCAGAATTCCTGTATTATTTCTACAGTTATATTCCTGCTTTGACCTTCTGGAGATCTCTGTAATTCTGTTTTATCAGGCTCTGTAATTGTGGAGTTGTGAGAGCTCATTGTTCCCTTGTTGTTCCTTCAGAAGTTTGCCTCTGTTGCTTTTGACAGATTTCTCTCAGTCTCTAGGTGTAAGCTGGTATATCTAAGGGCAGTTTGTATTGTACTCAACAGTGAAGGTTGAGGAATGAGGGAAGTGAAGGAGTAAATGGAAGAATAGGGTAAAGTCTCAGATAGGATCAAATAGAATGAGAGTATGAGTTTGGTAACATAGTATATACTAGAGATTAGAGATAGTAAAAAAGTAGTAGTATTCTAGTAACCAATGTAGAGTTTCTGGTACAATGATATGAGGTATATTTGATACAAGACAAGGGAGAGATAAAAAGGAGAAAAAAACAGGAGAGGAATCATAAGAAGAGAGTTGATATGGACAAAGGAAGAAGCTTGGGATAGGGTTTGGAAAGAGGGTAAAAACAAAACAAAACAAACAAACAAAACACAACCAGGCATATACACTGACATACAGAAAAAAGAACAAAAAACCAAAATAACCCCAACAACAAATTAATGCAACTTTACAAATAAATGACTATTCGGCAAATAGGTCTGCTGCAGTCTCTGTGCAGATACTGAGTGCCACCGGCACCCTTCCTGCTGTTAGTATGGTTCTCTGAGATTTTCTCAGTCTGTGCAGATGAACAATATCACTGGGGCTGGATTTAGTATTAAGCACAGGTCACCCTCCACACTTTCCACAGATTTAGAGTCTCGGTCTCTTCCTTTCACCATTGGTGGTGTATGCCTCAAAATCAATCTAGGAGTCTATTCTTCTCAGTTAGGGCTGGTCTGGTCTGACTTCTCCCCGTTGCCACAAGTGGGAGGTCTGTGCTGATTCTGGAGCTTCTATTAGTTGGGTCTAGTGTTAAGCTAGACCTTACCCCCACACTTTCTGCTGATCAAAGCCTGAGTCTGTCTGAGCTTCTGTTATGTCCAACAGCAGCCCCCACTCCCACTTTCTCCAGGCTGTATTGGAAAGTGTCAGACCTAGGGTCTACACAAGTCCCCAGGGGTGCCCAGCTGAGCGTATTCCCGTCGGGGAACTGTGATCTCACTTACAGTGTTATTGAGCACTTCTCTGAGTCTCTGGAGTGTGTGGTAATCTCTGTCACCATTCCTCCTTCACTGGTTTGAACCACAAGATCTCAGATCCAGGTAGTTTATCATGGCTATGCGAGTCCCTAGGGACACAGTGCTAGAATTTCTCTTGTGGGGACTATAGTTTCACTTCCAATTTTGGTGCACGCTGGTTTGAATCTCTGGCAGGTGTGGTCAGCTCAGCTGCTGCTGGTGTGATGGTGCTGCAATGGCACTTTTGGCTGCAAGGATGGTGGGTTTCTATTCTGGTGTTGAGCTCCACTCTGGCTCCACTATGAGGGCATGGTGGGCACTCAGAAACTGTAGCAGGTCTTTGTGCAGGAGTGATTGATGACCTACAACCTGTGGATCTGCAGCTGGTCACTTCAAATCCTTGTTTTACTTTTTGTCTCTGGAGCATGGAGCTGTGAGGGAAGACTGACTGTGCGGCACTCACTGCCACAAGGTAGGCAGGTTTATTTTTTTCTCTCTTGTCAGTCTTCTAATCTTCTTTTTCTCTGTCCCTTGTGTTTATCATTTTTGTTCCTCCACTGATTGTATTTTCTGGCTTTGTAGAGCACTGTTTTTGAGGAAATGGAGATCGAGTGTCAGCAGGACTCAGAAGTGCTGCTTCTCTTGGTTGCCATCTTCCCCGAGAATAATGATGATGATCTGGTCTTTAATTACTGCTATGGTCTAAATGTATTACAGAATTCATGTAGGAACTTGGCTCTCAACGCGATCGTGTTGGGTAGGATACAGGAGGTGTTTGGGTTGTGAGGATTCTGGGCTCATGAACAGATGAACGCCTTTATAAAAGGACTTGTGCAAGTGAGTTTGTTCTCTGTGGTTTTGCCATGTGAGGATTCCAAGAGCATGAAAAGCTGCCTCTTGGAAGAAGAGAAAGACTTCATCAGACACCAAACCAGCTGAATATTTAGCTGTAGAATTACCAGGCCCCAGAGCTGTGTGCTAATAGATTTCTATTCATACATTACCCAGACTTTGGCATTCTGTTACAGTAGCACAAAACAGATGACTACTTCTTGTCAAGTCCTTACTTGGCATTTTAATATTGAACACCATATTGATCACACAACTGTCATTCCAGATATGCATTTCTCCTACTTGAAATGACCTCTTGCTACTTCTCAGCTTACTGATTCGCATTTATCTTTCAATATCTAGCTGTGTCCCCTTCTCCAGAAGCTTCCACTGACAATTTGCATATGTGGTCCCCCAAAGGGTATGTGGCCCTTCTAGTCTTATGCCTGTGTGTCTGTCTCAGCCTTTTTGTTTCTCTTTAGATCATGACAATAAGAAGCATTGGAAGCATACATGGGAACTGCAACAAAAACAGAAAAATCTTGGAAAGAAAATTCTCATAGCAATTCTGGGTGATAAGAAAAGTTTTCACTGAGAAGAGCAGACCTGTGCAGGGAATTGAGAACTGTGGGCTGTGATTGATCCAAGAGGAATGTCATGAGCTTTGCCTGGCAGGATAGACTGGATGACTGAACAGAACGGATACGAGTTACTTGGGTATTCCCCTTTGGCTCTTTTTTTTGTGTGTGTGTGGTCCTGGGGTTCCTGGAAGCCATTCTACCTTGGGCTACAGTCTCAGACCTATTTTTACATTTTTATTTGGAAACAGGGTCTCCTAAGCCAGCACCCATGGCTGGCTTCGAACCTGCGTGATCCTCCTGTCTCTGCCTCCCAAGCGCGGGGATTACAAGTGTGCACCACCATGCCCGGCTGGCTCATTTGTTTTTTAATTTTAAAAATTATGAGAAAATTAACTGATGTTTCTCTAGATTTAAGTGGCTATATGAACAATTATAGTGCATTCTGTTGAAATCTATTTTTCCCTCAGAGCTTAATCTTAAATAAGATTATTTCTGTGTGTAGACTATCAGTGGTACTGTGCCACAACATCCGTTAGTTGCTATTAAGCAAATGATGCTAGATCCCATCAGTAAAAAGCTACTTAGTCACCTAGGTAATTGAATACATTGCAAATAAGCTGCTCCTAGATGGTAATTGACAGGACCTTGGGAGCAAAGGGCACACTCTAAAGGCTTCAGAACTCCCATGCATGACTCCTGCTTTGTACAATTAATTCTGTGAAAGATCCTAGGAAATACTAATACTCAGAAAAGCCAAAGCAGGCTTCATTGTTTCTTTGAGGATGTCTTAGAAACCTGAATGTGGGTCCCTACATGCTTATACTTGGAGCATAAGTATGAGTGCACTGGAAAGAAGTCAAAAGTAAGGCACCAGCTGAGCTGAGTTCCAAAGGATCGTCATGGACTGGTGAGGTGAAAGGAGGTTAGGGGCATTGATTATAGGCACAGGTAAGAGCGTGAACAGTTATAGAGGTGAAAAAATGGAGGGCAGAACTACATGACTTGTGTATGTAAAATGACAGCAGTTTAGCCAGGCACAGTGGTGCATGCCTGTAATCTCAGTATTTGGGAGGCTGACACAGGAGGATTGCAAGTTCAAGGCCAGGCTCAGTAGCTTTGCAAGGCCCTTAGCAACTTAGTGAGACACTGTGTAGAGCACTTTTTTTTTCTTTTTTAGGAAAGGCCTCCATGAAAGTGAAAGAGGAACTTAACTCTCAAAGCACACTTGGCCATGACTCATTACACTCCAGAGTGCATCAGTGCAGTGTGCAAGCATTAACTCTTACAGCACACACAGGTGTGCTACTGCACACCCAGGTTATCAGGGGCAACACACAGGTACCAGGCACAAAGTGCAATGCTCAGAAATGATAGGCAATGTCCAGGCTCAGTGTCTACTGCCCAGGTGACCAGGAGCACTTGGACAACCACATCAAGTCCATAGCAACCAGAGGACTACAACGGTCAGCACCTGAGACTGAAAACTTGCAGCTTCTTCTGCCGAGGAGCCTGGCCATCTTACCAAGCTGACCACCAACAATGCGTCTGAAGGCTGACCCAGCCAGCTCTGCTGGTAGCCATAGGGCAAGTCCTCGCAGTCGGGTCTGACAGAACACCAGGTAAGGTCAGGCCTGAAGACCCAGAGTAGACTCACCACTGACCTGGGCCTGCATCCTCGACACAGCTCTGTGGTGAAAGGACTGCCCAACCTGCTTCCCAGGCTGTACTAATCTCTCTCTGTCACTCTCTCTGCACTAAACAATGGAACCAGCCAAGATGTCCATCAAAGATGAATGGATTACAAAACTGTGGGATATGTACACAATGGAATTTTACTCAGCCATTTAAAAAAACTCAATTACATCATTTTCAGGGAAACGGATGGAACTGGAGGACATTATGCTAAGTGAGATTAGTCAGTCACAAAAAATAAGAAAGCAGATGCTTTCCCTAATATGTGAGAGTTAGGGAGAAATGGGTCATAGGAGGAACTCTAGATGAAAAAGGAAATCCTATAGAGGAGCAAACAAGGCAACCTAAAGGAGGAGAAAGGAGGGAGGAAGAGGAAAATCTCTAAAACACACAATGTACTTAAACATATCGAAGTTAACCACTAAGCTGAGCAAGGAAAGGAGGGACGGGGAGGAAATGGGGTGGGAATTGGGTAGGGGTTAAATCAGTGATGTGTACATGTCTGTACACACAAGTTTTTACCCCAATATGATGTATGAATATAATGCACCAATAAAAATAAAACAAATAAAAAAGACAAAAATAAAAATAAAAAAGACAAAAAATAAAGCTCTTGCTTGCTTGCTTAAAAATCAATAAATAAAATAGTTAAGTAGTATAAAGTTTATGTGGAGTGGTAACAAATACAGAACTGGTCACAATAACACAAAACAATAAGTTTCTTGAAATGCCTGAGACCATGTTGTTTCCTACCATCTAATTCAGCTCAGAACAGACCTTGTTTCAAAATAAGAAAATGGCTGGGGTGTAGTATGGAGGTAGAATGCTTCTGGGTTCAACCCCTAGTACCAAAAAAAGCAAAAAAAAAAAAATAATAAAATAAAAGACAACAGTTTGTTATTTCACTGCCAAAGCCTAAAATTGGAAGTGGTAAAAAATAGGGCAATCAAGTACAAGAACCTGGACATTTCAGGCTCTCTGAGGATAGGGAAAGGAGCTTGCACTTTTCCTTTAGACCATGAGAAATAATGATCAGCAATGTCTAGAAACATGTGTTTTAAATATTAGTTATTGCTAGGAGAATCAATTTAGTAGATTCAGTATTGTAATTACCCTTTAGATCAATTAAGGCATTGTGCAGAAGGGCAAGAAAAGGATAATGGACATTTACTGTATGCAAGCGGGAGCGAGATTATAGAAAATGGTGGAGACTTGAGATCTATTTTGTAAGGTCATGTAATGAGGATTTGGTGACTCTTTTTTTTTTTTTTTTGGTGCTACTGGGGGTGGAACCCAGGGGTTTTCTATCTCTGGGCTATACTCCCAGGCCTATTTTATAGTTTTTTGGGGAACAAGGTCTCACTAAGTTGCTAAGAGCCTCACTAAGTAGCTGAGGCTGGCTTCGAACCTGTGCGATCCTCCCTGTCTCAGCCTTCCAAACCCGGGGATTACAAGCGTGTGCCACCATGCCCGGCTTGGTGAATATTTTTGAATGCTCTTGGCTTTGGTGTCCCTGGTAGATAGTAATACCATCAACTAAGCTGAGAATAAGGAGGATAAGCTCATTAAAATGAAAGTTATTTGAGTTTGAATTTTAATTGGGGTTTTAGAAAATACATATGTAATGTTATTATCAACATGATTAGATTGAAATCTGCTATGTTTTAAATTATTTCTGTTTCTCTCTGGATTAACTGGACTTTCTAAAGATTTTATTTGTCTCTTCTATAGGTATATTCTGATTCTTTTTCTTTTAATGTTGAGGGTTTATAATGCATGTTCTTAAATTATAATGGTGTATTTCACATAACATTACACAGACTCTTGCATAATATGTAACTTGTATGTCCAAAACACTTAAAGCATGCTATTTTTTCAATAGTTAATGTTTGCATGTTTTATAAAACACTATTACAATTTTGCTTTGAACAGTCAATTGCATTTTTTGAGTTATTTAAAAGTAAGAAAAATGTTTTTTTTTAAAATAATAATCTTTAGTTGTATTCTTTTCTTTAGAGTCAAAGGCAGAAGTTTATTAAGAAAAAGTGAGGATACACATTCAAGGGAGAGCATGGGTCAGCTGAAGAGAATGAGGGGCCTGTTTTCTTCTTTTAAGGGCTCTTGAAATCTTTTTCAGGATCACATTTCTGGTCAAAAATCTTCTTTAATGTTTGTTAAAATACAGGTTTGCTGGTAAAAAAAAATCCTGGCTTTGTTTTTGCTTTTCAAAAATTCTTCAATAGCTTTTATTTCACTTTTATTAAGTGTAGAATTCGTGGTGACATTTATCCCCACAGTCAGCTTTAAAGATGCTGCTTTTGTCTCCTGGCTCAAATAGCTCCTGACAAGCAGTTTAATTCTTACCTTTGGCTATTTGTAATTAATATGCTCACAGCTGCCTTCCGAGTTTTCTCTATATCATTTTCTAGCAATCTGAGTAAGTACTGTGTAAATACATGTGTATATATCTATATCTATATCTATATCTATCTATCTATATATATGTATAACAGAACAATTATCTCAATGCAAATTATTTCATAATTTAAGATCTATGTTTGATGCTTTTTATTATTATTGGAAACTTCTAGCTATTGTTCAAATAATAGCTTGTTCTTCTCTCTTTTCTTCTGTGATTCTAATTATATATATGTTGGACCAGTTGTATCATAGTTCTTGAATGTTTTAGTATCTCACTTTTCTACTTTTTTTTCTCATTAAGTTTCACTTTGGGTAATCTGTACTGATCTACTTTGAAGTTACCTAATTCTTTTTTTTTCTTTTTTTTGTGCATTGTAGTCATAAATTTTGATGAGGTACAAGATGGTGGAGATATACATGAACACATCATTATCAATCAGAGAGATGCAATTATCCAGTTATGGCCCCATTTCCTCCCCCTCTCTCATTCTTACGTTTGGCTAAGTGATTGACTTTGTTAGTTTTGTTAATGTACATCATTATAGAATTTTTTTTTATTTTTTATTTTTTGGTGGTACTGAGGTTCCTGGAAACCCTCTACCTCTGGGCTACACTCCCAGACCTATTTTTATATTTTTATTTGGAAACAGGGTCTCTTAAGCCAGCGAGGCTGGCTTCAAACCTGCCCGATCCTCCTGTCTCTGCCTCCCAAGCACGGGGATTACAAGAGTGCGCCACCATGCCCAGCGTCATTAGAGAATGTCCCTCTTCCCCCTCCCATTCCCTCAGTTAGGTCACCTCATTTGCTCATCTACAGTATCTCCTTCTTTGTTAGAGTTCCTCCTAGGACCCATTTCTCCCTAGCTTTCGCATTTAGAGAGAACATTCAGTTTCTTACTTTTTGTAAATTGTATTATTCTTTATAGTTGTGTAAAATTCCATCGTGTACATATGCCATAGTTTTATAATCCATTCATCTGTTGATGGATATTTAGGCTGTTTCCATAGGTTGGCAATTGTGAACTGTGAGGCTATGAACATAGACACACATGCATTAGTTTGGTAGTTTTGTTTCCATTCTTTTGGTAGATACCCAGAAGTGGTATTGCTGGATCATATGATAGGTTTATTCCCATTCATCTGAGGATCTTCCATACTGTTTTACAAAGTGGTTGCACTAATTTGCAATCCCACCGACAATGTTCCCATTTCTCCACATCTTTGCCAGTATTTGTTTTTGTCTGTGTTTTGAATGATTACCATTCTAGTTGGAGTTAGATGAAATATCAGGGTAGTTTTAATTTGCATGTCTCTGATTGCTAATGATGTTGAACATTTTTTTCATGCATTTATTGGACATTTGAATTACTTTTGTGAAGTGTCTATTTAGTTCACTTGCCCACTATGTGACTGGGTTTTTTGTTTTCTTAGTGCCTAGTTTCTTGAGCTCTCTCTATGTTTTAGATATTAGTCCTCTATTGGAGGAGTAGGTGTCAAAAAACTTCTCCCATTCTGTTGGCTCTTGGTTGAGGTTTTCAATAGTTTCCTTTGCTGTACAGAAGCTCTTCAATTTAATGCAATCCCATGTATTGATCAACCTTTTAGTTCTGTGTGCTCTTGGGGTCTTGTTGAGAAAGTTTTTACCTGTTCCTATGTTTTGCAGTGTTGTACCTGTGCCCTCCTCAATGAGCTTCAAGGTCTCTAGTTTAATTTCCAAGTCTTTGATCTATCTTGAATTGATTCTAGTGCAGGGTGAGAATGTGGGGTTTATTCCCATTTTTCTACATAAGGTTAACCATTTTTGCCAAAACCACTTGTGTACAAGCTATCTTTTATCCCAGTGTATGTTTTTGGCCCCTTTGTCAAAAATCAATTGGCTGTAAGTATGTGGATTTGTTTTTGAGTCTTCTATTCTGCTCCATTGGTCTATGTATCTGTTTTTTGCCAGTACCATGCTATTTTCATTACTATGGTTTTGTAGTATAAAGTCAGGTATTGTGATTCCTCCTGCATGGTTTTTGTTGCTGAGAACTACTTTGGCTATTCTGGATTTTTTGTTGTTCCAAATAAATTTAATAACTAATTTTTCTATATCTATGAGAAATGATCTTGGTAATTTAATGGGCATTGCATTGAATCTGTAGATCACTTTTGGAAGAATGGCCATTTTGATGATATTTATTCTGCCAATCCATGAACATGGAAGATATTTCCATCTTCTAAGTCTTTCTTTTATTTCTTTTTTCAATGTTTTATAATTTTCTTTATAGAGGTCTTTTATCTCCTTGGTTAAGTTTATTCCTAAATATTTTATTTTTTGTGGGAAATTCTGAGTGGAAGTGTTTTCTGAATTTCTTTTTCACTGGATTTATGGTTGGTGTACAGAAAAGCTTCTGATATTTTAAGATTGATTTTGTATCCAGACACTTTACTGAATTTGTTGATAAGTTCTATAAGTCTTTTGGTTGGGTTTGTTGGGTCTTCTAAGTATAGTATTATGTCATCTGCAAATAGGGAAAGTTTGAGTTCTTCTTTTCCTATTTGTACCCCTTTGATTTCCTTTACTTGCCTTATTGTTCTGACTAGAGTTTCAAGTACCATATTAAAAAGAAATGGTGATACTGGACATCCTCATGTGGTTTCTCTGGGTCTTCTTATAGTTGATTTCTACTTTCATTCCATTATGGTCTGAAAAGACACAGGGAAATATATCACATTTTTTGAATTTGTTAGTGCTCACTTTGTGGCCCAGGATGTGATTTATTTTGGAGAAGTTTCTGTGAACAGCTTAGAAAAATGTGAAATCTGCTGTAGTTGGGTGGAATATTCTATATGTGCCTAATAGGTCCATTTGGTTGATAGTGTTCTTTAGGTCTGAGGCATCTTTACTAACTTTCTGTCTAGATGATAATTTTAACACTGTGAGAGGGATGTTGATGTCTCCCAGTATTATTGTATTTGGACTTATGTGTGACTTAATCACAACAATTTTGTTTTATGAAAGTAGCTGCACCTATGTTTGGGGCATAAGTATTGACTATTGTTATTGGTCTGACTTTTCCCTATTCACCACAATTGGGTAGTCTACAGTAATCCCAAAGATCCTACTATTTGGATCTAGTGTTAAGCATAGTTCTCCCTCCACACTTTACACTGATGCAGAGCTTGAGTCTGTCCAAGCCTCTTCTATCCAACAGCAGACTCCATCCCCACCTTTGAGAGGTTGAACTGTAAGTCTCAGACTCACGGAGTTTATTGGGACTGTGCAAGTCCCTTGGGGTGCTAGGCTGGGCCTTCTCCTGCAGGGATGATGGGTTCACTTATAGTGTTGTTGAGTACTGCTCTGGATCTCTGGAGGGCGTGGTGAGCTCAGCCGCCACTGCTGCATATTGTAGCCAGTGTTTGCACAGGAGAAACTGATAGGTTACAATTCCAATGATCTTCAGCTGCTTACTTTGTTTCAAGCCCTTGGTTGTTTTTCTGTGCATCTCTAGAATTGGGTGCAGTGAGGCAAGATGGCGCTGCTGAGGCACCCACAGCCTCAGGGTGGGCAGGTTTCTTTTCTGCTCTCTGATTGATCTTCTTCCTTTTTTCCCCTGCTGCCTTTTACTTATCATGTTCTTTTTAATGTTATGGTGTTTTCTTGCTTTTGTAAGAATGCTGTTTTTAAGGCAATGGAAATTGGGTGTCAGCAGGACTGATATGCTTGCTTCCCTGGGTCACCATCTTCCAGGAACTTCCTTCAATTTCCTAATTATTATTATTATTTGGCTGTGTTAAGTCCACAGAAAATTCCTGGTATGAATTATGTGAGTTATTTTTGCTTTATCTAGTTTCTCACATTTCAGCTTCAATATTTTCTGTAGTTTTTCATCTCTTTATTATAACTACTCAGTTTTTCATCTTTTATATACTTGTTTCCCTAGAAACTTTATTGGTCAGTTATTTATCAGGGAGGAGTGTGTGTGTTTGTGTGTGTGGGGGTAGTGGGGATTGAACTCAGGGGCATTCTATTTTTGTGCTACACACTCAGCCCTATTTTTTAATTTTGAAAGTGTCTTACCAAGCTGCTGAGAGCCTCCTTAAATGGCTGAGGCTGAACTTGAGCTTGAAATCCTCCTGTCTCAGCTTCCCAAGTACTGAGATTGCAGGTGTTCATCACCACACCTGGCTAGCAGGGAGGATTTTTTTGAAAAGCTTTTATCTTAAGATCATTTTAGATTCACCTTGGTGTGGTAAAAAAAAACAGTACAGAAAGTTCTTCTGCATACTTCACCTAGTTCTCTCAGAATGATGACAAAAAACCAGGAAAGTGATTTTGTTAAGATATTATTAACTAAACATTAGAACTAATTTGGATAACAACCATTTTTACAAGTACATTTTTATGTCTCTGGGATTTAATCTGGCAGATATATAGCCATAGCAATAACACCACAGCCAGTTCCTGTCTAATAATGCCAATATTGGGGTCATCTTTCTCCCTGAGTCTGTTTGATTGCTTTGGCTTTTAATAATGGGTTGCAGTTAAATTTTCTTCTTGAATCTCATAAATGTTGACTGAATGGTAGACATTGTGTACAGAAGATCATTAGTGATGGAAAGAAACAGTATTTATTCCTAAAAGTATGCACTGTTTGGGGTGGTATTGAGTCAACCTACTTAAGAGTCTAGCAGTGGCTGGGTTTTAGTGTTGGTTGGCAATTCTAGTTCATCACAGACTTCACATTACCTCTTTGAATGCTCTACTAGGGGGAAATCTGGGGTTCTAGAGGTTCTAATGCTCCACTCTTCTTTCAGTTGCATCTGCCTTGCTGTGGCACTGCTACTGTATGTTACTCAATGCTGCTAGATGGGCGGGTGAAGGATGTCTTTTGTCTTAGCTCAGACTCTGTTTTGTGTAGATTTGGGTGCTTGGACCTTGTGGGTGGGATATTCTTAATGTTCTAATTCCTCCTCTCATGAAAATAAATCTCCCGTTTGGATCTAAAATGGGTTTTGTGTATGAGATAGTTTTACATGCTTCTCTAGTAGTAGGAAATACCTAATGGTATTGCGATGGCCATTTCCTGCACTTGAGGAATTTTAATTATTTTAAAAATTTTGGCCTTTTTCTGGTACTATGGAGGGACACAGTGTGGGATCCCCTGATGGCTTAGCATTCTTGTTGAGAGAAATGTCTAGGTTAGAGGATAGAATCTCATGTCTTTTGCAAGTATAGACTAAACTCTCCTGCACACCTGCACATAGTATCTGTAAATATTACTCAACTCTGCCACTGTCATGGAAGCCATGTTTTCAGACCGAATGGATATAGCTGTGTGCCAATAAAATTTTACTTGTAAAATTAAGCTGCAGACTGTATTTTGCCTATTGGCTGTGGTTTATCAAATCCGGTCTAAAGAATCAGCTCCAGATGCTGTATTAGGACTTTAGGAATCCTGCTCCCTTACTTTTCAGTTTCATCCTATCTTAATTTCACTCTAAAAGAAACATTTTTAACAATCACATTGATACCAGCAGCCAGTTAATTGATCAAAACATTGGTTAAAGAAATAAGGCATACACATAAACCTACCTTAAAATATGAGACATAAAATGTACATTTATGTCTTTTTTTAGTGTAAGTCCAAGACTTTGATTTGATTTGATGTACCATCCTTTTATTTTTCATAGAATATAGTCATAATGAGTCTTTATAATTTCCAATTTTGGTTTCCTTAAATTGGAGTGAGAAGTTGAGATGCCAGCAAGGCAATCTGAGGCAGCATCTCATTGCAGGGATTTTTATAATCCTCCTTTATCTTTTATAGTTGTATCTTCTGAGCTTAATTCTATTGCAGCTTTTTTAGTGACTCACTTTAAAAAAAAGGTCAAGTCTTCCCAGAGTTTCTACCTTAATTTTCACAGAAACAATAACTCTTTAATGCTCCTTAAATTGTATGAATTTAATATGAGTTTAGCTGGCATAAAACATTGAGAGTAAACACTCTGATTACTGTAGTAAAAAGAAGTAGGAAAAGAAATGCACAGGCTCATTGGAAACTCAATTTCTGGTCACAGTGTTCAGTTAGTGGAGTTGTTTTGCTGAAAAAGAAGAGTGTTGATTAGCCTAATGAGACTGGCTACAGGAATCCCCTTATTGTCCCAAACCATCCCCAGCTAAGCATCTTCAGGCCCTTTCTTTGTGCTGCTCCATTGGCTTAGGAAGATCTTTCTCTACCTCTTCCTGAAGAATATCTCCTTTATGACACCTTTTCTGACTGCTAAGATTGGCTTGGTTATTCCTTCCTCTGTGCCTCCTCTGCTCTACTTTTCTAGTTCCTATAATACATGAATTCATTCTTCTTTTCTGTTTCTCTACTATTCTACTAGCCATTGGGAAACAGATTTTTTTTCAACTTCATATATTCAGGCTCTAAAATTGTGACACCACACAGAAACATTTGGTAACTTTCCATTAAAGAAATTAATCCGTTATTTCTCTTGCTATTTGGTTGACTGCAGCACGGGATATTTCACTGAGATTAAGTCACATCAACCATTGTCTTCTATGCAGATTAAAGTAATGATTAGGGAATCCAGATGGCAAGAGGAGGAACATGATTAGAAATTTTGTCCCTAAGCAAATCTGTGGGAAAGCTCCCAGGGCTCTTGGTCTCTGCTTGATTGCAATCTCCTGATTGTCAATGGCTGGACCTTATTCATGTCTATAGTCTTACTCCTTTTCATAGTGCCTGGCATGGTACTTGGTGCTTGCTAGGTAAAGGAAGAAATGCTGGCCAACTAAACACATTAATAAACTTCTTAGAAATGCAAAAGCTACTCCTGTAGGATACACCCTGCATAGAGAACAAGTTGCAATTTCAGTCCATGTCTTAGATTTCTGCTTACTCTCAATTGCTTTTTGGACTTTCCCATGCAGAAGAGAGACAAGAATAGGAAACATTTAGCAAACCAAGTAAATCACTAAAAAAAATCTCAACAAGTGGGTAGAACGTGAGTAGCTATTAAACTAGATATGGGGGATGTTGAATAAAAACTCACATTTTATGAATACTTTAACATTTTGGTTAACAAAGATCCTTTTAGCCTTATAGCTTCAATTGTGGTGTGATAGATGAGGAGTGTTCTGGTTTTCCTGGAGGAACACTTTGGGTAACAGTGTCCACTGCATAACTTTAGAGAATGTGATGCCTCCAGGACAACCCAACATCTTTAGTATTGTTTTTAAGTGGGGGAGGATTGTGGCTGGGTGATAATGGCCTTTTTACTTGTGACTGTACAATAATTATTTTTTATATTGCTTGGGGTAGCTGACCTCTGACTTTTCTTTCTTGACAACCTAAATGTAACAAGAAATGTGAAAGTTTATTTAATGATAGAACTCTCATTAGCCAACCTCATGTTGAGTACTTAACTGCTAATTAAAATCATTTATCTAAAACTAAATTCTTGAGACTTCTGGGAAGATGGCAACCAAGAAAAGCAGCGTTTATGAGTTCTGCCAACACCCGATCTCTATTGCCACAAAATCAGTGCTTTTCATATCCAGAAAACACTATCAGCAGAGAAATAAAAATGTAAACACAAAGTACAGAGAAAAAGAAGACTAGAAGAACAATCAGAGACCAGAAAAGAAACCATCCCGCATTGCGGAGCCGCACCAGCGCCAACATGCCTCACAGCACCAGGCTCCAGAGAGGAAAGGTAAACAAAGAGGTGAAGTGAGCAGTTGTGGATCATTGAGGTGTAATTCAGCAGTTCTTTCAGCACAAAGAACGTCTAAAACTCCCAGTGGCCAAGCTCATCACACCTTCCAGGGACTCAGAATGGAGATCAAAATCAAAAAAGAAATACTCCAGCCTCACAGTTGAGGACGTGACAGTGGCACCATATTGCCAGCAGTGGCAGCGAGTTCACCACGCCAGCGATGGCTCCAGAGCAGCGCGCACAATAACTGTAAGTGAAATTGCAGCCCCTACAGGAGAAATCCCAGCACTGCACCCTCAGGGACTTGCGCAGCTTTGATAATTTCCCTGGGTATGAGATTTTGCAATCTAACCCAGTGAAGGAGTAGTGGTGGCAGAGATACCACACCCTAGTTGCAGCTCCCCATGGGAAAACACCCACCCTGGCACCTCCACAGTATTGCACAGCCTCGATTAACTCCCTTGGTCTGAGACTTTATGATACAACCCAGTAAAGGAGTAGTGGCAGCTGAGGTTACAACTAACTCAAGATCCAGAGCAACATAAGTGAAGTTGTGGTGACCTGGGGAAAAACCCAGAGAAAGCACAAACTTCTAAAATTATGGGAAAGAGGAACAATAGAGCAATGAACACCCACAACCCCATAATATCAGAACCTGATAACAGAGAAATTCAGAGATTTCTAGAAGATCAAGTCAGGAATATAACTGTAGAAATAATACATGACTTTTGAAAAGAATTTAGAGAGAGTCTAAAAGAAATAAAGGATGCAATCATTGAAGTAAAGGCCTCAATTCAAAGTATAAACAATTGATTAGACTACATGGAGAATAGAATCTCGCTCCTAGAAGATGATTACTCCAAAAATGAATGCATAATTTTTAACTTAGAAAAAAAATTCAGACAGCAGTAATCTGACATTGAAGAAATATGGGCCCATTTTAAGAAAGCCAACCTAAGAATAATCGGAATAGAGGAAGGAAAAGAAGGTGAAACCAATGGGATCAATAATATCTTCAAGGAAATAATAGCAGAAAAATTTCCAAACATAGAGCAAGAGATCGATACATAGGTCCAGGAAACGTATAGAACTCCCTTTAGACAGGATCAGAGAAGAGGTTCCCCAAGCCACATAATTGTCAAAATGACCAAGATGGAAGCCAAGCAGAGAATCTTAAAGGCAACAAAAAGAAAAGGCCAAGTGACATTCAGAGGCAAACCAATTAGAATCACTCCAGACTTCCCAAACCAAGTCATGAAAGCCAGAAGGGCTTGGAGTAACATATTCCAAACTCTGAAAGAAAACAACTTCCAGCCAAAAATTTTCTACCCAGAAAAACTATCTATCAAATTAGATGGGGAAATAATAAGCTTCCATGACAAACAGAAATGAAAGGAATTTATGTTTTCAAAACCAGCGCTAGAGAAATTACTCAAAGAGATTAACTACAAAGAAGAAATAGGTAATACACACCAGAACCAGAGAAACAAGATTTTCTATCCAGCAGACAACTAAGCAAAGAAGAATACACAGTATTTCACACAGAAATAAAATCTTTACATGTTAGGAATTAAAAGCTATCTCTCAACAATCACACTGAATATAAATGGCCTCAATTCCCCAATAAAAAGACATAAAGTGGCACAATGGATTAAAAACCAGAATTCATCCATCTGCTGCTCACAAGAAACATACTTTACAAGGAAAGATAGTAACAAACTCAAGGTAAAGGGCTGGAGTAAGGTAATTCATGTTAAGTAGCCATCCTAACAAATGTGAAGTAGTATTTCAGTATAGTTTTTATTTGTATATCCTTAATGATTAGTTATATTATGATAATGATGAGTAATATTCATGTGTTTATTGGTCATATAAAAATCTTTGGAGATTCATTATTTTAGTCTTTTTCTTATTTCTAAATTGTATTGTTTGCTTTTATTGTTGCTAATTTTTAGGATTTCTATTTGGAATATTAATATACCTTCAGATATAGCATTTGGAAATAATTTAACCTATTCTATCAGTAACTTTTAATTCTGTTTACATTGTCTTTGTATGTACAATATTTTTCTATTTTTTATGAAGTTTGTTTATTCTTTTGTTGCCTGTGCCTTTGGAATCATATCCAAGAAATCACTGCCAATTTCAGTGTTGTGAAGTTTTATGACCCTAGTTTTCTTCTAAAAGTTTATCATCTTAAGATTTACGTTTAGGTCTTTTATCTATTTTGAATTAATATTTGTATATGGTGTTAGGTAAGGGCCCACTTTTATTATTTTTAATGTAGTTATTATTTTTCAACAATATTTAGTGAAAAAATTATTATCTTTTTCACCAAATGTTCTTGGTCAAAAATAATTTGACCATATATGGAAGAAAAAATCCAAACATATAAAAATTAGTCAAGAAATCAAGCCTGGGAAGGAGGAAGGGGGAGGGAAGGGTTAGGGATTGGGTAGGGGCTGATTGGGTGATGTGTGCATGTATATCTCCACAAGTTTTTTTTTTTATCCCATTAAGATGTAAGATTACAATGCACCAATAAAATTTATTTAACAAAAATAAAATAGAATTCTCATGTTTCTGGATTAGGCTTATTTTATTTTACAATAAATATGATTCTGCACCATGCCCTTCACTGAGATTAAGTACCAGTTGAGTTTAATGACCTAAACTGTCAACTCCCCAGGTCTTTGTAAATCTCTGGGAAATTGCCCACACCTGAGTCATTACACCTCAATTAAGTAAGAAATCAACACATCTATTCTCATTAGAGAAATCTCTTCACAGAAAGCCTGGTTCCTGAGACTTTCAAATAGTCTTTTTTTTCTTTTTTTCTTTTTGCCCTTGGGGATTGAACCTAGGGACATTCTACCTCTGAGATACAGCCAATTTCTTTTTATTTTTTGTTTTGAAACATAAACTTGCTAGGTTCCTGAGTTTCACTATGTGGCTGAGGATAACTTCATACCTATGATCCTCCTGTCTCAGCCTGCCAAGTACTGCCAAATAGTCTTACTAAGTCACAAACACTACCAATGATTCTCTTTCTACCTTAGCCCCTCCAATCAAGTAACTCTCTTGCATTTAATTTGAGAAACTCAAACCCTCAAACTTACACTTTTTGCATCTGTTGTGTGCAAAAAACCAAGAATCTCATTATTGAGACCAACTGGCCTGCCTGCATTGATAGATGTTGATGGATGGCGAGGAATTCCTGTGCTTGTATGTGCACACATCAGGTGAGCAAGAGCAAATGTTCCTTGGACACAGGGAAAGAAGGCACTGAACAGCCACTGTTCCCGCTCTTCACTGCGTTTTAAAGGGGAAGATCTCGAGGCATGGCAGTGTGGAATTATTATTGCACACAAGAGTTTCAAAGTTGCTGAGAGTAGACATATGGACAACTTGTTTCCTCTTTCAAATGAATTTTATTTTTCTGCAAATAAAATTACCATAAATGGTCTGGGGTTTTACACTCAAGTAAAGGAGAAGAGGACACCATATTTAGTTATTCAAGAGGCAAGTTCTTCAAGCACCTCTGTCCCTTCACAGTTCTTGCCCAAGAGGAGCTGAGTTGCAGCAGGTTGGGATGGAAGAGGTAAATTATAGGGATGAATATTTGGCTTTCATTATAACCTCTGCATCTAGCTACAGGTTTGTACATAGGAGAGTGAGGCAGACATACAGATACTCTGCCCGGATCCTGCTGCAAGAAAGAACTCTACCCAGCAGTGAGGGATGAGGTTCCCAGGCATCCTCCAGCTGTTAGATTCCTCAGAGTTTGCCTCAGCTTTCTAGTTGAGATCATGGTATAACATCTGTCAGTAAGTGAACTGTGGATAGAAAGTTCAGTCATTGCTACCTGATAGGAGCATCCTTTAGTGACTTGGTAGAGACTGTCTGGTTGACATTACATTTTGCCATATTCTCCTCCTTCCCTTTTCTTTTCACAGGTGTTGCTTCCCCAAAGCTTTGTATTTCTAATTCTGTTTTAGCTCTGCTTCCAGATGAACCCAGCAAACATCACAAGATGAGGCAGCAACATACATCAAATAATTCTAGAGCTGGTCTTTATGGATGTTTTTGTTATATGATCCAAGATCTTAGCAAAGATCTCCTTTGTTCAAAATTAAAACCATTTAGAAAGGTACCAGGCTGCTAAAAATTACTTTGTCACAAATCATTGCTATGCTTAGAGCCTGCTTGTAGTGTAGCCTGCACACCTGTGCCTGGGTGTCATGCTTCCGGCTTGTATGAATGTTTGTAACAATCACCAATTTACTCCTCACTACGGAACACATTTTACTGCTGCGTCAAAGTCCTGTATGTAGAACTCTCAAGTTCAATTTTCTTTATCGGGAAACATTATGCTCTGTATTTTCTTCAAGGCTAAGCAAAATCCTCTCTGATTAATTTTGTCCTTTTGGCTACTAAAGAAGCACAGAATAAAACATGGTTCAGCTGTGGTAAATTCCCAGTGCCCAAAAGTCTAATATCGTTCATTTTTTTCTTCTGAAGTTATGGCATAATATTTTTCATGGCCCTCCTGTTGTATTTTTTATTTTGGGGGATATGTTCATGGCTGGACATGGTGGCACATAAAACTTGGGAGGCTGAGATAGGAGGATCATAGGCTCAAGGCCAGCTTCAGCAACTTAGCAAGGCTGTCATAGACCTTATTAAAAAAAAAATAGAAAGGGCTGGGGGCATAGTTCTGAGGAAGAACATCTCTGGGTTAAATTCCTGGCACCACTGCTCCAAAAATGATGAATAAGAGGTAGAGGCTTTGTTTAAGCTAGATCTATAATAAAGACTGTTTGTTTTATTTATTATAGTCCTGCTAGTTAATCTAATACATTTGATACCCACTTAGAGAGCAAGACTGGTTAAGTTAACTAATAAGATAGAATTAAACGGCTCTTTGAGAGAATAGAACATCAAAAAGACTAGTTATGACGAGTGGTTTGAAGAGGGATTTCTGTTAACTGGAATGCTATTTGTGGGGCAATACTTGGTTATTTCGATGGTCTTATACATTACAGAAAACATAGTATTTCTTGACTTTGCTTACTGAAGGCCAGGAGCACCCCAATTTCTATTTTTGTGATGATTCCAGATGGCCCACTGAAGAGGACTCACTCCATTTAGAACTACTGAAGTATGGGAGGACATCTAGAGGCTGGTTGAGAATAAGCCTTGGCATTCTCAGAATAATTCTAGTTTCTATCAGTCATGATTATACCTGTGGCCATTTCACTCAAACATATCCTGGTCTACATGGTTCCATGGCAACAGATTATTCCAGGGCTAGGAATAGTATAAGATAAGCCTGAAACATTGTGTTGTGTTGGAAATTAAGGAAATGCTCAAAGAATGCTGAGAAATATTTCAATAGGAACAGGATCCAAATTATTGGGCCCTTCTTGGCCAACTGGCAATCTGAGAATCAAAATAATCACAGTAACAAATTATAACCTATTCAATAAAATTAGAATCCATGAGCCCATATTGATGCAAATAAATAAATTGAGGATACGCTGTTGCCAACTAATTAAGTGTAAAAGAAATGATGTAATTAGACAACCGTCATTTGGGAACCTTTACAGCTTTGATTTGGACAAGACTCTACATTGGAAGTGAAGGGCTGTGAATGAAAGTTTGAGAAGCAGCAGGATCTTAATTATGCAGTTTTATGATACTTGTTCACTGCAAAGGGAAATATAGCATCTTTATAGTGAAGAAATATGGCAATAACATCATCAGTAAATGAGACAAATTGGTATACTGTGGCTGCTTAGATTATAGACAAAGAGAAACCTGGCATCATTTCTGTGGTATATCTCAAAAACACACAACCTAAATCTCAATCACCTAAATCTAAATCACCCTACAGATTACAAAACTATGGTATATCCACACAATGGGATTTTAGATAACTATACAAAGAACAAAATCATGTGATTTGCAGGAAATTGACTGAATTTGAGATGATTACACTGAGCCAGATTAGTCAGTCCCCCCAAACAAAACGATGTATGTCTTCTCTTATATGAGCTAGAAATTCAGAAATAAGGTAAACATAAGGTAGAAAAGCAGATTTGAATGTAGTTATTGAGGGGTTAGGGAAGGAGGGGGGTGAAAAAGTAAATAGTGTAACAGTTAAAATATTGTTATGTATGTATACAAAATTAGCAATCTCAATCTCAAAGATGTATGGGGAGCAGGCAGAGGAGGCAGGAGTCAGAGGGAAGTGCTGGAAGAGCTGTGTGCACGTGTGTCTCTGTCATCCTATATCCCAATATAAGTTTACAATGCCCCAAATTTTTAAAAAAGATAAAAATAAATATAAAGTTAGAACTATGAAAAAGAAGAAACATTATGCAAACTTTAACTGGAGGACAATTCGTAAAATATTGAACCTGTACTATTTTAAAACATGGTTGTTATAAAACACAAAAGAAAGACCGAGGAATGGTTTTAAATACAAAGGACTAAGCATGTGACAACTTGACATCTGAATACAGTGCATGATTCAGGATTGTCTTCTGCTATAAAGTACATTCTTGGGACAATTGGTAAAATTTAAAGCAAGTTTGTAGATTACATGGTAGGATATATTTGGATAAATGGATGGTTATGTGAATAGATGAATCGTGTTTTGGTTTTGATCTGAAATGTCCCCCAAATCTCATGTGTTCAGAGGTGAGGCTTGTAGACAATGATTGGATCACGAGAGATCTGTCCTCATTAGTGATTAACCCATTTGATGGATAAATCCACTGATAGCTGGATGAACTACTGTTGGTGGGACCTGCTTGGAGGAGGCAGGCCATGGGGGTGAGCCTGGGAAGGGTTGGTCATGTTCCCAGCTCTTTCCATGCGCTAGTTCTCTCTCCCCCCTTCCAGGCTGCCATAAATTGTTCAGCTTTTCTCCAGCACAGCCTTCTGCCACCTTGTTCTGCTCTCCTCACACCCAGAGAAATGGAGCTGGCTTACCAAGGACTGAATCACCTAAATCCCTGAGCCAAAATAAATCTTCTCGTCTCTAAGTGTTCTGTGTCAGATGTTTTTTTCACAGTGACCAAAACCTGACTAACACAGACAGACAAACCGAGGAAATTATAAAGCAAATGTATAAAATATTAATAATTGAGGAACGTGGGTACATGGTACAGGAGAATAATTTATACTATTCTTAACTTCCGACAATATCAAATTATTTCAAAACAATAGGTCAACAATGAAACATGTTGGAAGGGCCCATGATATGATGACTCAACCGTGGGGTGGAGCTGGCATGTTGTAGTGCTGTGAGCTCTGCACAGTACTGAAGATACATAGAACATGCTAAGAAAGGGCTGCTGTTGTATTAGGAAGTGAGTTTTAGAATTGTTTAGAATTTCTTCTCATCCTGAAATCCATTTCTTCCTGGCAGGACACTGTGCAACATATGTGCTAATTATTTATCAGGGAAAGATTTGACATATGGGCTGATATTTGTTCCCATAAGATACTGCAACTTTATAATCTTTATACTCCCTGGAGGTGGAGGGCTCTCATACCCAGAAATAGAGATCACATTAAAAACAAACTAGCAAGGAAAATAAATAAACAAAAAAACCTACCAAGCAACCAATCACAACAGCTAACATATACAGTGCTTACCATATGCTGAGCAATGCTGTAGGCATTAGATTAGAAGAATTAATTTCATTGTTAATAATGATTCAAGATAAATGCTATTATTACAACTCCTTTTTACAGGTAAAAAAAAAAAAAACTGAGACATACACAGTGTATATACACAGATAATCTGAGACTCAAAACTAGTTAAGAGGGTTGCAGAAGCCAGGCTTACTTTTCAAGGCTCTACTGCCCTGACTCTTGAGGTACTCTAGGCACCAAAGCCATTCTTATCGGATTGCTCTTAAAAACAAGCTCAAATGCCCAGGGTTAGAACTATGTGGAAGAGCCTGAGATGCTGCACACATATTGCTGCAGAAGAGAGGGTCTTTTTTTTTTTTTTTTGGTGGGCAATGGAACCAAAGCTTGGAAGAGACTTCAGAAGGTAGGAGCAGGTGCGCACAGCCAAGTCTCAGGGCCAGGAGAAGGCTGGGCCCCTAACTGGGTGATCATGAGCAGAAAGAAAGCCATGTCCCACCAGTGGGTTCTTAAGACAGAAGCTGGAGAGTCATTTTGAGAGCAAGACAACCGACGGGTTTCAGAGCTGAGAGTTAGATGCACATCACTGTCGTTTTATTTCCTTGGAAAGGCTCCTTTATCACAAAGTGTCTTATAGGCCGCATCTTTCCAGGAACCACTCCCTTTGTCCAAAAATAGGCTGACAGCTGTGTGCCAGGCTCTGTGCTGAGCATTTCACATATATTATCTTATATGATGCAGTGTTTTGAATAAATGTATCTGAGCCAAACTGCCTATTGTGCCCGTAAACAGAAGTCGTGGCCATTTAGTGTGCATTCTCCCTCCAGTTTAGTGAAATTTAGAGTGTAAATTGGAGTTTGATGTAATTCTAATTGAGTAGAACAATATAATTAGATAATGGTACTCTCTAAGTGCAACATAACTACAGGTACTAAAAACATCACAGGCTGCTGGAAAGAAGGGGGCACTCTCAGACCAACGGAGATTCCTGCATAAAATAGGACGTGTCAACCTCAGTAAGGAACAAAACCCAGCAAGCCACAATTAACACACTTATTCTCTTTTAATCACTGGAACTACCAAAGAAAGGTAATAAGATAATTACCTTTCTTTTTAATTTACTGTTTTGTTTTTAGTTTTGCAGTGCTGGAGATTGAACCTAGAGCCTCACACATGTTAAGCACATGTTCTACCACTGAACTACAGCCCCATTCTCATATTGTCATTATGAGGTGTGCATGGTATGAATGGATTAATTTGAGGTTATTATGAGGATTAAACTAAGCAAAGATTATACAGAGCATGGCTCGATGCCAGTCACCAGAGAGGCCCTAAATGTACTCTCCTGCTTTCCGTGGGGGCAGAGGTGAAGCTCGGAGTATTCAGTAATATGTTGAAAGCCACAGAAATAACAATTAGGACTGCTAGAATTCAAATGCAGGTCTCTAGATTTCACATTCTACTTTTGAACAACTTTCAAAATAAGAACGGCTCCTAAATGTCTTAGTAGCTGAAAAAAAGTCAAAAGGAAAAATATATTTCTGGGCCCATGGAAATTGTAAGAAATTCAAATTTCAGTGGCCACAAGCAAAGCTTTATTGTACCAAAGCCATGTGCATTCTCTCACATGTTGGACTAGGTTGCTTTCATGTCCTAACAGCAGAACAGAGAGGGATCGTATGGCTCCCAAAGCCTAAAATGTTTAATAGCCAGCTCTTTTAAAGACAGTTGGTCTACCTTTGCTCTTACCCTTGACCTTGCTCTTTCCATTATTCTCGAGTGCCTGTGGATCCTCATTGGCTGTGACACTGCGAAGTCTTCCAGCATTTTCAGGCAATTATTAAATTGCTGTGAAGGTTGCACTGAAGTGCTCCCTGCTGGCTTAAACAGGAGAGTTTTGAAGGTGCCAGATGGGAACAGATTCCTTTCATTCATCTTACCAAAAATCCAATCTCAGTCTCTTTCATGTTCACGAGGAATGATTAATTAGGACACGGAAAAGAAAAAACACGCCTGGTGTTGGGCAGGTGTAATTTGATCTGCTGTAATTTCAACTCCTCCTTCTTATGTCTAAAAGGCTCCCTGAGCACCCTTCCTTTTCCATTAGAAGCAGTACTGTCAGAAGTTGAACACAAACTTTTGAGTCAGAGGCCTGCGTTTGCGCTAGCTGTGTGACTTCCTGCAAGTTACTCAACCTCCATCAGTGTAGGTTCCCCGCAGGTCTGCAATGGGAGTAGTGTATTCCTATAGCTTTGGGAAATGTACAGTGTTAAGTGAGAAAATATATAAAAAGTTTTCCCTGCCCTCCAACAAGTTAGTTCAGCAAATATTCAGTAAATATTAGCTATACTGTACTATTTTTTTTTTTGTCTGCTTGTAAGCAAGGAAGGTGCTAAGTCTCTGATCCTAGTTTATAATTCCTGGATGATATTTTTTGAGCCTTCAGTGAAGTAATTCATGCATGCCAAACAAAATGCAAACAACACAGTGATGGAAACATGCATCCACAAAACAATGTGTCCCTAAATGTGCTCAAGTCAGCCCGATTCATAATAGCCCTGAACTGGAAATGGTCCAAAGACCCATCAGAATGGAGAAATCAATTGTGATATGTTCACACCGTGGAGCAGCGTTCAAAAAAGGGAGTAAATAGTCTGTATACAACTATAATAAATAAACAGTCATAATACAACTATATATGGCAATGTTGAAGACTCAGGAACACAATGCTGGATAAAAGAAGGCAGATATGAAAAGCACGTGTCCTGTAAGATTCCATTTATATAAAGTACAGGACGAGTGAAGCTCGGCTGTGCCTTTCGTTTACTTTTGGTGGGCTGAGAGGTGGTGAGTGGAAATGGCTGGCAGGGGTTCTTAGAAATGAGAGGAAGGGATTGGAGACAGCTAGTGTATTCCATTTCTGAATATCTGGTCAGCTGATACCAGGACTAGATCTCATACTTCAACAAAATAAAACTAAAAATGAGGACGTCACCTTCCTTCTACTTGCGGCTTTCAGTTGCTCAATTTCTTCCTTAGATTCAACCACAGTTACCATCAAATAGAATTCAGTATCCAGAGACAGGCTCTTCAGAGATCGTTGCTGATGTTTAAGAGTGTGTAGCCAGGTGTGGTGGTGCACACCTATAATCTCAGTAAGTGGGAGGCTAAGACAGGAGGATTTCAGGGTTGAAGTTAGCCTCAGAAACTTAGCAAGACCTTGTTTCAAAAATACAAGAAAAAAATGAAAAGAAATAAAACTGGGGGGTGTCACTTAGATGCACTTAATGTAAAACACCTCTGGGTTTAATCCAGTACCAAGCAACCCTCCCCCCACACACACCCTGTGTGTATTTGAGAACAGATATTGATATACTTAGCTCTGTATTCAGTCAGCTCTAAAGGTGACTGGTGAGCTCAGGAGCAAGACAGGGGCAGCAGAGGAGATGGGAAGGAACCCTGAGGTTGTGGAGCTGCCAAGATTTCAGCAGCTGTTCACAGAAATGTCAAAGTGAATTTAGGCTCTTCAGAGTCTAGTGCTGGCCTTGAACCCAGATGAAGTCACCTAGTGCATTCTTTGTATTTGAAACTCCAGGGATCCCTTTGGAAAGCCCTGGTTTCCAAAGCCTTCTGTTCTTGATGAAGACTCTTTTATTTATTTATTTTTTTTTTTGGTGGTACTGGGGTTCCTGGAAGCCCTTCTACCTCCGGGCTACACTCCCAGACCTATTTTTACATTTTTATTTGGAAACAGGGTCTCCTAAGCCACCGCGTACGGCTGGCTTCGAACCTGCACGATCCTCCTGTCTCTGCCTCCCACGCGCGGGGATTACAAGCGTGTGCCACCATGCCTGGCTATCGTGGGTTGTTTTTTACAACAGTATCCGTCTTCTCTGTGAAACCATTTTTCTCACCCTGAAGTGATTACATCATTGGACAATAGGATGGTATATGTGAAATCAGGACCACTGCAAGCACCTGGGAAGACATCCCTGCGTTTCTGACCTTCTAATCCTCCTTATCTTTCCCAGATACATGTGGCTTTCTGCTGTACCTTTGACAGCATGAACAATCCCAAGTGTGATTCATCCTCTCAGGCCCCAAACATATTACGTTCCTCCCATGACATCTCCATCCTGCCTCCCTGGAGGACCTTGGTTTGTATCACTCTCTGCAGCTTTTCTTTAAGTGGTCATCAGCCAGTTACTATGGTTGCTCAGGACTTGGCTCCAGATGCCAAGTCCTGAGCTATGCCACCTTCAACTTACATCCTAGTCTCAAAGGAAGACATGTAAAACAATGAAGGAGTGCATGACATCTGTCCAAGTGTGGGGTGACCGATCAAATCCTCTAGTGGGGGAACCTGGTGGTCCAGGCAGGCTCCACAGAGTTCATAAAGTGCCCCTTGGACTTGCAATTTTTTTTTTTTACTGGAGATTGAACCAAGGGGCATGCTACCCCTGAGCTACACGTACAACCCTTCTCCCCCTTTTAAATTTGAAACAGAGTCTTGCTAAGTTGCCAGGGGTCTTGCTAAGATGCTGAGGCTGGCCTGGAACCTGAGATCCTCCTGTTTCAGCCTCTGAAGTACTGGATTACTGGTATGTAGACTCATGCCCAGTTTAAACTTGCATCTTGAAGAATGAGTAGGGCTTCGCTAGACATGGCAGAAGAGCCTCCAGGTAGACACGAACAGAACAGAATAGACAGGGGCTTGGAATTGTGGGCCATGGATTGCTACCCAGTTGCCATGCATATAATCACATTTCCTGGTTTTTAGAAATTAGACTGTGAAAAACTGATGGGTAAGATTCCTAACTTAGACTCCCTAATATCTCTTGTCCCAAACAGCTAACCAATTTCTGGACACTCAGACAGAAATAAAAGATTAAGAGCAAATACAGAAAGAGTCTCTTAAAAGATGCATTTAAGCCGGGCATGGTGCGCACGCTTGTAATCCCCGTGCTTGGGAGGCGGAGTCAGGAGGATCGCGCAGGTTCGAAGCCAGCTGCACTGGCTTAAGAGACCCTGTTTCCAAATAAAAATATAAAAAAATAGGTCTGGGAGTGTAGCCCGGAGGTAGAAGAGCTTCCAGGAACCCCAGTACCATAAAAAAAGAAAAATGCATTTATGTCTACACAAGTTTTTTGCTTCATTATGATGTAGAAATACAATGCACCAATAAAAAATTAAAAAAGAAAAAAGATATACTTGAGAATCTTAATTTTAAAGACTCAACAAGATTTCCAATTTTAAAATGTGAACATCCCAACAGACTTAGCATATAAAGGGAAGTTCCCAAGGGTGTAAGCGGAACCTGTAGCTGCTATTGTAGCCAGGGCCAAGCTGTGGCCAGCCATTTGTCTCCTCATACTTTCTGCCCTATTCAAGGACCAGCCTGGGCACGAGGAGGACTTGCTCTCAGAAGGATGCAAATTACTTTGCGCCTCACTGGGCCTGGCCTGTGATATCACTATTTGAATCCATTGCTTGTACTTAATTGCTCTGTGACCTTCGGAACTTAAACATCTTGGGTTTTAGTTGCTGCTACCTTATAAAACTGAGACCGGTATATTTATCTTGCCAAGATTAAATGTCATGTGTTTTTGAAACATAATAGGTTCCAAATAATGCATGCTTTCTTTTTTTCCCTCCACTTTCCTCCTCCTCTTTGGGCACAGGGGATCGAATCCAGGAGTGTTCTAACTTGGAGCTATTCCCCAGCCCTTTTTGTTTGAAAACAGGGTCTCCTTAAATTGCTGAGGCTGACTGGCCTCTAAGCTGAAATCCTTCTGTCTCAGCCGTTCCAGTACTGGCATTACAGGTGTGCACTACTGCAGTCAACTCTCCTTTCCTTTTTCCTTATAAGCGTTAGGAGAAGTTTGGGGTAAGAGAGAGCCCAGAAGGCGGAGAATAAAGATATCGTGAGCGGCCAAGGGAGATTTGGGAGGGGATAAGTGGATAGGCAAAGATTTAAAGGCATTTTGCTGTGTTTTCTGTGCGGCATGCAGTTTTTCACAAATCCCTCACACACAGAGATTAAGATGGAAGTTGGAGGTTAGATTAGGGGCAGCAGCCTTAGCCACAGGGATGCTAAGATATGTTTGGGTTTCATATGCTTCAGAGAAAGCATTGGGCATTATGTATCTGGGAAATAGAAGATTTGGGGATGGGGTGCCTACTGTACACATTCTGGGGCTGTGACCTGGGGGAAATACTAGGCTTCAGACTAGTATGGTGCTGGGCTCAGGGTCTTTTCTCAGTAATATATCGGAGCTTCCAAATAGCTTGTTTTGGGGGGAAGCTGATTCTCCAGCACTAGAAGTGATTAGAGCATTTCTCAGGTAGCAGCACACAGATGGAGAGAAGCATATGAGGCCCCATGCTGTGCCTTCCAGGTCTAGTGTCCAGGATTCTATTTTTTTTTTTTTTTTTTGCGGGTCTGGGGATGGAACCCAGAAGCATTTGACCTCCGAGCTACAACCCCCTGCCCTATTTTTTATCCATTTTTTATTATTTTTTTTGGAACAGGCTCTCACTAAGTTGCAAAGGGCCTCACTAAGTAGCCGAGGCTCTCTGCAAACCATGATCCTCCAATCTCAGCCTCCCGAATGCTGGGATTACAAGCGTGCGCCACCACGCCCGGCTAGTGTCCAGGATTCTATGATGACTCATTTGGTCCCTCCTCTGTGTAGCCCACCCCAGCCCCCACAGGAGTGTCCGCGTGTGCCAGCTAGACTTCCTTCACCTGCGCTTCTACTGCTGCCCCAGCCAAATGGAAAGTGCTCTTGGGTGTGAAGGATTACGGAGGCCAACTCTCATTCCACCTGCATTTTTCACTTTAACAGGAGCATCTTACTGAGGCCCAGGAATGGCAATGATGTGAGGATTCTGAGCAGGATCAGAATGAACTGGCAGCTTGCCCAAGGTCACACAGCAAGATGTGGTTAAAACCCAGATTCCCTGACTCTCAGTGCCAAGCTCTTGCCTCTGCCTGAAGCCATCATCTTTTTGGTTGCCCTGGGGATTTCCTGTACTATTCCCAGGTTATGTTAGTGACTGTGGCCGGGTCTGAGCATGAAGAGGTTGTGATCGTGAGGTCTGAAACAGTCCTCTCGCTGCATGAAGCTGGCATGAAGAACAGCAGTTTAGAGGAAGCCTGATCAATAGATATTATGCAAATGCCTAGAGCAATAACATCTCTCTCCATTATGAGGCTAACTGTCCCAGTAAAGAGCGTGCCTTGATTCTGACAGTTTTATTTTTCCTGATTTGTCAGACTGAAATCATGGTCTGACTGATGCCTTTATGAAAGCATAAAAGGTACGTGACTGGCAGAGGCCCAACTCGTTTCTCCCTGAATTAGTTGCCCTCCCTCCATCAGCTGGCAAAGGCTCCAGCTGTGTGCACATCAATTACATTCCCTGGCCGAGAGCCTTGCTGTGCAGAACTAGCAAGTAAACATGCTTGAAGCCATGACGGGCTTCATTTGGTATGTGGTCCTCGTGGAAAGACAGTAGCAAGACTACAGGACCCAGATCCCTTCTCTCCATCCACCTGTCATCCTAGCTCTGTGCTCCTGGAATCTAAACAGTCTTTACATTTTTGTACTTGTGCAAGAAAAATAATGTCTTTTTTGTGGGGTAATGGGGATTGAACCCAGGTGTACTCTATTTCTACGCTATACTCTCAGCTCTATTTTTTATTCTTTATTTTGAAACAGGGCCTCACTAAGTAGCTGAGGCTGGCTGTGAACCTGCGATCTGTCTGTCTCAGCCTCCGAAGTACTGGGATTACAGACATGTACCATCATGCTCTGCTATTGCCTTCGTTTTCTAAAACTGAAATGAGTTGCTAGTATGAACTTTACTTTGCTGGATATCAAAAACTTAACTGTGGTCCATTAAGTGTTTATTCTTCCTGATTGGTAGCCTCCAAGCTTCAGAAGGCTTCTACAGAATCAAACCACTTGTAGGTGTTCGTGTGTGTCTAATCTTTGTTAAATCCACTGGCGTGTCTCCGATTCCATCTTGCCTTTGGTTGTCGGCAGGTCAAAGTTGCGCCTGCCTGTTTCCCATTGCAGATCCTCTTCAGCTCACAAGCTCCCCCTGGCACAAGGGCATGACTCTTGTTAAGAGTACTTTTTTTCTTCTTCTGATTTCTGCACCTGGTTGCACGTTGCAGAGACCTTTATGTGGCTGTTTCAGGCTTTTCCTACACATGTACACTGTTGTTGATTCCCACTTTCAGTGTGGGGCGGGAAGGCAATCATGTCTCACTAGCTTCCTGGACTATCTTTTGATCATGTGTACATGTTAGGTAGCCAGGCAGAGCAAGGGTAGAGGATAAGATTTCCTCCACCTCAGATGATGAAGAGCCCCGCACAAGCCAACTCTTTCATGGCTTCCCTTTGCTCCTTTCCTCTCTTTTTCCTTCCCCTCCCCTCCCTTTCCCTCTCCTCCCCTCTTGTCACCTTCCCTTTTCTCTTCTTCTCTTGGTGATGGCATAGTGGTCCAGCCCATTTCTCCTGCAGGTACTCTTCCAGAGCCTCAGTGTCGTGGGCTGCAGGAAGTAGATGATGTACATACACATCTGTACAAATCTTTACTTGTGTGGCTGTGGATGCCTTTTGGTGTTGCCTTCCTGGCCTTTCTCTTTGGCTCTGGATTTGAGAAGGGGCAGGAGATTTTTTTTTCTTTCAGAGCCACCTTCCAAAGGCCTCTTGGCTCTCGAGTTTCCCCAACCTGTAGTTCCCTCCCCTCTCCTATATCCCCTCAGTGTCTGCCCTGGGGTGGCACTAAGCTTGCTCAGGCTCTCTTTCTCAGCAATTTCTTCATATCTAAACTCTCCTCCTCCTCCTCCTCGCATACCCCTCACCCTTTCCCATTCTTGGAAACAGGTAGTCTGGCTTTTCTCTTCTAAATCCCTTAAAACTCATAAACAAAAAGGCAGACTATTTTGTCCTTCACATTGCCTTAATTAATGTGCACAGTGGCAGTGAAATCTTTGTCATGCAGATGGCTAAATAAAGACTTATATAGTAATAGAAATGCTAAGTGTATGTGTATGTGTGTGCGTTTGTGTGTGTGTGTGTGTGAATGTAACATATTGGCTAAGAAGCAAACATATTATATGGCTATACTTGATTTTTTACAATTTCCTGCACTCTTTCTTGATCACAATTCCAGAGAACATTAAGTCCCATGGAAAATGATTTGAGCTTTCATTGAATCAGTTTATACAAGGTTTACAAGTAGGTACGGCAATTCTGGACGCATGGGGGAGAAATTATTCTTTGCATCACTGGATGCTTTAAAGAAGTGATTCTCAAAGTCAGTCATAGGACCTCCGAGGGTCACTGCAACTTTGTACCTATTAGGGCAAAATTATTTTCATAATAATAATAAGACTCATATTTTTATTTTCTACTTTCATTCTCTTCTAAGTGTTTTGCTGCCTTCAGAAAAACCCTCTGAGCAAACAGGAACATCTGGGTACACACAGACATCAGATGTACAAAGATCCTGTATACTGGAAACACTAGATGCACAATATTACATAATGCTTGAAAATGTATTAAAAGAAATTAAAAGAGGGCTTGTAAATTGAGTGGAATTTAAAAGGTCTCTGACTGACCAGATATATTTAAAGAACAGAATGGAACTTTTAGAAAAGGAGCAAAACTATGTAGTAATTAAAATTAGAATCACAATCAATATGCTACTTAGAACATTGGAACAAGATAAAATAATTAGTAAACTAATAGAGGCAACAGAGACAAAAAAAAAGTGGATCCAAGAGAAGTTGAGGGGACATAGTGAATAAAATTAGAGAAAGTTCAATACAAATCTCATTGGAGTTGCAGAAGGAGATAATAAGGATAGGAAAGAGGTGTAGAAGTGGAGGCTATCAATTTTCTATAATCAATGAAAGATGCCAATACTCAGATGCAGGAGACTTGACAAAGTCCAAAGTCCTGGATTTAAATATCGCATGTGATCATCAGGCAATGTCAATGTCACAACCTTAGGACAAGAATATGGTTTCAAAGAGATGAGGGATGCTGTTTTGAATGGCATGGCCATTGCGTGTTCATCATAAGCACAAGGCAATGGAAACTGGGCTTCCCAGTGGGGCACTTCATCTGGGTCTGGGGTGAGAGATGGAAAAAGGACTGGCCATCTAAATTCATGTATTTCATCCTGTTCAGGTGCCAGGAGGGCCCCTCAGCCCTGGAATACTTTCCTGCTCCTCTGTTAATCCTGTATATCTCTCCTGAGACCTACAACCACCTCTGTAGTGGGTGATCAATAGGACACAGGGCTAAGTATATACACACTTACACCAAGGAAAGGAGAAAAAGGAATCACCTAAAACACAAGGACAGCCGGGCGTGGTGGCGCACGCTTGTAATCCCAGCATTCGGAAGGCTGAGACCAGAGGATCGCGGTTCACGGACAGCCTCAGCTACTTAGTGAGGCTGTCCGCAACTTAGTGAGACCCTGTTTCAAAAATAAAGAATAAAAATAGGGCAGGGAGTGTAGCTTGGAGGTCGATGCCCCTGGGTTCCATCCGCAGACCCCCCCACACACAAAAAAAAAAATACACAAGGACATAAAATGTTAAACTAGAGAAAGAAATGCCAGGCACATATTAACTAAAAGGAATATTCCGTAAGTACGTCAATATAAGATAAAATCTTCTTTAAAGCTAAAAGCATTACTGGAGATAACATGTGCTCCTGTACATTGATTAAAGTGCAATTTGTCATGAAGATGTAGTAATTCTAAGCATTTTAGAGTAAATAAAGTAAAAACATTAATAGAACTACAGGGGGAAGTAGACAAATCCAACACCATAACTGCAGATTTATCAATTTATATTGCTTATAGATCAAGTAGATTACAAAATCAGTAAGATTAAGGCAAGGCTTGGCTCAAACAGTCAACAAATTTGAAATACTGTAAAAATGTAAAATAATCTGGAGAACATGGTTTTCAAGGACACATGGAATGGTATCAAATTATGTATAAGACAACATGTCAAGTTTCATCCAATTAAAAAAAGGAAAACAAGCAATTAGCTAGAAAAATGGCAAAATATAACTAGATAAGCCCAATACTTTTTAAAATTGAAGGAATACATTTCTAAATAACAATTGACAATGAAAGAAATCATATTAAGATTAATTGATTATAACGAGATTGTCATGAAAACAACACACCAGAAATTGTGAAACTAAAGAATCCTTGAGAAATACTATTGTACTTAAATGCTTATATTATAAAAGAAAAAAGAGAGAAAATAAGTTATCTAATCATCTCATTTGATAACTTCAAGAAGATGTAAATGATGTTACCAAAAGTAGAAAATTCCAGGATCATCCCATCATTCTGGAAAATAATAATCTCTCTCAATCTCTCTCTCTCTCTCTCTCTCTCTCTCTCTCTCTCTCTCTCTCTCTCTCTCTCTCTCTCTCTCTCTCACACACACACACACACACACACACACACACCTTTCATAGACCACTGAAATATATAAAAAAAAACTGGAAAGGAGAAAACTTAAAAAAGAAAGAAGATGCCTTATGGTCACAGACTGTTATGTAATGCAAAATTGCCCGCTTGCCGCACTCTCTACACCACTGGTACAGGTTGCTAGTGCACAGGAGGAAACAAACTTTAGTCTCAAAGATTTGTGCCTGTGTGTTTTGACCTGTGGGGCAGTTCCCTAGGGTACTATTGTAAAGTATGTCTTTGTTTTTTTAACCTGCCTTAGAATGTTCTTAGTGCTGGAGAGTTCTCTGAGCAACACTTTCCAAAAAGTATTTAGAAGCAAAGGTATTGGTCACAGCATTCTGAACTAAGCAAGAAATAAGAGCCAAAAAAAAAAAATAGATCAAAAAGTTTGAGAAGAACAAGGCTGGAAAAGAAGATATGTTGAGGCATAATATATATTTTTAAAAGATCAGTGTATATGGGTGAGTCAAGAAGGTCACCTGCATGCTCAGGGAATGGATGAGATCTGTAAAAAAAAAAATACATGCAAAGACCCTAAACTTTCATCTGTGGGTATCTCAGAGGGAAAGGAAGAAAGAAAAGGTTACCAAAAGAATATTTGAAGAAATAATGGTCAAAACCTTCCTAAATTGAAGAAAAACATGAATCGTCACATAAGCAGAAAGCCCACTGAACTTCAAGCCAATACATTTATAAATATGTATACCAAGACACATCATAGCTAAATTTTTAGAAGACAAAGAAGAAATTTTGAAAGCAATCAGAGAGGAATTATTTGACATGTACAAAGGACCCTGCCTAAGAATAACAGCAGATCTCTCTCCAGAAACTCTGGAGACTAGAAGATAGGGGACTGTCATATTTAAATTACTAAGAGAAAATAAATACCAGTAAAGAATTCTATGACCAGAAATGCTGTATTTTAAAGATGAAGGAGAACTGGGGTATTCCCAGAGATGAAAACTGAGTAGTACCCCAGTAATAGATCTCTCCTGGAAACATGTTAAGGTGAATCCTTCAGACTGAACTCAAAAGCCACAAGACAGTAACTCCAAGCCATATGAATAAACTGAGAACAGTCAACTTAGCTTCATAGGTCAATATATAAGTCAAATATAATTGCATTTTGATATGTAACTCCTCTTATGTTCCTATTTAATTTAGAAGACAAATTCAAAAGAATAGTTTATATTATGTTCATATATAAATTATTATATATTGACAAACTTAGAGAAATAAACAGTACTGTAAGAGCAGTTTCTGATTTCAGCATCTACCTTTGATAGTGGAGATCATTCTATCTATCTCTAGATATATAAATATATATATATTTCTACTATATATAGACTCATATACATATCCACTATAAATAATACATATGTGTATGTATATAGGGGCAAATAATTTATGAAAATGCAATTTGTGACAATAAGAGCATACAAAGGGGCAGATCTGTAAAGGAGTAGTGTTTGTGGATTATTAAACTAAGTTTGTATTAAATCAAAATTGATTTTCATATTAATACGCTTATTGTGATCCCCAGGGTAAGCACTCAGAAAAAAATTAAGCCTTAGAAAACATAAGAAGTAAAAGAAATGAGAAGAAAATCAAAATCATGCAGCAGAAAAATTAATTATTGACAAAAGGAGACAATAGTAGAGGAACTGCAGAACAAAAATCTATAAACATATAAAAAACAGTGTGTCAGAAGTAAATATTTTCTTATCAACAATTGCTTTAAATGTTAATGAGTTAAACTTTCCAGTTAAAAGGCAGAAATTGGCAGAAAAAATTAAAATCATTATCCAGTTAAATGTTGCTTAAAAGAAAATCACTTTAGATTCAAAGATACAAATAGGATGAAACTAAAAGGATGGAATAAGATATTCCATGTAAAAAGTAAGTAAAAAAAGATATGGTGCTAACATCTGATAAAATAAACTTTAACACATACTATCATAAGAAACAAAGAGGGGTGTTATATAATTGTAATAAAGTAAATTTGTCAAAAAGATATAACAAATACATACATGTATCTACCAAGCAGACTGACAAACTTAAAGAGAGGAAAAACCCCAACAGTTTCCTAAAAGTAGTTGCGACTTCAACATGTACCTTTGATAATGGAGATAACATCTACATAAATTAGCAAGAAAATATCAGATGAGCAATAATATCACATAGATGACTAGCAGACATCTATGAACATTCCACTCACCCAAAGTAGATACTCATTTTTCTCCAGTGCACACAAAACATTGTTCAAGACAGAACATATGTTATGTCACAAAACAATTATCAATAATTAAAATCATTCAAAATCTCTTATTCAACCATTATGGGATGAAGTTAGAAGTCAATGACAGAAGGATAACTGGGAAATGAACAAATAAGTAAAAATTATGCAGCATATTCTTAAGGCAGCACTGAATTAAAAGATAAATCACAGGTAAATTAAAAGATACTTTGAGATGAATGAAAATAAAAACACAAACACAAAACACATCTCCAAATGAAATGTTGTAAAAATAATAAAAATGTGTAGGAGGATTTATATTTTAAATGCCTACATTAAAAGGGAGAAAAATCCTAGTTAGTAAGAAAATTATAACAATTAATTGTAAAAATCAGCACACTAATGGAAGAAACTAATAAAATTCAGAAAAATAAATTAAAGAACAAAAACAATATAATCAATGAAATAAAAAATTAGTCCTAAACATAAAAAATTGACAGTCAGACTGACTAAATAAATAAATAAGTAAATAGCAAACTCCTAAAGTCAGAAGTGAAAGAGAAGGCATTAGTACAGAGTCCACAGGAGTAAAATGAATTATAAAAGAATACTATGGATAATTACATATGAAAAAGTTAGATAATTTAGATAATATGAGTAAATACTGAGTATTTTTTAAAGGGATCAGGAACTCAATAAGCTTGGGTCTTTATGTCTGCATACTGTGATAAGGACTGTTTGGAAGTGAACGTTGCAAGGTGTTTCACTTAGTATTCTCACTGCTATGACCCAAAATAGACGGCAATCGTAACTTAGAAGAAGAAGGATTTATTTGCTCACAGTTATGGAAGTTTAAGTCTGTGTTAGGCCAGATAATGTCTGTGGAATTCAGGTCTTGGTGGCTGGAAGCAGAGAAGAGCAAAAGGAGGGAATCTATCTATATCTATCCATCTCTAACGCCATACCCTCAGTGACCTACCTCCTCCAGCCACACTTTAACTATGTAAGTGACTACTCAATAGATCCAAATTCTTAACCTGTCAATGGATTCATTCACTGAATGAGATTAGAAGCATCAGATTTAATTATTTCACTTCTGAACATTTTGCACTGTTAATACATGAGCTCTTCCAGGGGACATTCTGTACCCATAACATAAGGGTAGAAACTGGGATGCCAAGTAGGTGTCCATGTAAGAGCACAATATGGCTTGTACCAGTGTGGTACTGGTTGTTGTCAGGTCTCCTAGGCCAGTGTGGCTGGCTTCGAACCTGCGTGATCCTCCTGTCTCTGCCTCCCAAGTGTGGGGATTACAAACATGCGCCACCATGCCTGGCTCATCCTCTGTTGTTGAGAAGAGAGTAGAGATGTCTCTCCCACCCTCTTGGCCCCTGTTCTCGGACATTGACCAGAATAATTGAGGACACCTGTGTCCTATTCTTCGTTCTCATGTGCAATCCAGACATGGAAAGCCAGATTTTCAAAACAATGGGTCACGGTGGCTCGAAAATGGAACTCTGGATTTTAATACCCTGACCGATCTCGGCAACTTTTGTAAGCGGTCTGGTAAATGGTTGGAAGCCCTTTATGCCCAGGCCTTCATTTTCCTGTGCTCCTGTCCTTTGACCACTCTCCCCATCAGCCACCATTTTCCCATCAGTCACCATTTTGTGATGGCACGCAGTTGTAACCTGGTGATATCACAAGGTCGCCATCTTGGTCACCTCATTATTGTGGTGCCCGGTCGCTAGCTTGTGAACTTGCTGGATTACAGGCACCACTTTCTAAGGATCCTGATTCCCAGGCTCTCTCTGCACCCACCACCCTGCCCTAGGATGGCTTCTCACTCTAACCTGCTTTCCCCCCCCTGTAAGGGGCATCCAAGTCCCTTTCTCCCTTCTAGACCTTGCTCAAATTGAAAAAAAACCTGGGTTCTTTTCTTGCCAATCCATCTGGCTTTATTAAAAAATTTCCAATACAGTGTGCAAGTATATTATCTCACATGTTATTTTAACCTCTGCCATAACTCCGGATGAACGGGATTGTATTGCAAAGGCTGCCCGAGAATGGGCCGACCAGGCTCATTTAACTACCTACAGGAGCGGTTGCAGTACCTTCTGAAGATCCTCATTGGGAGTATCAGCCAGTCACAAATGGTGGGGGTGAGAGATAGAAATGAGAGACCATATGATACTATGCCTTCTTGATGGCATGTGGGCTGCTTCCCATAAAGCGGTTAATTACGATAAACTTAAGAAAATCACCCAAGGTCTAGATGAAAACCCAGCCATTTATCTTAGTTGGCTTTAGGAGGCTTTTACCCTCAATCCTCGCTTAGATCCATCTACTGAGGCAGGATCTGCGGTGTTGACACCCATCTCATTGGGCAATTGGCTTTTGATATTCGAAAAAATTAAGAAAGGCTGAGGACGGCCCTCAGATCCCTATCCGAGATTTGGTGAACATGGCATTTAAAGTCTTTAATTCCCAAGAAGAACAGGCTGAAATGGAGCATACACTCTGACTTCACTAAAGGGCAGATCCCTGTAGCTGTCCTGAGGTCAGAGGTAGTGGATCAGCCCTCTGGAGTGCCACCTAGTGGTGGAGGAGAGCAACAATGGCTACCTCGAAGAGCCTGTTTCAAGTGTGGCAAGGCCACGCCCACCAACCAGAGCCTGCCTGGCATATGGCCAGGAGGGCCACTGGAAGAGTGCCCTTGGAAAAGCGGTGAGCCTCAGGTGTATCAACACATGGGGACCACCCTTCTGAACCAGGCTCCACCACTGGCCCTACTTGGCCTGGCCTAAGACTGATGGCTCCCGTAATCCTCAGTCTCGATCAACCTTGCTGAGCCCAGGGTCACTCTCAAGGTAGTGAGTAAGAAAGTCTCCTCTTTGGTCGCCTTCTCAGCCCTTCCATCCTTCTGGGGTCCTAGTTTTCCTTTTCCAATCTCAGTACAGGAGATTTACAGTAAGTCCTCCTGCTCATGCTCTATAGGCCCTCTTTTACAGGACAAAATTGCCCTACGCAAGGCTCAGGCTGAAGCTGTTGTTAACCTAATACATAATTTCCTACACGGGGGGCTTATTGTGCTTAAACATTTCCTCAACGCCTTGTTTTATTCTCCCCTCTTGCAACAGCTAATTAGCAAAGTCAGTGCCTCCTGTTCTACTTGTGCTTCTGTTTCTCCCCAAGTAGGCCTATGTCCCTCTTTTCCTACCCACCAAATGCGAGGACATTTGCCAGGACAGGACTGGCAATTTTATTTCACCCATATGCCTTCTCACAAAAAACTAAAATATCTTCTTACCATGATTGACAACCTAACAGGTTGGGTAAAGGCTTTTCCCTCAAAGGATGAGACAACCAGCACGGTGGACAATGTGCTATGCTTGGACGTCATCCCTCAGTTTGAACCCCCTAATTCTTTACAGTCTGATAATGGACCAGCTTTTATTTCTAAGGTTACTCAACAGGTGGCACAAGCCCTTGGCATTTCTTGGAAGCTCCACATCCCATATTTACCGCAGTCATCAGGAAAGGTAGAAAAATGAATGGGATTTTTAAAAATCATCTAATAAAACTTCCTGGAGATGCAGGTATCATGGCCTGAACTCCTACCACTGGCTCTGGCCCGCAGACAGGCCACCCTTCAGAGACCTACCTTCATGAGCCCCTTTGAATTGCTGTATGGTCGACTTTTTTTGTTTAATCACTCTCTCCCTTCAGCTTCCCCTCCGTTGGCTTTCTATATCCCTTACTTGTCTTTTCTCAGGCACCTCCTTAGGGAACATGCTGACCAATATATCTTCCCCAACCTGGGATTGAAGAAGTGACTTCACACCCGACAGACAGGGCCCTTAAGCCAGGAGACCAAGTTCTCCTCAAGTCGCTTCAACCAAAACATCTCCAACCATTGTGGACTGGGTTTTTTTGTTTTTTTTTTTTTTTAACAGTGATCCTCACCACACCTACTGCATCCAAACTTCTGGGGGACCCCAACCTTACTTGGCTAAAAATGGTTCCATTGCAACAGCCCCATGACAAATTCTCTTGTACAATGTTGAGGCCCACTAAGCTCCATTTTTCTCAGCATAATACTCTTTAATGCTTTTATTTCAGCAGGCCCACTTGTTTATGTCTGGAAATTCACCACGCAAACAACCTATTTTCCTCCTCTCCATAACATTGGACCGATCACATGGTGGGATCAGTACAGTGCTCTCTCTCTCTGGATGCCAGACAGCCATAAGTATTAAACTCTCTAAAATCTGTTACTGATGATCCTGACCCAAGAGCATGTTTTCCATTTGACCAGAATGACCCATACTTACTGCTGAAAAGGGTGCCGTGTGTCTCTTTCTCAGGATATTAATGAATCTAGTCTAATGGAGGAAAATGTCTAAACTCTGACCAGGTTGAGAATCTAAAAACATGATACTGACAGTCTACTTCATATCTGGAAGCATTTCAAGGACCAGCAGCTTCAGGGATCCTTCCCCTCCTAAAAAGGGCCAGTAGCTGATGGGCTCCTTCTTTTTCTGGGACCCATTCTCATGATTTGTGTTTTCTTTTAATAGCTCCCTGTCTGCTAAAGTTCATTCAAACTTGCATTACCTTCAAATGTGCATTACCAAGCTATTCAGGGTAACCTCCAATCAACTCTTGCTGCAGCCATCTCCCACCTACCCACTTCCAAATGATCCAACCTTTCCTGTCCAAGGGGCCCCCTAAAATGCCCCCTGACAGCAGGAAGTAGTTACTGACTCGGTCATCACCCAATATCACCAAAAGGCAGGGATGATAGGTAGGACCCCTCCCCCTTCATGGGACAGGAGGCAGAACCCTGGAAGCCAGGAACAGAGATGTCGTGAGACTCCAGACATCACAGGGCAGACTGCAGATGCTGCAAGACTCCAGATGTCATGAGAGTAATGGCATTCTCATGCCGCTAGCTCCACCCCAAGACCCCGGCTACATAAATACCCTCACTTCCTCTCTGCCACGTGAGTCTGCTGACTGTGACTCTGCTGCTCCATCATCGGCTCCTCCCCCCACGGTTGGCAAACCTTGCCTGAAGGTGTCAGTTTAATTAAAGAGGCCTTTAATAACTTGGCTGATTCTTGACTCCTTTGCGACCCCCAACTCAATTTTAACATTACGCCAGGCATGGTGGTGCACGCTTGTAATCCCCACTCTTGGGAGGTGGAGACAGGAGGATCGTGCAGGTTCGTAGTCAGCCTCGCTGGCTGGCTTAAGAGACCCTGTTTCCAAATAAATAAAAAAATATAAAATGGGTCTGGGAGTGTAGCCTGGAGGTACAAGGGCTTCCAGGAACCCCAGTACCACCAATTTTAACATTACAAAAATGTGTGAAAAACACAAACAACAACAAATGCTGGGGACAATATGAAGAAGTGGGAACTATAATACATTGTTGGTGGGATTGCAAATTAGTACAATCACTTTGGAAAACAGTATGGAGGATCTTCAGAAGAATGGGAATAAACCTTCCATATGATCCAGTAATATCACCTCTGGGTATCTACCCCCCAAAATGAAAACCAAATTGCAAAATTAAGCACACAGAAATATGTTCATAGCTGTACAATTCACAATTGCCAAACTATGGAACCATCCAAAATGTCCATCAACAGATAAATGAATTACAAAACTATGGGACATGTACACAGTGAAATTTTATTCAGCCATAAAGAAGAACAAAATGACGTCTTTTCTGGGGAAATGAATGGAGAACATTATGCTAAGTGAGAGCAGTCATTCACACACAAAAAAGTGAAAAATTGGATGTTCTCTCTAATATGTAGAAGCTGGGGGGGGGGGTTATAGGAAAAACTCCAGACAAAGAAGGAGAAACCAGAGAAAAGGAAATAAGGCGACCTGAGGGGGATGAGAGGGGGGAAGAGGGAAATTCCCTAATGTACATGATGTACATTCACAAACATAACAAAGTCAATTGCTAAGTCAAACATGGAAAGGAGGGAGGGGAGAGAATAGGGTGGAAATTGGGGAGGGGCTAAATGAGTGATGTATGTGTGCATGCCTCTACCATCTTGAACTCCATTAAGATGTACGACTGCAATGCACCAATAAAAAATTAAAGTTAAAAAATAAAATACTGCAGAGGTAAAGAAAAGAATACAAACAATAAATGCTGGTGAAGATGTGTGGGAGAAGAAGAAATGTGTGAAAAGGTATAACTTTTTGAATAACAGTAAATAATTATTTTTCAAATATGCTATATGTTCTATGTTGATTGCTAGTGCAAGATGTAGACTCAGGGCGGGTTAGATTCTGAAATGACTTTTCCTTGGCATGTATTTAAATCTTAAAATGTGGATTAGCTCTGAGAAAACTCTCCATAGCTCTTCATCCTAATAATTTTGCCTCAGGCTGCCCAAGGTTCAACTCTTGGTGTTAGACCCTTGCTGTGCTTCCATTTCTATCAGTCAGTCAGCATTAAGCTCTATTCACTAAGTGCTTGTTGAAAGTGGCCACGTGAGTTGCCATGGTTTAGAATAGCATTCTCCATTTGCATTGGAATCGCCTGGGGGGCACACACAAAATTATTGATACCCGGGTTTCCTCCCCAGATACTCTGATGTAACTAATCTGGAACAATAGTTAGGCACCTATAGTTTCAACCTTTGTCCAGTTAAGTGTAATCTTGAGCCAGGGCTAAGAATCATTGAATGTGAGCATAGCTTTGGAGCACATCATCTTTTTTGGACTATTAAACTAGTCCCCCAAATTGTCATCTTGCCTCCTCCAATCTGGTTCCTCTCCAGTACGTTCTCCATACAATCTCTAGGAAAATATTTGTGGAAATCCAGTCTTTTTTGGAAATTCTCATGGTTGTGACTTTTACCCCTTAGAATGGCTTGAAAGACAACCACATGGTCTGTTTCACTTCCTTCTCAATATCATCTTCTGTCTCATTTTCTTCTCAATTTTTCTTATAGCAGTACCAATATAGTCTTGGTTTTTCATAAGCAATATATCCCAAGATAGTTGTGAAATTTCATTCTCTTAAAATTCATGAAATTTCTTTATATACAATGCAATAAATTATATCTGAAAAATGTGATTTCTATGATAATTCTATAAATACAGAACTGATATCATTTAAATAGCAATTACAGTATATTCTGTCACTACAATAACTTCCATAAAATATTGCATCTTGATAGTAACACCAATCAAGAGCAATGAATGATCTTAATTATTCCTATACAGTCCATATTTGTATAAAGTTATGATTATGAAGACCTTGCTTCACAAAAGCAAAAGCCTATTATCTAAATTTTGCAAAGAAAATGTTTTTCTAAAATTTCCAACTAACTTTTATATTGCAGTGTATGCCATTCCATAGTCTTGATGGTACTTTTTCTCTGCATGGATTTCTGTAAGAAGTCAGATACCTGTTAACACTCTAACCACCAAACTCCTCATTTTTCTTATCTCTAAGTTAAGGAACAAATTTTGAATAGGTTCAAGCAATCTCAAAACAGTTTAACAAATCACTTTACTTTTTCATAAATGCTAAACCTGTTCACATTCAGCCTTTAAGACGAGTTCATATTTTCTTCTTTGTCATTTATCTAGAAGCTGTCTTTTCCATCCCAGAGCTATCAATTTCTCTTTTTATAGCCATTATTGACAATTAGCAATTAGCACGCTTATGTGGTTTCTTTTCACACAATACCTACCTCATTGTGTATGTGTATGTGCATATGCTGGTAAATACACAAGAGGCAAACTAGTTAAGGTGATTGCTAGTGTGGTGAGCTGGGCTCACCACTAGTTAGTATTGTGCTGTACACACTGACCTTCTGGCATGAATCAGTCAAATCTTTTCTCAGCAGAGTGAAAAATTGACAAAATGTCAGGGGGTTCTGGCATAGAGAGCAAAATCGTCCAAAAGCAACCCTGGGAATTCTCACTGGGAAGGCCGAATGATGAATGATTGAGGTCAATGGCTTTCCCCATGTCCTGAGGTACAGCTGCATCTGCACTCAACCTTCTCTGGTCCCCAGATGACAACTAGCTCTCCTGATCAACTGTATCAATAACTATATCTAAATCACCCTCCTAGTGCCTACGTAGTCTATTTCCTGCCACTAGCCCTACTCTTCCCACCGATAAGCTCATTCTTTCTTTTGATAAATAAAAAAGAAGTTCACCTGCTTGATAAGTAAGAAGAAGAACTGGGGACCTCTCCTGGGAGAAATGCTCATGACCTGTGCTGCGTTTCCAGGGAGACACATCAGAGAAACATGCTTTCTTTCACTGCTGACCCTTGCTTTAGAAGTCTCACTCAAAATCCTATTTTGAAACCATAGTCAATGAGGCGAACTTCAAGCCAAACCCTGTGAAATGATAGATTTTTAGTATCAGTTGTGGATTCTGGACCGAGAAATCCAGGCGTCACTTGTTTTTATTAGGATGCTGCATGCCCCTCCTGTTCTGAGCTCTCTCCCTTTGCACACTCTTCATCTGCCCACAGTCCCTTCCTCCACTGGCCACTTCTGTGTGTCCTTTAAGATCTCTCTGTGCTCTATCAGCCCCTGTCCTCTGGCTTTGACCCAAAGCAGAGAGATATCATGCTGACTTCTGTGCTACTAAAAGCTGCAACATTTCAGGCAGTTTTCAGTAGTAATTATTTTCCAGAATTGCCTGCCCTGGGAACTGGAGATTTACCACACTATTTAATATTTATGTATAATTGTATTTTACTACATATGTTATATTTATTGGTAAATGATTAGAAGGCATCAAAAGCAAAATATGACCCTGGGAGAAATACTTTAAAAAATCAATGCATCATAATTACACATTGCATCGGCATCTAGAGTGTGAGTTGTGTACATACACGCAAATCTGGGAGCCCTTCCTTCTGAATCTCGCCCCCCACACCCCCAAGAACATGTCTTTGAGATTGGGAGTGGTAATTTTGCATATTTACACAATTTACATAGCATTTCTTCAACGGTTACAGTCTTTTTGTCTTGTCCCCTCTTCTCCCTTCTTTAAACCTCCTCCATCACTTCACTGGAGTCTCTGCTCTTCTACCTGATGTTACCTTTATTTCCTAATTTCTTTTCATTTTCCACATATATACATCTGTTTGAATTTTGGGACTTCAAAATTCAATCTTGCTTAGTATAATCTGAGTGAGAGAAGAGGGAGATAATCTTGCTTAGTATAATATTTTTGCTTAGTATAATATTTTTGAGTATAATCTTGCTTAGCATAATCTTGCTTAGTATAATATTTTTGAGTCCCTCCACTTTCCTGCAAATGACATGATTTTGTTCTTTTTTATGGCTAAGTAAAATTCCATTGTGTGTATATCCCATGGTTTTGTGATCCATTCATCTGTTGATGGACACCTAGGTTGGTTCCATAATTTGGCTTTCCTCTGGAAAAATGCCCAAGAGTACTATCGCTGTGTCATATGCTAGCTCCACTCTCAATCTTCTGAGAAACTCCACAACGATCTCCATGGTAGCTATGTCCGTTTGTAGTCCCTCCAACAAAGTATAAGAATTCCTATTTCCTTGGTAGCACTCATTATTATTTGTGTTCTTGATGATTGCCATTTTAACTGGAGTAAGATGGAAACTCGGTGTGGTTTTGATTTGTATTTCTCTGATTACTAAAGATATTAGACATTTTTAATATATTTAATGATTATTTATTTTTGAAAAGTGTCTGTTTAGTTGTTACACCCTTTTTAGGTGTGTGTGTGTGTGTGTGTGTGTGTGTGTGTGTGTGTTTTCAAACTATATTGCAAAGCAATAATAATAAAAAACAGCATGGCTGTGACACACACACAAAAAAGACACATAGACCAGTGGAACAGAATAAAAGTCTAAGAAACAAAGCCTCATATTTATAAATAGCTGATTTTTTTTATAAGGGTGCCCAAAGCATATATTGAAGAAAAGATACCCTTTCAACAAATGGGTTGGAAAATTGGTTATTCATTTATTTTTTGCAGTAATGGGGATGGAACCCAGGGGCATCACACCTCCAACCTACACCCCCAGCTCTATTTTCTAGTCTTTTGTTATTTTTGAAACAGGGCCTCACTGAGTTGCAAAGGGCCCTGCTAAGTATCTGAGGCAAAAAAAATGATAAGTGAGGAGAGAGAGGCCTGTAGAATACTGGAGTAGGGTGGGGGAGGGAGAGAGGAAGGGAAAAAGGATTGAAGAAGAAAACCTTTCAAATAAATCCTGCTGTAGCAATATACGAAGGTATTGCTACCTATCTCACTAACGTGCATGGGGAGGAAGGAAGGTGAAGCAGGGAGGATGGGAAGGAAACACCAAGTGCTGTGCACACGTCCACGTGTACCACATTGAACCTCACTATGATGTCTAATTACAATGCACCAACAAATATTTTAAAAAAGAAAAATTGAGTTAAACCCCAACTTCTTACCCTGTACAAGAGTCGACTTAAAATAGAACAAGGACCTAGAAATTAGACAAGAAACTTTGAAACTGCTAGAAGATGGCATAGGACAAATACTCCAGTATATAGGTACTGGTAGAAATTTCCTCAATAAGACCCCAGAAGCTTAGGAAATTAAAACAAGAATTCACAAATGGGATGGCATTAATATAAAAAGCTTCTATGCAGCTAAGGAACCATCAAAAGTCTAAAGAGAGAACCTACAGAAGGGGAGAAGATCTTCACCACCTGCTTCTGTGATGAAGGACTGATAACTAGAATATACAAAGCAAAATCTTTTAAAACATTTTATTGACACTCTTTCAGATTATACTTAATAAAAATGGCTTAATGCACACTGAAAGCCCCAAAACATACTTTCTTTTCCTACTGAAAAATATAGCAGGTAATCGTTATCCTATTTGCATTTTTCTCAGTTCTGGGGATTGAGCCCAAGGGTATTCTAACTATGAGCTACAGTATCCCCAGTCTTATCTTTTTAAAATTTTGACACAGGGTCTCTACTTTGTAGAGAGCCTCAGTAAGTAGCTGAGGCTGGCTGAAAACCCATGATCCTCCTGTCTCAGCATCCCAACTACTGAGATTACAAGTGTGTGCTACCACATTTGGCTACCTGTTCATATATTTTTATTTATTTTCTATTAAATATTTCTCTTCTATTTATGGATGTGTACAAAGTCCTTATTTGGTAAACATGTTAACTCCTCATCAGTTATGTAAATACTGTTTAAATTGTAAATATTTTAATTTAAAATTTGTCATTTTGGGGGCGGGGCGTGGTGGCGCACGCTTGTAATCCCCGCGCTTGGGAGGCGGAGACAGGAGGATCGCGCAGGTTCGAAGCCAGCCGTGCTGGTTTACGAGACCCTGTTTCAAAAAATTATATAAAAAAAATAGGTCTGGGAGTGTAGCCCGGAGGTAGAAGGGCTTCCAGGAACCCCAGTACCACAAAAAAAAAAAAAAAAAAAAATTGTCATTTTTTATTTAAAACATTTTAGCTTTAAATGTTATTATTCCTTCCTTCCTTCCTTCCTTCCTTCCTTCCTTCCTTCCTTCCTTCTTTCCTTCCTTCCTTCCTTCCTTCCTTCCTTCCTACCTTTCTTCCCCCTTCCTTCCTTCCTTCTTCTCTCCCTCCCTCTTTTCCTTCCTTCCTTTCTTTCCTTTTTTGGGGGTACTGGGGACTAAATCCAAGGGTGAACTATCCTCCAGTCCTATTTTAGTTTATATTTTAAAGTTGCTAAGTTGATGAGGGTCTTACCAAATAGCCGAGGCTGGCCTCAAACCTGCGCTCCTTCAGTCTCAGTTTCCCAAGTACTTGAACTACAGGTATGTGCCACAATGTTGAGCTAAGTTTTATATTTCTCAGACCAATCTGTTAGTTTTTCTTAATGATTTCTACTTGTGTGTAAGCTTAGAAAAATCCTCACTCCGATTATTGAAATTTTCTCTCCAAAAACAATTTTATGGTTGAATTAGAATCTTTATTTAGTATGTTTCCCTTCTCCCTCTTTTTCTCTATTTTTGTCTTCAGTAAATTTTTATTAGGATCTCATTTTCTTTAGGTGCTCAAGTTTTTAGAATTGAGCAAGTAAAATAAAGGTGCTATAGCTCCTGCCTTCATGTTAACCTTCCAATGGAAGATGACATTGGAAGATGACAAAGGAAGATGACAGACACAAAAGCAAACAAGTATGAATTATGGCATCACAAAGTAATAGGTGCTGTATGGACATATGAAGTGGGGTGAGCACTGAGGTGGGGAGAGTGAGCCAGAGATAGCCTCTGTGTAGTGGTTCCTAGATTATTTCCTTCTTCACAGCCAACTAAGGTCTATTATCTAAAAAGCTCACCGGCGCTAAGCTCAAGTGTTTGCACACCCAAGTGTTTAAGATGTAACCCAAATAAAGAGATTTTAAAAATCATTTAGAGTTTGCCTGCTTTTCATATTCTGCAAAACTGTCCCTAACATCTGAAAGCCACAGATAAGATTTAAGTGAAGACCCCAGCAGCTGATATCCGTGGAGAAACATTCTGTAGGATCAGAAAGAGGCCTTGGGGGAAGATTGCTCAGGTCAGAGGGAGAAGTAAGTGCAGAGGTCTTCGGGCAACCCAGGGTTAAGTGTGCCTGGAAAAGTAGGAGCTCAGCCTGCTGGGGCACAGGGACATGCCGCTATTTATCCTACTCAACTCTTTGACCCTATTCATTTCACATGCAGTTTTCTTAGATTATACATTCTTATGTATATTTGATTTGTCTCTGGACTTTAATTCTGCTCCCTTACCAGAAACATTGAACAGATTTCCAATATTAAAATTTTAAAATGTCACTAGGTTAATGTCTGCAACTTTCTTCAGATGTCACCACAATTATTGCGAAATTTATTCCTCTGCATTTCGTATTTCGACTGCTGCTGAAAAGCCAATCTATTGTTTTTTTATTATATTTTTAATTGGCTTTTTCTCGTATATAGAAAAGCTAATAGCTTTTTATATTTGTTCATTTTATAATCAGCTTCTTTAATTGAATCTCTTACCAGACCTACTGGTTTTTCAAAAACAATCTTGTATTTTCCTCTGACACAGGCACATAATTTGCAAACTGATAACTTCACTCATTTTTTATTTATGTCTTTCATGTTGTTTCTTACTGAATTGCATTAGCTAAATTCCTAAGATAGATCCCTTCTGAACTACAGACTATTTCATCGATCTATTTTCCTCGAGGGCAGTCAGTTTTTTCATAATCTTTACATTTTGCAAAATTCAGAGACACACTCTTCTCTGGGATTGGACATGCTTTTATTTTTTTCTTATTCAAAAAGATATTGGCATTTTAGGGCACAAACAGGCAAACAAATCTTTTCAAGGGATTTCTTTTATCTTTACTCCCTCTCAAGTGTCACACTAAGCAGTCTCTAGATATCATTTAGTATTACAATAACCCTTGGCCAGGCTGGGGTTCTTAGAAAGCCTCAGTGGCTCTGGACTTAGGGTTAGTAAGGAGCTGGGTGTGGTGGTGCACACTTGTAATCCCAGCATTTGGGAGGCTGAGATTGGAGGATAACCATTTACTGACAGCCTCAGCTACTTAGCAAGGCCCTTTGCAACTCAGTGAGACCCTGTTTCAAAAAGACTAAAAAATAGGTTGGGGGAGTAGCTCAGTTGTACAATGACCCTGGGTTCAATCCCTACTACTGCAAAAGGTAAATAAATAAAAATAAATAAAAAAGGGTTAGTTAGGCTACTCAGGATAGACTCTTCAGGGTTTTGCTCCAAACTGAACCTTGGAGCCACTATTATTATTACTTTGCCCTGTGGGTAACATTGTACTCTTTCCCATCATCAGAGATATACTTTTTATTTTTCTCTATTTTTATGTTATAGTATTTTAATTACAATGCTTTGGGGGAGGGCAATTAAACTCACACAGGCTCATTTAGCCAACTTGAAATGCAAGGCACTTTAATAGAGTGGTGGTATTTTTCTCAGGCCATGCATTTATAAACATCTCTCAAGACTTTATACCAGTAAAAATAATTTGTGAGATCAATTGAGCCCATACTCAAATCAGAAGAAACCTGTGCTAAATACTTTTGTCAACCATTCAGTCATACATTCAGTCTTCTTCTTGTTCATTGAGTCATATGAGAGAATTATTGAATATCTCACTTCACACTGAATGACAAAAGTGAATAGGGTTTTTCAAACAGTGGAGTGGTTCCACAAACATATGCACGTGGCAAAATGGCATAGAGCAACACGTGCGTGTACGCACACACACACACACACACACACACACACACACACACACACACACTACTTGGGTCAATCTTATTACTTTTATATTAAACTAGAGTTTTGTACAATGTGATGCAAAGACCACTGGAGGAGACTGGGCAAAAGGTACATAGGACCTCTCCATTATTTTCTGCAATTTCCTTTGAATTAATTGTTATTTCAAAATAAATTTTAAGAAAAGTGAAAAAAATAAAGATGATCGCTGCTGATAAATGAATTGTATAAGGCTGTACATGTGTTTGAAAATCAGCCTCTTTCTTTTTCCTCCACTTTATTAATACATACATGTCTAATAAAGCTCCCTTTATTAAAATAGATCTTATCTTTTGGAGCAGTTTTGGGATTACAGCAAATCTGAGTAATAAGCATAAAGAGCCCATGTAATCCTTCTGCCCCACATGGGCACACCCTCTCTCCCTACCAACATCTCCCAGCAGGGTGGTACTTGTGCTAACCCATCAACCTACATTGACATACCATTATCACCCAAAGGCCATAGTTTACGTTAGGCTTCGCTCTAGCACTGTATAATTGTATGAGTTTTGACAAAAGCATAAGACATTTATCCACCATTGTAGTACCGTGTAGAACAGATCATCTGACTTGACATCTCCTAGGCTGCACCTATTCATCTCTCCCTCCCCTCTAGTCCCTGGTAACCACTGAGCTCTTGGTTGTCTTCATAGATTTGTCTTTCCTAAAATCTTATACAAGACAGTTGAGGTAGCTCATGCTTGTAATCCCAGTTCTTGAGAGACTGAGACAGGAGGATCACAGGTTCACAGCTAGCCTCAGCAACTTAGTGAGACCCTGTTTCAAAATAAAAAATACGGCCGGGCGTGGTGGCGCACGCTTGTAATCCCTGCGCTTGGGAGGCAGAGACAGGAGGATCGCACAGGTTCGAAGCCAGCCGCACGCGCTGGCTTAGGAGACCCTATTTCCAAATAAAAATGTAAAAATAGGTCTGGGGGTGTAGCCCGAAGGTAGAAGGGCTTCCAGGAACCCCAGTACCACCAAAAAAATAAATAAATAAATAAAAAAAATAAATAAATAAACAAAAAATAAAAAATAGGGCTGTGTGTGTAACTCAGAGGTTGAATGTCCCTGGTTTCAATCCCCAGTCATATAGGTAGAATCATACAGCCTGTGGCTAGATTTTCACAATGATTTCTTTCGCTGAGTAATATGTCTTTTTATGTCTTGGTAGCTTATTTCTTTTTCGTGGTGACTGATATTCCACTGTGTTTACGTACCACAGTTTATGTCTCCACTCACCTGCTGAAGGACATCTTGGCTGTTTCCAAGTATTGGCTATTATGAACAAAGCTGCTGTAAACATCTGTGTGCAGGTTTTTGTGTGGAGACATGTTTTTAGTTCATTTGGATAAGTACCAATGAGCGTGATTGCTGGACCATATGGTAAGAATATGTTTAATTTTATAAGGAACTGCCAAGCTGTCTCCCCAAGTGACTGTCCCATCTTGCATTTCCACCAGCACCGAGCACGGAAATCTGTGGCTCCACATCTTCACGAGACTTCAGTGCTGTCAGCATTCTGGATTTTGGCCATTCTCAGAGGTGTGAAGGGGCATCTATTTTATTGTTGTTTTAATTTGCAGTTCCCTAACCACCTATAGTGGAGCATATTTTCATACCTTCACTTGCCATCTGCATATCTTCATTAGTGAGATGCATGTTTGAGTTTTTGCCTCTTGTTCCTTTTTCTTATTGTTGAATTTTGAGAATTCTCTATCTTTTATTGAACGTCTTTTATGAATATCTTCTCCCAGTCTGGCTTGTCTTCTCATTCTCTTGATCTACTCCTTTTTACCAAGAAACTGACAAGAACAGTTGGTGTGGAATAGAAAACAATTTCTCAGCGAGGTTCCACCCACGTTCTGAGGACCCTGCTAAGCTATTCACTCTGCTGGTTGCGGACTGACACGCAGGCTTCGGAATCTTTTAATCTGGGTATGAGTTATGAGTCCTGGTCTCACTGTCTATGATGTGTACAATCTGGGTAAATTATTTACTCTCTCTGTACCTCAGTACCCTTAATGGTTATAAAGCCAGCAGTTATCTTCTAGGGTGGTTGCCAGGATAGAAGAATCGAATCCTAGTGGAGTGTTTGAATGATGGGACATGAAACATTCTTTATAAATATTATGGGTGTAACAAAATGATTTGCAATGTTTTGTCATAACTATTAAGTTTTAGTTCTATAAGTATTTCCTTTTGGAATATAGGATATTCAGATTGTTGATGAAAGTTGCAGCCGCAGCCACCCTTTAGCAATCGGTAGTAGCAGTCAGTTCTGCGAGTTCTGGTGTTTTGTGTGGTGAGAAGGATTTGGATTTTAGAGGAATGTGCCATTTTTGTTTCTTTTCCAAGTATAAATTTAAATAAATTATCCTTTTGAACTTTTTTATATTTATATATAAATATCCCATAAAGGGGTCATTTATTAATATTCATGGCTGATGTAATCAAGTCATGAGGGTTGCAATCCCAGAAGTGGATAAATTCCTTACCTGGGTGGTATCTGTTGTTACTAGAAGTTGGTCCCTGGGAGTACTGTTTGCATGATTATATATGATTCTTCCTTCTTATGTTCTAGCTTTTTTTTGTTCCTGGCCTCCATTATGTGAGGAACACAGCCCATGTGGTTTCCCTCCGCCTCCCAACAGCCATGCCCTGATATTCATGGTCCCCAGCCTCACGTGAACTGAACCCAAAACTGTAAGGGAGTAAATCTTTTTTTCTAAGTTATGTGGTTAGGAATTTAGATCATGGTTGAAGAATGCTGATGGATGCAATTGATAGTACCAGACAAGTGGGGTTGCTGTTTTATCTAAGTCTGACCATGTGGATTGTGACTCTTTGGAACTGGTTTTTGAGAGGAAACTAGAAGGGCCAGAATGTGGCTAGAAAAGTGTATGGCAGAGGCTGTGCTCAGGAGATTATGGAGGGCAAAGGGAAAGCTATAGGGCAGTGGAGTAGGAGCCACGGTATTACACATTGGCAAGAAATGTATCCTTATTTTGCCCATGTCCTGAAACTTTATGTGAGGCTGACTTTAGAGATGACGAGCTGATTAAATTGGCAGAGAAGACCTCAAAATAGTAAAATATCCCAAATGCTTTATGGATATTGATGTCTATAGTTAATGTACTTTATACTGAATTCAGGTGCAGAAAGTAAAGCAGAGAGACTTGAAAGATTTGCAGTTTGATCAGAAAGGTAAGTGTAGAGCTGCAGCCCAGAAAGATGATGCCATGGAAAAAAGTAATAGTAGAAAGGAAGGAGGAAGCAGTGGCCATGGTGGAGGCAAAGCCAGTGATGAGCACGATGGGCAGCAGATGAAGCTGGGGCCAGGGGTGGCCCAGATGGAGCAGGCCCAGAGGCTATGACTAAAAAGCCCCAGTGGCAATGGCCAAGAAGGACTTGATTCCCTTTTCTGTTGGCAGCCCATTTTGGAGCCTATGTAATATTAGCTTTGCTAGAAAATGGAGATCAGGGACACTTCCCCCCGGGTTTCACAGGAAGGCCTGGGAATTCAGGCAACATGTGGCAGGGTTGGAATCCCTGCAGGCAGGCCCAAATGGGGTACTTTATGAAGCCGAGAGCATGAAGCCAAGGTTGCAAGAAAACCCTCGAGATTTAGAAACATCAGAAACATAAAATGACTGCAAGAAAAGGCTGTAGCTGCGAGCCACGGAGCCAAGTTGGAGAAGAAGTAAAATGCCCATTGCAATCAGCCAGGCTGCAGGGGTGGGGCTGCCATGGCCTCTTGGAGATGAGCCTCACCGCCATGTACCCTGGAAGGCAGAAATGTAGCAAATGCTGGCCCTGCAGGATTTTGGTCCCATCCCGTCTTTCTATTGCCCTATTCCTCCCTGTGGGAAACCAAATGTTCACACCTTGCCATTGTACAGTGGATGCATGAAACTTACTTTTTAGTTTTTTGATCTTTATTGTCTTTTTCAGGGGCACACAAGAGTTCAACTTGAGTCTCAGAGGAGACTTTGGACTTTGGGACTTTTCAGCAATACTGGAACAGTAAGACTGGGAAATCTTGGAGAGGACAAAATGCACTTACATTCTGAGCTTGGCATGAGTCCTTTAGGGCCAGGGGCAGAATGTCATAATAGGTATAAAATGTCTCCTAAATAACTCATTTGTTACTATTCAGGGTTAATGCGATTGAGTCATGAGGGTTGTAACCCCAGAAGTGCATACATCCATTGTGATGGGTTTACCTGGGTAGTGTGGGGTAGGCCAGTAGGGTGCTGCTGTAGGTGGGTCCCTGGAGCCCCACCTTCACGATTCTATACAGCGCTCCTCCTCCCCTGCTTTCTCTCTTTCAGCCTCTATGATATGAGCAGCACAGCCCATGTGCTCTCCTCCAGCGCCACCACCATGTTCTGAGTCACCCTGCCCCAGCCTCACATGTACTGAGCCGAAAATCACTAAGAAAATAAATCTTCTTTCCTCTAAGTTATGTGGTCAGATATTTAGCTTATGGTTGCAAGAGTGCTGATGGATACAAGCTTGGTGATACTTGCTGTCTCCTCCTGTTAGACATTTTCCTTGTCTAACCCCACAAGCAACAGATGTTTGGGTATTTCTCTTTAATCACTTCTGCCCAATATTGCTGCACACTCTGGTACTACTTGTTTTGAACCTTTCATGTAACATAATTGTACCAGTATTGTGATTGGCCTAGGAAGATTTAAGAAAGCTCTGATTATTAATAAATATATTTCAAAAATAATTGTGGAAAAATGGCAGACCTGGGGAAAGACTTGGTTTCCATTTCGGTCAGGAAGCAAACAGCTATTGAAACTTAAATTGACTTAGCTAAAAGTAATTAGCAAGTCTATAGGAGAGGAGAACTAGGACTTCCTCATCCTCATTCTAAAGACAGGTTTACATAATTGGATAATCTAGCTAGGATGGAAGGAGGGGGTCCTGGTGGGAAAGTAAGGGGAGGAGCTTTACAGGGACTTTTACTACAACAGAATTATGTGAAACAAGAAGGAGAATGTCATGTATACACTCTGTTCTGTGCTTTGTATTGCGGTGATTTTGTTTGAAGCACCCCCTTGGGTAACATGATGCTGTAACTGTCTTCTGTATTTCTGTCTTTTTAATAAAATTCTTCAAATCTTCAGCAAGTGTCCGGGCTATTGCATATCTATCCTTAGCGCAGGACAAGAACCCACGGTTTTTGTGTTTTTTTTTTTAGGGGGGGAATTATTCCCAGGGATCTAACAAAGGTCCCTGGGGACAGTTTCCCAAACCACAACATCTTCTCTCAAAACCGTAACAATAATGATAATAACAATAACTTTTCACCTATTGTAATCTATATACTATGTTCACCTATTGTCATATAGATACTGTGTTGAACACTTTCATTTAGACATTTTATCATTTAATTTTCACATATTATCACTTACATTTTAAAAAACAGAGTAATTAGGGCTTCTACAATTAATCAACTTTTCAAGTCTGTCCATCTAGTTAGACAAAGAGATGGGAATTAACCCCAGGCTTTACTACTCCGTATTCCTATGTGTCCCACCAAGCACTTCACTCCTGAGCAAGGATAACTTCAAGAAATCAGTGATTAAAGAACCAGATTGCTGAGTTCACCCCAAATCCCTCAAATCTGGTTGTCTGCTGCTTCCTCGCCATTTCTGACCACCCAACATTCATTTTGTACTTTATCAAAAGAAAGAAACCTCCCAGATCTTGGAAGGAGAGAGCAAATGTCAGGAAGTAAAGTCATGTAGGATAAAACGAAATGAGTTTATACCATCTTTTCAAGACCTAGCTATAGAAGTTGATAAAATAAAAAGTCAATAGTAATTATACTTTTGAAGAAACCTGCTAGCAGTTCATATTTGGGTGACTCTGAGAGCAAAGGTCAAAGCAAAAGTATAATGGGCGAAAGCTTTTCTTGATAAGAGCACACACTTCAAAATAAAACACTTCTCAGTGAGAGAGGTAGATGGGTTTCCATTTAACCATATGGATAATTTTTCTTCTCTATGACATCTGTGGAAATTGGTTTGTCTTCATTTTGTGGTTTTTATAAAGACAAAAAAGAGATATTTTTATACCAGGGTCTGATAAATAGTAGCAAATGCTCACACTATTTTATATTTATTATTATAAATTATAACTAGCAAAAGACACTGAATTGAATTGATTATGTGAAAATAAATTGTCTGGTAAGGAATTTCAAGGATGAGAATAAACTTATCCAAATTGTGTTATGTGTGTAGACGAATATGTCACAATGAATCGTACCATTGTGCATAATTATTGTGCATCAATAAATATTTTCAAATCAGAATTTCAATGACTTAAAAATTCCAGTGACCTATTTTACTTCAAATGTCTGTTAAACATAGTTCATTGCAGATGACTTTTTTTTTGCTGTTTGTGGAGATTTGTGCACTCCTTATCCTGAACATAAAAGGATGGTTTGTTCAAACCCCTAGGTGCTGAGGGTCCTCAAGGAGAACCTGTGAACGTGATGACTTCATGTTCTGATAGGAGCTTCAATCTGCTGGAGGACATTTTGGAACAGGTCCTTGGGGAAAAGGCACCTCAGCCCCAGAGGAGGTCGTGGTGATCATGACCCGCAACGAGACATTACTGTTATTGCGAATCTTTGGGATCAGGTGAATTTTTCCTAGAAATCACAACAACGCTGCACGGGGCTGGTCCAGGAGTCCCTGGAGTTCTCCGTTCAAGAGTAAATGAGGTGCTCAGCGGAGAGTGGCCCCGTTCTACACAGCACTCTTGCCTTGGGCAGCATTGTCTGGGATTTCTACACCCAGGATGGGTGGATACGCTCTGACTTAATGTGCGCACAGGTTCAGAAGGAACAGTGCATTACTCTCCTTTTGAAAATGCTAACATAAATTTGGCACGTAAACAGTGGGCTGTGTACTTCTGGCAGAATTGGGCTTCCTCTCCTCTCTGTCCAGTTGATTCTTCTTTATTATTCAGAACTCCCAGAAGGAATGGTTTCTTCTCAGAAGACTTGCCAGCCCTCTCAGATGGATCTCCTCGTGGCTGGGCTACTTCCCCCTGCACTGGTGCAGGTGCGCTGCGTGGGGGTCATCCGCAGCCTCGGGCCTGGACCTCACCAGTCTCCAGCCTCTTTAAGATGGCTGGAGGCTGCCCACTCTGCCCATCCTCAGAGCTTCCTGCTGTCATTGCCTCCCACCTGGTTTACATTACTTACCTTGTGGCTCCTGCAGTCCCGTCTTTATTCTTGAAAAATCTCTATATACTGCATTCTTGTTTAAATGTTCTATATGTAACTCGCAGTAAAGCTACAAAAGCCAGAGCAATCTGAAACAAACCAGCAAAAGACAGAACTCCAAAGACATTCACCTCGCTATAGTAACTTCTGACTACAAAGGCCTACCTCTTTTTCTATTTACATATGTATATACATATTTTCCAAAGTAAAATAATACCATCCTATTGAGTTTTAATAGTCTTCCTTTATGTGACATACCACAGCTTATTACTCTGTACATGGATTTTATCCATAATGCTCTATATTATTTCGCTATGTATAAAGTTATTTTTATATAAGCCATTTATCATTTTATTTTTATTTTTATATTTTTCATTTTATAACTTGCATTGCAAATTATTTCATTGTTTAGAAACCATGACATCTATCCTTAAATAATTCCTTGGGAAACTCAATTAATAGACTTGTTGAGTCAGGGGTATGTATATTAATACAGGTTCTTTTTTTAGTAAAATATTTGATACATATTTTAGTGTATAATTACCTATAACAATTATTTATGAATATATGCATTTCACTAATTTCCAAGACATCTATATCATACCTTCTTCAGTCTTATGCCTATAATTCTGCTCCGATGGAGGGCTTAAATTCACTCCACTGGTTGTGGGACATCTTTAAGTATTTTTTAAGTACTCAATGCCACAGTTTTGAAGCCACTACAGTTTTGTTTTTGTTTTTTTGGTGGTACTGGGTTCCTAGAAGCCCTTCTACCTCTGGGCTACATTCCCAGACCTATTTTATACTTTTTTTTAATTTTCGGAAAAAGGGTCTCTTAAGCCAGCGCAGCTGGCTTTGAACCTGCAGTGATCCTCCTGTCTCCGCCTCCCAAGCGCAAGGATTACAAGTGTGCGCCACCATGCCCTGCCCTGCGCCACTACAGTTTTGAAGCCACTACACATTTGCATATGTCCTTTGGTTACCTTCAGATACAAAAAGTTACATGATAGCATACAAACTTTCTGAGCCACAAATGATCCTATTAAACTCTAAATGCCTTTCCACAAAGTTCTAATGTTTGGTTTTGCAAAGAAATCTGAAATCACCATAAACCTTATAAGTAAACATTTTATTCTATCTGAAATGTTGGGGAATGTATATTTAATCTTGATAATTGTGTCACTTTGCATATATTTGAAATCAAATATCTGTTGGGTAAATGAATAAAAATGTTTCAATAGACCTGGTAGTGTAAGTGGCAGGTGGGATCTCTTTTTCCTTACTGTATTTAAAAATGGTGAACCCTTAAACCTGCTTACCGCAACCCCTCTCCTCACTTTTTTTTTTATCAAGAAAGGTTTCTTCTTCTATCACACATTTGCTTTTGCACCTTTTCCATTTAATCTTAGTTTTCTTCCAGGAATATTTTTCTTACTTCTTTTCATTCCTATCTCTTCTGACATGGTTTCCATTTCTGTACTCTTCATGGGCAATCTGGAAGGGCAAGATATTTACATGACAAGAAAACATCTCCTCAAAATATCTCTTCCTAATACATTTTCCCCCCAGAGATATCTTTTTCTTCTTAGCTTCCAGATGTTGTTTCCATTTTCTTGGTATAAAGTTCACTTCTACAATTACAAATTATTTATGGATTCTTGAACTTTTTTCTCAAAAAAAAAAAATCTCTTTTCAGATTTGGTGATGAGAAGCAAATATGACACATTAATTCCTCTTGTTTCTGTTTTGTTCCTTATATGGGAAACAAGTAACTTCTTTTCTGGAGTTTCATCTGGAGGTAGGGCAGTGTGAACAGAGCCAGGCCACTTCCAAGATTCTGATGGGTCTTTATCCAATGGGAGTTTTCTTCTTTAATTTCCTGATTCATTAGGACTCTGAATTATCACGGTTAGGTACATACACATACCATATAAGCAAGCACACACATATTCGCCCCCCACATATACACATACACCACCTACACCTCCCAGCGCAGCACTGATATCAGAGGACTTCACATACCTCACTCTCTTTTATTGTAAGCATCACACTATATCCTGTACCTATCCCTACATCCTGCCATTCTCCCTTGGGACTTTTGTTCCTTTCTGGAAAATGAAGAATGGGGTAGAGTCCGCTCTCTGTGTGCCTCACAGTCTGGTGGCAGCCGAGGCTCAGCATCCTCGTCAGGTGGGCCAGGTCCCGGCCCCAGCACAGAGGCCTCGCCTTTGTCTGGCTGGCTGTGTTTTATGACTCTAAATGTAGGTGTGACAGAGAGGACTTCTTGGCTTGGCGTTCCTCAATGCAGCTCCATCTGCTTTATAATTAGTGCCAGCTCCTCTCTGATTCTGACATTAGATTGTCTATCACCGGTGGTTTTCCATAGTAATGAGGGTTTTCAATTTTTCTCTCACATTTTTTATAGTGAGAAAATGGGACAGGTTGTGTTGCAGGCTGTTAGCCAGGCGTGTTCTTGAACTGGAAGTCCATCGACATTTTTTTATTTTTGTATAAGAGAATGGAAACAATCTGTCTGTGATTTGGGGACAGATTCTGGCAGCCATATGAGGATATGTTTTGAATCCTCATTAAAAGGAACAGGTATGAAATATATACATATATTTAGTAAGCTCTCGGCTGTATGAAAAATCCCATAGTGTTTCTGAAACTCCTTAACAGTACCTGGAGCTAGAATGTCATCATTACCCAGGGGTAGCATGCTAGTTATGGCTTTTTCTTGGGGAAGATCTTTTCTAGGTCATCTGCTGCTTCACCAATGCTCTGAACAATCAGCATGCTAAGCTTTCTGCCTCTTTCTCCCAACCTAGTCAGGAGAGAGAAAATACTTGGCAACAAATTATGCTAGACATTAGCATCTAAATGAAAAGAGAGGAAGCGCCTCCAGCCTGCTCAGCCCCTTTGAAGTGTAGCCTGCCTGTGTGTACCCAAGGTGTGTACCCTGGGGCATGGGCCCTCCTGCTCAGGCCCCTAGCAGCTAGCCAGGTTACCCTTGTGCTTTCACACGCAAACCTCCCTCGGTAGCATTAGGTACTCAGCACTCTCATGCTCCTGGGGTAGTGTCTTAGTCCATTTTGGGCTGAAATAACAAAATACTGGCGACTGGATACTTTATAAGGGAAGAGGTTTATTTTGGCTCACAGTACAAGACCATGTGACCACATCTGGTAAGGGCCTTTGGCTGTGTCAAAACATAGCGGAGCAAGTAGGAAAGTAGCAAAGGCGTAGCAAGCAGCAAATATGTCACAAGGCAAGACAGGAAGCAGGAAAGGCCAGGCGCGCTCCTTAACAACTGCTCTCACGGAAACTACCGAGCTGCTGTGAAATCTGACCCACCCGGAGAGACAAGCATGCTTTCCTTCCTAAGGGTATGATGGGGTGTGTCCATACAGTGCCTAAAGAGATGCAGCCTCCCTTGCCCTGAGCGGCCTGCAGCCTAAGGCAAAACTTTAAGTAAAGTGATTCAGCAGGAAAGGGACTAAGATGGCGCCTGGAGGAAGCTACGGAGGCGTGGTTTCCCCATTCATTATGGGTGGGGAGACTGAGCAGTTTTTCCCTTTAAAGGAGGTTCCGCACACATGAATGGCTCATGTACTGGCCTGGGATTGGCTGTGAACTACATGCTAGTGATCTTTATTCCGATAGGCTAGACTATTTCCCATGGGAATTCCCCTCGTGGTTTTGTGCTATATATATGGTTGCTTGGAAAGGAATAAATGAGATCTTGCTTGACTTGACTCCCGGCTCGTGTCCAGGCCCCGCCCCTGTTGGGCTGGATTCCCGACAAGGGTGGATATAACATGATCATGATCATCTTCTACTAGGCCCCATTTCTTAAAGGTACCATCCCTTCTTGATACCATTACAGTGAAGACCAAGCTGCCAGCACACGAAACTTTAGGGGATATACCATTTCCAAACCACATGGTTACCAAAGACTCTGGTAAACTTCCAGAAAACAGTCCACCCTCCACCCCCATCCTTACCCCTCTGGACCTTGGGGACTTTCTCCACAAGCCAGCAAGGCTAGAAAATGCATAGGCTAAGGTTACATAAACCTGTGTTTGAATTAGGATTCTGTCTACTGGATACTTTATTGAACACTGTGTGTGTGCGTGTGTGTGTGTGAGTGACTTAAGTAAAGTCTTGTCTGTAAAGTGCTTGCCCTTTATCTGAATTTCACAAATGAGGAAATCCCAGACAGATGTCAAGATTTTCCACATCTGTGCAGCTGTTAGGTGATAGATTCTGGTGCTTCTGGGTCTGTATTCCTCAGCCCAAAGCTGCTTCCCCTACGGATCTTGGAATTGCAAATACGAAGATTTAGCATAAATTTCTTCAACTATTCTCTCCTATGCTAATCAGTAATTATTCTTCAGACTTCAAGACTCCTTGATCTTAAATCTAGGCATGCCTTTCATCATGAAGAAGCTATTTCTGAACTTCCCCTCTGGACCTGGAGACTTATGAGGTATCCAGGACCCCAGAAATGGATGGATTCAGAACAGCCCCAAACTAAAAACAATCCTTGAACACAGAGATCTTCAAGCCAGGTTAGGGCCTCCTGGGGTCCCTGGAAGCCTTCCTGAGGTTTACAAAATCAAAACTATGTTCCCAATAACCCTAAGCTGAAATGTGCCTCCCACTCTCAAGTGCAGAGTGGGATTTCCCACAGGTTATGTGCTATTATAGCAGATGGGCAGAGTTGATATTGAAGTGATTGGTCCAAATGTAAAGCAGTACAAATACTTCAAAAATATATGCAGCTACTTTTAAGGATGTAGGTAATGTATGCTAGCATCTTATTATTGTCATTTAAGTTAACTAATATATAAAGCTTTTAAGAGTTTCTCAATTTGAATTTTTCAAGAGCCAGGCGTGGTGGCACAAGCTTGTAATCCTAGTACTTGGGAGGCTGAGACAAGAGGATCACAGGTTGGAAGCCAGCCTCAGCAGCTTAGTGAGGCTCTCAGCAACTTAGTGAGATGCTGCCCTGTTTCCAAATAAAATATAAGATAGGTCTGGAGGTGTAGCCTGAAGGTAGAAGGCCCCTGGTTTCCATCCCCAGTACCATAAATAAATAAATAAATAAATAAATAAATAAATAAATAAAATTTTCAAATGGTAAATATCTGCAGACACATGCTAATCCATCCAATCAAATATTCCTCAGGTCCTCAAAATTACTTTTAAGTGTGTAAACATAAAAGTTTAAAACTGCTGTCCAACAATATGATGGCAGGACGAAAGCAATCAGATTTGCTCATCTGTGGTGTTTATTCCTGTGCTCACGCTCCCTGCAGGGCCACGGTGGCACTTTTATCGGATCAGGGTATCCTGAGTCTTTTTAATGATGGTAAGGCTGGCGTCTGACATGCTTGACAATACTCAAGATTTCCTGTGCAGAACAGAGCGAGGTCTAATAGGCATTCCTTCAGCGGCACAGCTCCAGGGGGTGCACACGGATTGCTTACTGTTGCTGCTGTCCCCTGGTAAGACCCAGAGGGCCCGCTGAGCCTGTGGGGGCCTGCCTCATGGGAGCAGGTGTAGGTGGTGCTCTGGACTGTGCAGATGACTGTCTCGGGGCCCCAGGACTCTCATTTGGATCGTTTTCTTTCTCATTTGCCTCTCAAATGCCTAAACCCTTTACCCTTTCTTACACTTCTCCCTTTTCAGACAAGCTTTATGTCTTTTTCCTAGAATTTCTTTTTTATATTTTAGCCAAAAAATGTGTCTATCTTCTAGAATTTTAGACAGTAGGAATTAAATGGGAGTGAAAATGTTCTGAGCAGTAGAGACCTTCCTTTTATTTTTTTGCAGGTCTGGGGATGGAACCCAGGGGCATTCTACCTCTGAGGTACACCTACAGCCCTATATTTTTATTCTTTATTTTGAAACAGGGTCTCACTGAGTTGCAAAGGGCCTCACGAAGTAGCTGAGGCTGTCCTTGAACTGAGATCCTCCTGTCTCAGCTTCCCAAATGCTTGGATTACAAGCATAGCCACCTGGCAGTAAAGACCTTCTGATGACCACTAGAACATGCCAGTGAGGGGTCATTTTCCTAACCTGAGGTGAAGGCTTGCTAACAGAGTGGCTATGGGATGCTAGGAGATAGGCCCTGGAAGCCCACCCTCGATGTAAAGCAGACATGCATGGTGGCAAGTCAGAGACTCCAACACCAAAGACAGATAATGGAATTATGGTTCCCAATCTGTGATTCTCCCACTGCAGGGTGGAGACCCAGGTATTATACAGCAAGAGTGGAAAGAAGAGAAATGTCCTGTGTTAGGCATGCAGAGGGAGAAGAGGTAAAGTCTGAAGTAGGGAATGCGTGACCAGCAATTCAAAGGATCCTGGAGAAATTATAACATCTTTTGAAGACTTAGGTACCAGACATGGTGCTCAGGACTTTTGTTCATGATTCAGTATAGTTTTCTGCTGGCCTCATGAAAAAGGAACTGCTGTGTGTGTGTGTGTGTGTGTGTGTGTGTGTGTGTGTGATACAAGGGACTCATTCATGGTAGCAAAGTGCTCTGCCAATGAACTATATCCTGAGCCCAAGAACTACTTTTATCTCCATTTGATAGATGAGATATTGAAGCAGAAAGAACTCAGGATCTATTTATTGTTGTAATTACTAGTGCATATTAATTGTACAAAATAATGGACCTCACTGTGATAATTTCACACATGTATAAGACATATTTGGATCACATCCACATTACCTTTTACGCTTTTACCCCTTCTCCTCCTTCCCTAGGTTCTTCCCCCTTCCCCAATTGTTCCCCTCTACTTTGATGTTATTTTTTCTTTTTCTTTCCCTCCTTTTTGTGTTTTTGTTTTCACAGATTAAAGAAAACATGCAATACTTGTCTTTCTGAGTCTGGCTTATTTCATTTAACGGATGAACTCTTGTTCCATGAATTTTCCTCTTTATGGCTGAATAATGCTCCATTATATATTATATATAAATATATTATATATTATATATAACATATATAATATATATAACATTTTCTTTATCCATTCATATGCTGAAGGGAATTTAGAGTGATTCCATAACATGACTATTGTAAATAGTTCTGTAAAAAAATACATGGATATGAAGGTTTTCTATAGTTAGCTAACTTTGATTCCTTTTGGTATGTATCTAGGATTGGTACAGCTGGATCACATGGTAGTTCTATTTTAGTTTTTTGAGGAACTACCATGTTGTTTTCCATAACATGTGAGGGTTCCTATTCCCTACATCCTTGTCAGCTTTTGTTACTTTGTGTTTTCTTGATAATAGCCATTCTGGCTGGGATGAGATAGAATCTCAGTGTAGTTCTGATTTGCACTTCCTCTTTGAACTTGAGAATGAAATTAGGAAAACAGTACTATTCACAATAGCACGAAATGATATACCTAAGAATAGACCTAACCAAGGAGGTAAAAGACCTCTTGAAAGTTTTAAAACACTGAAGAAAAAAATTAAAATGGATACTAGAAAATGGAAAGAGATCCCATGTTTCTGGTTTGGGAGAATTATTGTTAAAATGACTACACTACTGGAAAGAGATCTACAGATTCAATGAAATTCCCATCAAAATGACAATTACCTTCTTTAGAGTTAGAAAAACCATCCTAAAATCCATATGGAAGCACAAAAAAACCTCAATTAAGGGGAAAAATGCTAGATGTCTTTCAACAGATGAATAGATAAAGAAAATGTGGCTTTAATCAGCCATAAAAAACAAAATTATGTCAGTTCCAGGAAAATTAATTGAACTAGAGAATATTTTGCTAAGTGCAATCAACCAATCTCATAAAATGAAGGGCCATATATTTTCTCCCATGTATGAAATCCAGAAAGAAATCCAGAAATAAAAAGGTGTGAAATCTAGAAAGAAACCCAGAATAAAAGAGACTTCAAATAACGAGGAGAGGCACCAGTAGAACCTCAGTGCGATGCATGGTTACAATGAGCCGATAAAAGTATATCTTAAGAAGAAAATGTGGAGTTTTACTCAGCCAGACAGAACAAAATCATGTCATTTTCAGGAAAATGGATGGAACTAGAAAACATCATGCTAAGGGAAGTAAGCCAGACTCAGGAAAGTAATGATATCATATTTTCTCTTGTGTGTGGAACTGAGATTGAGAGAGAGAGAGAGGAAAAAAAGAATAAAAACGAACCCTATAACAGTAAAGAAAGAAATCAGGAGAACAGTGGAAGGTGATCAAGGGAGGGAGGAGGAGAGAGAAAGAGGAGTTCCAGGAGGGAGACACAGCAAATAATTGTACATGAGTATATAAGTGTATGGCTAAAAATCTCACTATCACGTACAACTATAATGCACAAATATAAAGTAAAAAAAGAATGCTGGAGGCATCACAGTACCCAATTTTAAAATATATTATAGTACCATTATAATGAAATTGGTATGGTATTGGAATAAAAACAAAATAAAATAGTAGACAAGTAGAGTAATAAAATAAAATAGTGGACCCAGGAATGAATTCACCAGCTATAGCCATCTGTTTCTCAAGGGAGGATCCAAAAAGATACGTTTTAAAAAGACAGTCTCTTCAGTAAATGCTGATGGGAAAACTGGACTTCCACCTGTAGGAAACTAAAACTAAATCCCTATCTCTTACCCTGTGCAAAAATCAACTCAACACAAATCAAATACCATAGAGTAAAACCTGACACTTTGAAGCTACTAAAGAAAAATATAGGGGACACATTTCAAGATATAACACTGCAATAGCTTACTGACTAAGACTCCAAATGCTCAGAAAATAATAGCAAGGATTGACAAATAGGATTATATTGAATTAAAAAGCTTTTGAACAGCAAAGAAGCACTTGACAGTGAGAAGAGACAGACTACAGAGGGGAAAAAAGCTTCTCCAGCTATTCATTTGGATAAAGATCCAAAACACATAAAGAACTAAAAAATTAACACTAAAAGAACAAGCAATTTAATTAGTAAATGGACAAATGAACTGAATAGACATTACTCCAAAGAAATACAGATTGGCCAATAGACCATAAAACACAAGATCTCTTATTAAAATCAAGAGGGAAAGGATTAGAACCAGAACTCCTGTCTCTGAAATCTGCTCCAATATGCCTTTAATTTTTTTTATTGGTGCATTGTATTCATACATCTTAAGGGATTGCAAGATGGTGGAGACATAAATGCACACATTACTCAATTAGCCCTCACCCAATTCCCGCCCATTCCCCTCCCCTTCTCATGTTTGGCTTCGTGGTTGACTTCGATGTTTGTTAAAGTACATCATGTGCATTAGAGAATTTCCCTCTTCTCCAGCTTCCATCCTCTCACGTCACCTTATCTGCTCATCTATAGAATCTCCTTTGTTTAGAGTTCCTCTGAAAAGCCTGTCTAGGATTTTCCTGTCTGCCTCTCCACTGGCAGTAGTCAGTATAGAGGCCAGGTGTGGGGAAGGGAGGGTCCTTACTTGTTTCAAGAGAGCCTGGATAACTGAGTCGCTGCATTCTGCATTTTATCCCTAGCTTCTGCATTGAGGGAGAGCATCTGATTTCTTATTTTTTGTGACTGACTAATCTCACTTAGCATAATGTCCTCCAGTTCCATCCATTTCCCTGTAATGACATAATTGTGTTTTTCTTTATGGCTGAGTAAAATTCCAATAGTACATATCCCATAGTAATTTAAAATGTCTTCTTAGATATAAGTTGAAGTAAAAAGACAGGGGCTTCCTAAAATACTCACTTTTTCCCCTGATGCCAAGTACAGAGCCCAAAGGGGTGTGATGTGTACCACCCTTCTGCGTTTGGCATGCTGCATGTCTGTTTCCTCCTAGGGTGGATAAACGGCAGTACCTTTGCTATTTTCATTTCAAGGTCCAAGCAGCAACACACTTCCTCAACAGAATTTAGAGCATATTAGCACATTTCTCATCTCAAGTGTTGCACTCTTCAAAGCATAATCAAAGTTATGGGGCAGCCGATCTACCCAGTTGGCCCTCTACCCAGTTGGTCTTGCAACAAGTGGGCACTGAGGCATAAACCTTCCGTTTGTAGATGGAGTCCGAATCAGCTCAATTCCAGGCAATATTCAGCTTGGCCATGATGGATGGTCCTTCCATTTGGTGACCCCAGCATCCCAGTGTTTTTGGCTATAGATGTAAGCCTACCACATCTCTGGAGTAACACAAAAGGTAAGCTACAAATGCAGAATGCAGCGACTCAGTTATCCAGGCTCTCTTGAAACAAGTAAGGACCCTCCCTTCCCCACACCTGGCCTCTATACTGACTACTGCCAGTGGAGAGGCAGACAGGGAAATCCTAGACAAGCTTTTCAGGGGGCCCACAGAGTCAGTACATGTCACATTTTATTGGCCTGAACATGTCACCAGACCCTATGCAGAATGGAAGAAGAGGAAATATAATATTGTGATCAGTTTCTGCCGTAGTTTAAGATAAGGCCAGAGGCTGTGAGAATATGGGAATTTTCTGACTAATATTTCCATGCTTGGGTTACTTATTATCTACTTGGACCCAATTGGCTATCTAAAAGATTTCTTTTGGAACAGAACTTTCTGGAATCACGTTCCCATCTGCTTATTTGCAGAACAATGCTGGCTTAGGAGAGCATTGCCTTCTTATGCTTCCATTTTCTGATTTTACTAAATTAGGTGTTCTTCCTTTTTCAATTCCTTTCAAGCAGCCCAAATTATGAGACCATCATATCTCTGGTCTATTCTGAAGCACCAGTCAGAGAGAGGGCCTTTTACAATGCAGACAGGATCCTCCATGTCTTGCTCACACCAGGTGTCCTCAATTAATCTTCTTCAGGTCAGAGGGAGCACAATGGTGCTTGTCATTTGTGTTAACTGAGCACACATCTTCCCTGTGAATTCAACCAGCCTGGGGTGATGAATTCAACCAGTCTTCTTTGCAGAGACTGCTGCCAGACTGAGATGGAAAGTTTGTGATCCTGGTATAATTTCTTATAGATGTGCATGTGGTTTATGTCTTTCCAAATAAGAGCAAATCTTTATTCATTTGGATGCTGGTTCCTGGCACTCCTCAATGCATAATCAAAGTTATGGGGCAGCCGATCTACCCAGTTGGTCCTCACCCTGGCTCTGCTTAATTCCTGAGGATGGTCAGGATCTATTGACTGTGTCATGAATAGGTAACCCTACAGATCTCACTAGGTAAGCTTGTAATAATGTCTCTTGGGAGCTCACAGCCCTGGCCTGATAGAGGGCACCTCTTTTCAAGTTTATCTGTATCTTTGGGAACTAAGGGACTTTGTGGGGACTCTAATAGATAAAAAATGCTTCTATGGGCAGCTTTATGGTCAATTATGCAATGCACCATTTATTGGACTTGTTCTTAACCCTTTCTTTTTTCCTTTTGTGTGGCACTGGTGATAGAACCCCGTGGCATTATACCTCTGATCAACACCCCAGCCATATTTTTTATTCTTTATTTTTAAACAGAGTCGCAATGAATTGTAAAGAACCTCTCTAAGCAGCTGAGGCTGGCCATAAACCATGATCCTCCTGTCTCAGCCTCCCAAATGCTGGGATTACAAGCATATGCACCATGCCCGGCTCACATGTTTTTATTTAACTCGCAAGAAGCCACATTTATGTTACTTACCCTATAGTGTGGCATTCTCCTTTGAGTCCTGGCTAGTGCTAGGGTCATGTTTGACCAATGGACGTGGCAGAAGTAACAATTTTAAACTTCACTGCCTGGTTCATAGAAATGCTCACAGTTTCTATCTAAGACCCTTGGAACCCATGTGCCATCCATTAAAAAAAAAACTCTGGGAAGGCTCAAGTGTCACAAACTTTGGGTGTGGAATATCCCCCAAAGCTCTTATGTTGACTGTGTGGTCCTCATTGCAACAAGATCCAGAGTTAGGGCATGGATGGAGGAAATAGACCATTAGGGAAGTGACCTTGAGAGGCGTGTCTACCTCTGGCCCCTTCTTGTCTCTCTCTGCTCCCCAGCTGCTATAGGTTGAGCAGTTTTCTTCTAACAACCGTGCCCTGCCACCAAGATGATTCTGCCATGGCACCAGCTGATCATGGACTGAATCTCTGCAACCATGAACCAAAATAAACCTTTCCCCTTCTAAGTCATTCTTGTCAAGAATTTTGGTCACAGTGACACAAACCAACTAACACACCAAGTAAAGAAGGATGGAGGAACTTGCCTGCTGGTTCTTGCTGAGTTCACGGGGGACCACCAGCCACGCTGCTCGGGCACTTCCAGCCGAGTTCCAGACATTATGGGGTAGAGATGTGTTGCTTTTCTGTGTCCTATTTCAATTCATACTCTTCACAAGCACGAGAGTCAATAAACTGATGTTTTAAGCCACTAGCATTTAGGATGGCTTGTGACATAACAACCAGTGGTGAGAATAAGGGCTGTCACTCATGTGAATGATGTTTCCTGGACACAGCTGGTACACGGCTCCAGCCATGGTGGTGCCTGGCATGAGGGGCACCGTGGGTCTGTGATCCTATTTCTTGAGGTTCCTTTCTGGAGGGACTGGGACAGAGCCTGGGATGACTATCCCAGGGAGGAGGTTTTTCATCTCCCAGTGACTGTGCTGGGCTTTGCCAGCTCCTGGCTCACTTGGGTCAAGTTCTGGGGCCCTGCATTCTTCACAGAGGAGTGAAAACACCCGCTTTGAAACATCAGATCTTTGTCCTTACCGAGTTCTGTAGAGCTCCAACTCCCCCCTTTTCCCACACAAATATTTTCTCTTTATTTCTTCTGCTTAAGAGATAAATTATTATTTTTTAAACACTTTGTCTAGAATTTCTAATTTGGGGTGGGGCTGAAGATAGGCTACAAAGGAGAAATTCTTTTTTTTTTTTTTTTCGATTTGAAGAGGATTTATTTATTTATTTATTTATTTTTAACAATTTTTTTATTGAACATAAATAGTATACATTTACACTATATTTGGTGCCCTCTCCCCCCCCCCGCCCCCATTTTCCCTTCCCCCCTCCCACCAATGGTTGTCCAGGTTAACCATATCTTATTCATAATTTTACACATGTTCAAGTGTAGACCCTTATTAATCAAGACCGGCCTTCCTCCTCTCCTATCTTACCATCTAAACTTAGCTAGTATTTCCCCTTCAATATCTGGAGACCCACTGGTATTCTTTGTGTTTCCTAGTTTGGGCATATTAGAGGAAACATATGTATCTTCTTCTTCTGTGCTTGGCTGATCTCACTTAACATTATGTTCCCCAGGGCTTTCCATCTTCTTTCAAATGATATAATTTTGTTCTTCTTTATGGCTGAATAGAATTCCATTGTGTGTATTTCCCACAGTTTTGCTATCCATTCATCTGTTGATGGTGATCTGGGTTGGTTCCATATTTTGGCTATTACAAATTGTGCTGCTATGAACATAGGTATGCATATGTTGCTGTAGTTCTCTGAATTCAACCCCTTTGGAAAGATACCCAGGAGTGGTATAGCTGGGTCATATGGTGGATCTATTCCCACCTTTCTTAGGAATCTCCACACAGATCTCCATAGTGGTTGAACTAGTTTGCATTCCCACCAACAGTGTAAAAGAGTTCCTCTTTCCCCACATCCTCGCCAGCATTTGTTGTTGTTTGATTTTTTTATGCTTGCTACTCTGACTGGGGTTAGATGGAATCTCAGTGTAGTTTTGATTTGCATCTCCCTGATGGCCAGTGATGAAGAACATCTTTTCATGTATCTATTAGCCCTTTGTATCTCTTCTTTTGTGAAGTGTATATTTAGTTCATTTGCCCATTTCTTGATTGGGTTGTTTGTTTTGCTAGTGTAGAGTCTTTTGAGCTCTACAAAGGAGAAATTCTATAGACTGCTCCATCTTTTGTTTTAACTTGAATCCCCCCTCTTCTGTCTAGAATATCTCTGGATATTTTTCTCTCTGTCACTGGACTGTGCTAGCAAACCTGTGAATATGCTGACCCTTTAAAAAGGTGGGAACTCATTTAAGAAGCGAGATTATGTGTTTGATTTTTTAAATGATTAAATTCAGTCATATTTCATTGTTCCACCAGGGTGGATTTCACCATTAGAATTCTGGGAACCGTTGGCAGCAGCTACTGACCAGATTGGGAGCCTTTGTGCTTGGGCTGTGATCTTTCCAACAGGCATCAAAGGGCTGTGTTCCACTCAAAATGTATCTTCAGCAGATAACAGCTAATAAGATGGAGCAGTTCACATGGATCGGCCAGATAGCATTAAGGCTTTTTCCTCTTCATTTAGATTTTAATAAAACTAGCAGATGGAATTCAAGCTCTATCATTCAGCAAGAGAATTAATACACTGAAATGTAGCCTTTTGACAGATAGGCATATAAGGATATCAGAGCAAGTAAATAATTATGGAAGGAAGGAAACCAGAGACAGAAGTGAGATGATTGCATAAGCCCATTGAGGAATGAATAAATAACTTTTCTCAGAAGTAATTAAATTTCATTCTTAAATCCACAAGTGTTATTTTGGCTCATAAACTGAAAAACATCTCTGTCTAAGTTATTCTTCTGTTCAAAGATTTCCGTGACAATCCAGCACCCCACTTTATTACACTCTAAATCCTGCTCCTGGGTCCTAGAGATACTTAAAGTCTGGCCTCAACCTAGTCCTCGAGGTGGTTCTTAACTCGGGTCTATTTTTCAATTGCCAGAGAGATTTACAAGTTACTGATGTCTTCACACACGTACACAAGTAAATGGACCATTACAATTAACTGCATGCTAATTACACTATTATTTTTATCTTATTATGTGTATTGCCTGGAATCAATAATTAAATGGGGTTGAATTTTGTAAAGATAACTTTAGCTACAGTGATAAGACAAGATAAAAACACAGCAACAAAGAAAGCAATAGCTAATAAATGAAAATATTTCAGTCAGAATTTCAGCTGTGGTCTCTGACGATTAAGCTCATATTAATTACCATGCGTTAAACCTCTGCTGTGTGCTGAGGGGCAAAGGGAAAGAGAATTCACAGAAACAAATCACTGCAAGAGAGAACATTAACAAACAACTACAAAACAAGGTATAATGTAGAAATGGCATGGAGATCCACAATTGTGGAGGAAGAGGGGCCAGATCTCATGGTAGATATCTAAGGAGTAATTAATGGGAAAAATACTGATGCCTGGGCTTCAGCCCTGGAGATTCTGACCCAGTTAGAAGGTGTAGTTAGTGCTGAAACGTGCCGCTGTATGAGCTTTTTTCTACCACTTCCAGGTAGCTGAGGAAAAAAAGGAAGGAGAATCTCCTGAGAAGCCTGAGCCCAAGGCTCAGATCTTACAAATAGGTCAGCAGGGAGTAAAAGATACCATTGCTTGGGCAGATTCTGTGTGCTAAGTATGGTCTTATCATATCTGTGTTTCTCAACCTTGGCTGCTTGGCTGCAGGCCAATTAAATCAGAATTTGGGGTGTGAGGCTGGGACATTAGTGTGTGCAGTGTGTGTGTGTGTGTGTGTGTGTGTGTGTGTGTGTGTGTGTGCACCTGTAAGTGTTGACTGCTCTTGCAGCTGATTTGTTTAGGCAGGAAGATTAGAAGCCACTAGCCTCAGATCCTATAAAGTTCTCCGGTGCTTATACGACTGTACACTGTATAATTGTGTTCTAGTCCAAGATGGACCACATATATGACAGTGGTTCCGTCATGTTTTATAGCAAAGCTGAACAATCCCTGTTACCTAGGGATGCCACCGCAGCCTAACATTGTCTGTAGTGTAGCACGACGGACACTCAGGTGATACTGCTGTAAAGGAACCCACTGTGCTGCCACCCACATAAAAGTCTAGCACATCCAGTTGGGTACAATATATAATCCTTGACAACACTAGTGAACAACTGCATTTCTGTTTTATTAATTTAATGTACTATTTGCTCTTATTTTAGTGTATTCCCATCGACCGCATATCATTTACTGCCTAAGAGTGTTCTGTGTGCCCTACCAGTGGCATGCGATCCATGTCATGTTTCTGTGCCCCTTCATTGTCTCCAGAAGCCACATCACCGCATGAAATACTTGTCCTAGATCACCTAGGCATGTGCATGTCCACACTATGATGTGGGGTGAGATCGCCTAATGATGCATCTCAGAACACACCCCCCTTGGTGAGTGGCATGTGACTGTATTTATGAACCTCCTCCTCTACAGAGTCCCTGTTCTCTAGCCAAGCAAACCTCCTGCCACTTAATTACTCCTCAGAGGAATGGATGGCAAATGTTTTCTCTGATCTGTAGACTCTGTCTTTATACACTTGATTGTTTATATACACAATTGAATTTACTCAGCCATAAAGAGGAACAAAATTATGGCATTTTCAAGAAAACGGTTAGAAGTAGAGGATATCATGTTAAATGAGACCGGCTAGTGTCAGAGTCAAGGGTTATATGTTTTCTCTCACTTATCGAAGCTAAAGAGAAAATGAACAGAAAGGACTCCAGATAAATGAGGAGAGACACCAGTAGAAGAGGGGAACGAAACTGGGGAAGCGATGTGGGGGGGGGCAACTGATGAAGGAGGATTGAGGGAGAAAACTCAGATAATGTTATGTTCAGATATGAAGGTATCACTACCAATCTCACCAACGTGTACAGTGAGGGGGGGGAGCAGGTGGGAGCGGAGGGAAACACACCAAGTGCTTGTGCGTGTGTTTGTACCACTCTGGATCTCAGGAGGATGTATGACAATAATGCACCAATAAAGTATATACACATATAGAAAACCCAGTAGAATCCAGAAACAGAAATTCAGAATATGACTCCCCCTTCTTTCCTCTATTTTCTTTCCTTTTTCTTTGCTTTGCTTTGCTTTGTTTGCTTTGCTTTTTTTTTTATTTCCTTTTTTGCTCTACTAGGGATGGAACCCAAGGGCATTGGACCTCAGAGCTACATCCCCAGTGCTATTTTTTAGTCTTTGTAAAAAAATTTTTGAAACAGTGTCTTACTGAGTAGCAAAGGGCCTCACTAAGTAGCTGTGGCTGTCTGCAAACTGAGATCCTCTGGTCTTAGCCTCCTGAATGCTGGGATTACAAGCATGTACCACCACACCCTACATCCCTCCTTTTTTTGAAGGGAGGACATCATATATGGTCAGTGTAAGGAGTCTTAAATGAGGATCAAAAGACCTGTTGATAATTCTTCCTCTACAAACTTACCTAATTTGTCAGGTTGCATATGAAAGTAGTTTTCTAGGTATTCCAAATGGGAAGGGTTTTTGGATATAGGCAATTAGAGGTCTAGAGGGCTCAGGGAATGATGGCTTGAGTTCACAGAGTCTAAGTACCTGAATGGCCAAAAAACTGCTGTCATGACCTTGTCTTCTTGCAGCACCAAGAGAGTGGTCTGCAGAAGCAGACCCTACACGAGACCTTTGAGCCTCTGAAAACATCCAAAACCTTTGGAAACACTAGGAAGTCAGCTGATTTCCAGGAACTAGCCAAGATCATGTCGATAATCTCATGTATATATGTGCCCCTGCTCCATCATCCTCACCATGGGAGAATAATGGTTTCTCCTTATCTTCGAAACCGTGTGCCCCTCTCAGTGATAGAATCTGACCTGGGAAGAGATAAGACAAATAGTTCTGGGAGAGGCAAAGCTTCTCTCCTGTGGTCCAAAGGAATGTCTAAAGAGAGGCAAAGGTGGTATTCACACTCCAGCAAACAATCTGAGAAAACTAATCCAAGGTAAATCAAGACCAGTTTATTTGGGGGGAAGACTTAAAGAAAAAAATCAAGAAGAGGAAGAAGTGAGAAAATTGCACATGGGAAAAGGAATAAAAACCATTCCTCCTGGAAGGACTGTGCAGAGAAAGAAGGAAGTTGTCCCCAAGAAGGCCTGTAAGAGACCTTCTTCACCACTTTCCTAGAGTGAGTTTGCCAGGGCTTAGGTCTAGTTCGTCCTCACAATGGCAGATCTAGAAACAGAGTCACCCATCTGGTCCTCCTTCCCACTTCTTCTCTCCAGCACCCACACAGTTTCCTGATAATAGTTTATGCAGAGACTGAAGCAGTCATCAGAAGGTTGTTTCAGCATCATAGAATCAGAGCAAGATGAGAAGACTGGTTGGGGACCCCTGACATCACCATTTTGTGTTTGATCTGTGATCCTGTTACTTTAGTGCACCACAGGGAAGGAACACTGTCTTCTCTGCTTCCTGTTTGATCTCTGGCACTTAGCACAAGCTTGGTAATAAGCAGATACTCATTGCAATTTGGATGATTGAATGAAAATATAATCACAGTGAAGTCTGATGACAAATCACTGATCTGAAGGACAGGCCACTATGCCAAGTGTCTTGACTTAGTGCTTTTTCTTGCCCAGTAGTGGACAAATTTCTTTCTGCCACATCTATTTAACTCTACCCTATCAGCACAAAAATAAGTCCTATACATCAAACATGCCATGTTTCAATCAAACTTTCATTTATAAGAACAGGCAGCTGACCAGATTTGCTTGCGGACCACGGTAACCTTGGCACAGACAGTACAAAGGCAACTACAGGAGAAGGAATATCTGTGGGAGGATACTGAAGTCATGCAAGCAACAGATGGAAAGAACAGACCAGAGCGGAAGTAGTGGAAATGACAGGAAGTTGTTGACTATGAAATACAAACTTCTCAAGTTGATGACTTCTTGAATTGAATCTTCAAAGTGAGAGAAAGATAGGGGTCTAGAATGGCTTCATGTCTGTCCTTAGCAATTACACAGATGTATATTGGTATCAGTTGAACTGGGGAATGGTGAGCAGAAAGGAGAAAACTTTAGACATGCTAAGGGTATGTAAGTTTGAATGCTTGGCTTAAAATATTTGTCACACAAACACATTTTAATTATTTATCTAGTGCTACTTGGTTTTGAACCCAGGCACATTTTACAACTGAGCTAGAGCTCTAGCTTTTTCAATTTTTTAAAAAAATTTGAAGTAGGATCTTACTGAGTAACTGAACACACTGGCCTTAAGTCTATGATCCTCAGGTCTCAGCCTTCCAAGTACTGGGATATAGGTGTGTACCACAGTGCCTTACTGCACAAACACATTTTAAAAACAAATACTGATTCCTGAAAATTTATGAAACAATGAACAAATTGTGCAAAGGCAATAGAAATGAAGGAGAATGCTATGGAGGAAGAAGTTGATCAAAGATCATGTCCAGCCTCTGTGTTTATAACTATAGTCATACTTTTATTGCCCAAGAAACAGGAAACCAACAAGAAATTAATCAAAAGTCACCAGAATTTGTAAACCTTCTCTTAATTATTATAATTAGGAGGAAACAAATTCTTAATGTTGGAGTTTTTGGCAGCATTCAATGGAATGTAGCTGCTAATTTCTGAGCCAAGGACACCGTGGTGTGGGATGGAGTTGTGTTTCCTATATGTAAAATTATTCTACTCATGAGGATCCTAAAACTGTGACCTGGAGAACTCCTTGAGACATGAGGAAGCTGGTAAGTTCTTGCAGGTGTCTTGAACAGATGCTTGGTGGCTCTCAATCCTCTTTAGGGAAAAATAAGCACCTGACCCCCTGACTCCTCAAATCTCTCAGACCAGAGAGGCAAGATGGTGGTGCGCAAGGGTACAATTCAGTGGAGAGGTTGTTGGCAGCCCTCTCCCTTTATTAACCTCATCTGGAAACTGGGAATATTTATCTCACAAGGCTGGTGTCAAGGTGAAAACAATGATATCTGTGAATGTTCTGAAGGTTATTGCTCAACACTCACCTTCCTGAATAAATGTTAGGGAGAGAAACACAGTTGCATTTTATTTGATATTTTTGTGTTGGTTTCCCTGAGTTGAATGGCATAGGTTAAATTATAGCTTGAAGAATGAGACTTCTCATATTGTGTTAGAATATTCTTAATCTTCAAAGATATGCAAGAGGCTTCCAGTGCTGGAGAGAGGTGCATTCTGTGCAGCTGTGAATCCAGGTGAGGACTGCCCAGCAGCTGTGATGCTGAAACCCTGAGGACAATCTCATTTTCCTTACTCCTGCTATGAACCCTGCACAGCAGGGACACTACCAGCCCTTTATTCTCTCTTACTGTATGCAGTGCACATTGGGTTGACCCCCCCCCACCATCTATTTTTCCTTCTTTCGTTAATCAACTTAATCTCACTTCAAGTATTTATCCCACTTCTCAGCTCCTGTGTTGTAAGACAAATCAGGTCTCAAGGAAGGGACATTTGGCTTCGTCTTATGAGTGTAATTGTGGGGCTTACTCACATGGACTGCTTCACTTCTGAGCAGGCGACTCAAGCTGGGTCAGGGAGGCACATGTCTGGGCCTGCCCAGCAGTGCTGGGAAAGTTCCTTCCTATACTTTTAAGAAAGTTCTGAGAGTCACATTCTTTCTCTGTGCCTGTGGATAAGAGTTCTCCTGGAACTATTAGCAAGCTTCTGTTAGGGCATGAATTGTGTCTCTCCAAAATTCACCCGTTGAAGTCCTAACCCTCAATCCCTGGGAATGTGGTTGCATCTGGAGATAAGGACTTTAAAGAAATGATCAAGGTAAAGTGAGCTCATATGAGCCAGCCCTAATCCAATGGGATCGGTATCTTTATAAGAGGAGGAGGTTCTGATGCAGACATGCGCAGCGTACGGACCACGTGACACAAAGGAGGGGGGCACACACCTGCCAGCTAAGATGAGGGGCCTTAGAGTGGAATCTCCCCACCGGCAACTTGACCTTGGACTTCTCACCTCCAGAACTGTGAGAAAATACATTTTTGTTGTTCAAACGACCAGTTCTAGTCCGGGTTCTTTCGTTACAGCAGTTTTAGCAGACTGATCCATCATCTTTAACCAGAAAGGGGAGCAAGGCTTAAGATGAGGTTCCCTTCTGCCGTTTACCCTGGCTGAACTGCTGAAGCAAATCAAGCTGGAGTCCCACTCTATCATGGAACTGTCTATGGCAAAATCATTGTTATCCTCCTTAATTGTTTGAGCTGTAACTTGTAACCAATACACTATGACACATATAGCACCTGGATACCTGCTGCTTTATAGTAAGTGCCTAATATTGAAGGACTACAGTAAGAAAGGAATAAACAAGTGGAGCACGGTCGTATAGCACGTTAACCCTCAAAACTGAGTGGGGCAGCAGAGCAACAGGAGAAAGAGAAGTAATCTTATTACTGTGACCCATCAGCCACATTTCTTCTGCATGAGCCACAAGCCAGAACTATCTGTTATTTAGTGACGATGGTAATTCATGTGTGTGACTGGCACCCGTGCCAGCAAATGCTATGAAAGTGGTGGATTCTGAAGATGGAGAAACGCCACTCCACTTTTACAATCATAAGGCTCTAACGGGATGCACAGCGCCATTGAACTAGATGGCTCCTGGGCTCCTGGAGATGATGGTGAGATGGGAAGACAAAGCCTTAACGAGGGAGGCGCCACTCCCAGGTCATAGTGCTATAGAGGAGCGGAGGCAGGAAACCAAAAGAAACCACGGTTTTCTTATCTTTTCTTCCTTTGTGTGTGTGTGGGTCTGGGAATGGAACCCAGGGGAACTCGACCTCTGAGCCACAACCCTGCTCTATTTTTTTTTTACTCTTTATTTTGAAACAGGGTCTGACTGAGTTATAGAAGGCCTCACTAAGTAGCGGAGGTTGTCTATGAACCGTGATCCTCTGGTCTCATCCTCCTGAATGCTGGGATTACAAGTGTGCACCATCACGCCCAACCGAAACCACAGTTTTCTAAAAAAGAAAAAGCCATAATGGAAAAGAATTTGTTCTGTTTAGTTCAATTAGTTAAATTATTTCTATAGTGATTGAACAATGTACTCTTTAGCCTGCTTGAGAAAAGCTGATTTTCTTTATGAACGAACATAGGCCATCTCAGAGTAAAGAGCAGCAGCCTACTGTCTGGCAGACACTGTGAGAATAATCTGATGGGTGTGTGTTTTGTTAAGGCACTAGCCAATCGGTGACTCCTGGTGGAATGAGCAAGTCAGATGGTAGAGAGGTTTCCTAAGAAACACAAAGGAGTCCTACTGAGAGGTGCACACATCTGAGTCTCTATGGCAAGCTAGCCAACCTGTATAATTTCAGTGGATTCTCAAATGACCCTGGATTTTGGTCCTGGACCCTCCTGCTTATGGAATGAAAGTAGTTCTGCCCAATTGGGGACCTGGAGGGTAACATGTCAAGCACCTTCTTTGTAGGATGATATTTGACCTCAATCCCACTGTGGAACTGAAATCAATTGGTTCCAGCCCTTCTCAACTTCATCCTGAGAAAAGATTCACTCACTCATGGATCCACCAGGAATGAAGCCTATCTGTGACCCCAGAGACAGGGATAAAGATCTTGGTCTTAGCTGTGGAGATGAAACAACCTTGTCTCTGTTTCAGCCCATCGTATCCATGGACTGAGACAATGAAGCTAGCTTAGAAACTCATCCAGTGATCCAATGGGATCCTGCCTAGACACCTGGAGAAAGGCATGCCATCACTATGTCACCAACAAGCATACCATCACTTACCTCTGATAAGGACAATTAAAACAGACATATTGACCACTGCAATAGGATACAGAGCCCCATTATAGACACAAACTCATGAATTTATGATCAATGGATGTTAAACAAATGTGCCAAGAAAAATGGAGAAAAGAGAGTTTCTTCAATACTAGTGTTGGAAAGCTGGATATGCATGGTTGCTAAGATATAGAAGCAACCTAGATATCCACTATTAGATAGATGAATAATGAAAATGTGGTATATATATATATATATATATATATATATATATATATATATACTCAACAAAATATAAGTCTGCTTAAAAAAGAAAACAATCCTGCCCAGGCATGGTGGCACATGCTTGTAATTTCAGTACTTGGGAGGCTGAGATAGGAAGACCGCAGGTTCTATGTCAACTCAGCAATTTAGTGAGACCCTGTTTCAAAATAAAAAACGAAAAAGACTGGTGGCATTGTCCAGAGGTAGAATACTCCTGAATTCAATCTATAGTACCAAAAAAAAAAAAAAAGAAAAAACACAGGAAAATCTTGTTATTTGTGACAACATGGATGGACATGGAGGATGTTATAAGTGAAAGAAGGTAGGCACAGAGAGACAAATAATGTATGATCTCACTTATGTACTTAATTTTAAAATATTGAACTCATAAATAGAGAGTAGAATGATGGTAACTAGGGGCTAGAAAAGAAAAGTCAATGGCAAAAAGAGATGTTGAAGGGCGCAAAGTTTCATTTAGATATATGGAATAAACTTTACTGGTCTTTTGAACAAAATGTGACTATAACAAGTAATAATACTAGTATAGTTCAAAATTCTAAAAATATTAGATTTCAATGTTCTTCCCACAAAAATGAGTATTTAAGGTGATGAATTTTATATATAACCTGAATTTATCACTCCACATTGTGAATATATATAAAAATATCATGATCCCGATGAATATATACAATTATTATTTCTCAATTAAAAGTATAGGTGCACGCTTGTAATCCCAGCACTCGGGAGGCTGAGACTGGAGGATCACGGTTCGTGGACAGCCTCAGCTATTTAGGCCCTCTGCAACTTAGTGAGATTCTGTTTCGAATTAAAGAATAAAAAATAGGGCAGTGGGTATAGCTCGGAGGTCGGATGCCCCTGGGTTTCATCCCCAGACCTGCCAAAAAAAAAAGAGTATAAACAGAAATACAACACAGAGTTAAATCAGCTAACAATGAATTAAAATAAACTCAATAATTTAAAAAAATTAAATTTTTTCCAAGTAAAGAAATAGGACCAATTTTTTATTTTTTTATTTTTTTGGTGGTACTGGAGTTTCTGGAAGCCCTTCTACCTCCGGGCTACACTCCCAGACCTATTTTATATTTTTGAAACAGGGTCTCTTACGCCAGCGCGGCTGGCTTCGAACCTGCGCGATCCTCCTGTCTCTGCCTCCCAAGCACGGGGATTACAAGCGTGCGCCACCACGCCCAGCTGAAATAGGACCAATTTTTATCCCATGATGATGTATGAATACAGTGCACCAATAAAAAAAAATTAAAAAAAAAGAAATAGGACCAAGATATTTAAATAATAAGAGACTATAATTGTTAGAAGAAATGATATATGAGACAAATAAACAAACAAACATATCCAGGTGAAAGTAGGACTCCTAATCCTTAAAGAAAAAGTAATTCTAAAACAAACAACCCCACCCCACACAAAAATCCTGATTATCTAGAACATAAAAAGAAACCCAGGCTGACTTTAGATTTATTCTTTGCAACAAAATGCCAGAGATCAGAAGAGAAACATCTAAGGCAATTAGAGTTTTAGATTCAAGATTTCTATTCCCATCTCTATTATAAATGTTTTGGAGAGAAGAGAAAACATTTTCCTGAAATGTCAGATGTCTGAGAATTCTATCCAGGTACCTATCGTGAGAGGCTTAAAAAAAGTTCATCTAAAGTACTGTGGAGAATTGAGAGTTGATTCAAAATACAGGAACTGAGAGTAAGGAATTCAACTTTTTGTGACCACTGAAGCACTCAAACATAAAATTACCTGTTGATAGTTATTGTAAACAGAGTCACAAAGTAGAAGGCAAATGGCCAAAATACATTTAAATAAGACATCTGAAATTTCTAGTCGGCAAATAAATCCAATAAAAAGACTAGAGATGAGTTTAATGTCACATAAACAAAATTTAATGCAAAGTTAATAAAAACAAACTAAAAGGCTTTATATATTTGAATGAGTGTTTGTGTGCACGAGTGTAAGTCAAGAGATTTTACAAAGAAATAACAAATTATTGACATGTATTAAATATTAATAAAAGTATTAGGAAATGACAAGAAAAAAGATGAAAGTTTTTAGCAATACTTAGTCAACCATGGCATTAAATAGGCAAAAAATCTATGGAAACCACAATAATGCCAAATCCAAAGATAAGAATACATTTGGATACTGACTATACTTATAGGCAATTGCCAAACTATATATAAAAATAGAACTCTGAGACACAGCCTGCAACAACCAGCCCCAACTGGTTTTCTTTTCCCTCCTCTATTCCAATTATTCCAATTATTCTTAGGTTAGCTCTCTTAAAATGGGCCCATATTTCTTCAATGTCAAATTCCTGCTGCCAATTTTTTTTTCTAAATTAAACACTATGTGTTCATTTTTGGAGTCATCATCTTCCAGGAGCAAGATTCTATTCTCCATATGGTCTAATATGTTGTTTATACTTTGAATTGAGGCCTTTACTTCAATGATTGCATCCTTTATCTCTTTTTGACTCTCTCTGAATTCTTTTTGAAAGTCCTCTATTATTTCTACAGTTATTTTTCTGATTTGATCTTCTAGAGATCTCTGAATTTCTGTGTTATTAGGTTTTGATGTTGTGGGGTTGTGGGCATTCATTGCTCCATTGTTATTTCTCTTTCCTATGATTTCAGAAGTTTGTGTCTTCTCTGGGTTCTTCCCTGGGTCACTATGACTTCACTTAAGGTGCTTTGGATCTCGAGTCTGTGGTATCTCAGTCACCACTACTGCTTTACTGGCTTGTATCACAAAGTCTCAGACCCAGGGAGTCAATCGAGGCTGCATTAGACCATGGGGGTTCCAGGCTGGGCATTCTCCCATTGGGAGCTGAAACTATGGTGTGATATCTCTGCTGCCGTCACTCCCCCACTGGGTTGGACTGCAAAAATTTCTGACCCAGGGAGACTATCTGCACAAGTTCCTGGGAGTGCAGACTGGGATTTCTCCTCTAGGGGCCGCAATTTGACTAACGGTTTTGAGTGCGCTTATGGAGCTGTAGTGGACTTGGTGAACTCGTTGCTGCCTCCACTGGCAATATCGTACCGCTGCCTCACCCTTGGCCATGAGGCTGGTGTATTTCTTTTCTGGTTTTGAGCTCCGCTCTGAGTCCCTGCAGGGTGTGCTGAGCCCGGCCCCTGGGAGCTTTAGATGCTCCTTGCACTAAAAAAAACTGCTTAATTCTGCCCAGCTGTTCTGCAGCTGCTCGCCTTGACTCGCTGTCTACCCTTCCTCTCTGGAGCCTGGTGGCTTGTTGAGTGTGCTGGAGCCGTCTGGTGAACTCACCGCTAGTGCCGGCAGTATGGTGCTGCTGCTGCATCCTCGGCCGTGAGGCCTGCATATCTCCTCTCTGGTTTTGAGCTTCATTCTGAGTCTCCTGCCTCTCTGGAGCCCGATGCAGCAAGGGAAGATGGCGCCGGCGCGGCTCCACGCTGCAGCTCTGGCCGTGGCACTGCAGGCTGGTTTTTTTCTGGTGTCTGGTTGTTCTTCCAGCCCTCTTTTTCTCTGTTTTATTTCTCTGCTGATGATGTTTTCTGGCTATGAAAGATGCTGATTTTGTGGTAATAGAGATCGATTGCTAGCAGGACTCGCAAACGTCACTTTTCTCTGCCCCCATCTTCCCGGAAGTCCGCAAAGATACTTTAAATAAACTCTAAAAAGCAGAAATCCTTTAAAAAATCATTTTACTGAAAGCAAATACAATTAAATATGTATTACAAAATGTCAAAGAAAAATCACATAGGAGTTTTAAAAACAATAAAAATGGATACATTTTTATAATGTGAAAGAGGAAATCGTTTAATACTAAAATAGTTAGAAAATAATGTCTCATATAATGCATGAATTCAGTAACAAAGTCTTTAATATCTTAGTTATTAATAAGAAATAAAACAAGGAAATGAAATGAGTGTGCCACTGAAAGCCAAGAACAGAATAAAATGGAGACATGCAGGAATGTGGCGTGTCTTGAACACCTCTGCTCTCTTAATCTCATCTCTCTTACTGAACCTTTCAATTTTCTCTGTGCTCAGGTAATTTACAGGATTGTTAAGAAAGAGAATTCCTAGGTTCATTAGTATATTGCTCTCCAGCTAATTTCTCTTTCCAATATGAGAAAGATTGGCACTATCAAAAAAAGAAAATTATTTGAATGCATGCCAAAAAAAATGTTTTCCTTTTATTCCCTTTGTTGAACCCTCAATGGGAGTTACTCTCATTAGCTCCCCTTCTTTATTGCATCTGAATAAAACAGACAAGTCTTGAAGATGATAAATGACTAATAAATTTTAATTGGCACTTTAGCTCATAAAATATAAACAGTCATTAAATTCATCCAGAAAATTTTTAGAATAGATGTGCTGAAAATTGCAGACTGTGCCAAAATAGCAGCTTCAATATCTTCTGCTTTTCTTTCATCTCAAGATAAATCCTATAGCCAAGATTCCTAGTGGAATAGTTTTGATCTTGGTGCCCTAGAAGGATATTGGTCAATTTAAAATACAACTAAATGTCTCTGATCCCACTTCTATAAACAATTACTAAATGATGTTCATTATGAGAATGTCCATTTAAGAATTGCTGATATCCTAAAATGGGGGGAAGTGGGGAAATACATATACTGCTAGCAATATAGGAATTTTTCTACAAAGTGCAAAGATCATCCAATGGAGCAGTACAGCATATAGAAAATGAGCAAAGTGCTTCCTTCCAAGATGAGAGCTCAGAAGAGGAGAGCATGGTTGCAATAATGCAACATATGTTTGGTTCTTGTCCTGTGTGCTGGTATGCAACTTCTAAAACTCTTTCACTCTCAAGTGACAATGTCTTTCTGTCTGCTATGAGTTAACTGATGGATGGCAGTCCCTTGGTAGCTTCAAGATGGGGATCAATCACCAGAAAGACCTAGGCAAGATTAAAGGGATAGAACTTTAAGCTCCATGACCAACCTAAGGGGAAGGAAAAGGAGCTGAAGTATAAGTTGATTACCAATGGCCAAATATTTAATCCCTCATGCCTACATAACAAATCCTCCACAAACCCTCTAAAGGGCAGGTTCTAAGAGTCTTGGGGCAGTTGGGGATGCCGAAGAGATTTCCTTCTCCCATACTTTTGTAAGTATTTTCATCCAGCTGTTTATTTGTATCCTTTAAAATATCGCTTATATTATACCAATGAAAAAGTGTCTTCCTGGGTTCTGTGAACTGCTTTAGAAAATTAATCAACCCCAAAGGGGGTTGTGGTTAGTCCAGTTTATAGTCCATTGGTCAGTAGCATAGATACAACAAAATGAGGTTTGTAAATGGCATCTGAAGGGATGGAGACAGTCTTAGGGGCTGAGCTATCCATTTGAGGGAAATGACTTTGTCTCCAGGTAGATAGTGTTGGAACTGAATTGGGTTAGAAGATACCCAGCTGGTGTCTGCTGCAAAATGACTCCCTTCTTGCTAGTGGAGAGAAAATCCCCAACATTTTGAGATCACAGAAACCTCTGTGTTGATTGTGATTTAAGAGCAGAGGAAGATGATTTGTTTCTGCCACAGAATGGTACTCCTGTGGAAGCATTTTTAAAGCAGAAGAATGGGAAAATAAACAGACATTTTTTTGTCTAAATTTTTTAGTTTTCAATGGAAGTAAAAGTACAGAATACAAGCGATGGCAGAGACAGCTACTTAACTTTTCTTCTCCCTTCTTTTTCCTTAGGAAAAAAAAAAAAACTTGATTTTCTCTTGGTTAACAGTCCCAGTTTTTAAAACACACACACACACACACACACACACTCACACACACACGTTTTTTCTCCAGTTACAGATGGTATATGGGATATATGGGATTCAAGAAAATTAATGGGTGGGTGTTATGACTTGAATTTAGCATGTTCCCCCAAGCCCCATGTGTTAGGCAATGTAGCAAGGCAAGATTGAAGGAGGTAGGTCACTATATTTGTTCCTGGCCCCTTCTTCCCTCCCTCCCTCTCTCTGCACCTGCCTGCCATGAGTTGAGGAGCTTGCTTTCATCACACTCAGCTGCTACCATGATGTTTCTGCCTTGGAGTCAACCAACTATAAGTAATCCCCTAAAACCATGAGCCCAAATAAACTTTTTCTTCTCTGAATTGTTCTTGTCAGATATTAGGTTTGGAGCAATAAGGAAGATAACTACATGGAGTTGTAGAAATGACAATTAAGAGAAGAACATATATGTGGCATGAACATCTTAGTCTTTCCTTCCCTCTTCCTTCCTGCTGACTAGAATTTGGGCATGATGGCAGGAATTACAGCAGCCATCTTGAAGGAAGAGCCATCTATGCCACAAGCTGACCTTGAGAGCAAACATTGTCCTTTAACAGAGTAGAAATATAAAGGAGCCTGGGTCTTCAGTGATAAGAAAACACAATATGAGCCTTGGATTACCTAGCTCTGGGCTGCTTAATATAAGATAAAAACACAAATCCTTATGGATTTAAGCCATCATTATCTATATTTTATATATGTGCAGCTGAATCTAACTCTACCTGATTCATCACCTAAGTGAATAAAGGAAAAAACGGAAATAAAAATTTCTTCAAAGAATCACTCAAAGCTACCAGTCTATAAGGAGGAAGCTGTTTTCAAGACTTGGGTTATGATGGAAATGTTATTTAATGGAAAACATTAGTATTGCCTTACCCAAGAATGCCTGTTAACATTTTGTTTTCTCCCTCAGAAGAGCCAGGTATAATGCTTCTAAAATTAGTTTTCCAGATAGTTTGCCAGTGCTGTCAGTGAATCTGATAAATTAGGAATACAAGGAAAGGAAGAATTCCCATTCTAAGTTCAATAGCTGGGTGTATGAAATAGGTTAACAAGAGGGTACATGAATTTACTAATTTTCAATAATTAGGCACATGTACCCAAAAAAGCAGTGAGACTTGAGAAAATATACAATGTCTTAATAGAGAAAGGGGAAGGATGATACAGTCCGCTTAGCAGATAGTGAATGATTTTAGGATTTTAGGAAAGTTCAGTGGGTCCATAGAGGGATTGAAGGGAGGTATGATGTCTTGTGACCGGTGTGGCAACTTCTAGTTTCCTCCCATGATAAGAGTCAATCTCCTCCAGTTAATGAAACTCCCAGAGAGAGGATTTATGCCAATTTAATTCTTTTTGGAGGATCTGTCTTTAGGCAGATAAGAGGAGTTCAAAGAAAGCCTATCCTGCATTTCCTGATTTTCAAGTGCCTTCAACACAAAATAATCAATACAGCAAAGCTAGGTATTCTGAAGTGGCCTGTCCTCAAATCCTTGGATGAAATATGAGAGAGGTGATCATCACTCAAAACAGCTCTTGGGAGCCGAAGGCACACCTGAGCAAAGTTCATCCCCTGAATGAAAAAACGAAAACGTGAGGAGGGTCGCAGCATAATCCAGATCTTTCGAAGAACTCTTACTCTTTGTCGGGTTAATCATGTTTATGGTGAATGAAACACTATAACAGTAGCATTCACGGCTAGCTTTTATTGAATAGTGTGCCTTTCACTCTACTAGGTGATATTAATATATATAATTATCCCCACTTTTTGGATTTAAAAACTCATAAGAGGTATTGCCATCTTTTGGATGTAAAAACTCCAGAGCCACAAAGATAGGAAATAGAACGTTCACAATCCAAAGCCAAGCATGAATAACCCAAAACCCCAGCAAAGCAAAAATATTCCTAGAAAAAAGTAATTGGTGGAAATTTCTGTGTAGTTTAGAGTGGTTCAGTTCAGTCATTTCCAAAAGAATAAATACTTTGAAAAGACAGTATCTACAATTAAATTGCTCATTAAAATAGAAAACTAAAATTGTTACCAGACATGAACTGTTCCCAAATTAGGAAACTTTTAAGTTTTGTCTTTCTGTAAACCCCTATGCCTCTCCAAAATGATTTGAAGTAGGAAATTTCCAAATGGGTGACGCTTGTCTTCAGTGACTTTGGCCACTTTGCCATCTCTTTCCCCAAGGGCATATGGTGGGAGGTGGGCCGGACTCAAACCCCAGGCAGCCTTTTTTCCAATCCTGAGTGTTTAACCATTAGAGGACGCACCTCTGCAGGAAAACAGGTGATCTGAGGGCACATGGGATAGTGGAAACCTGGTCAGACGAAGCAAATGGGAACCTGGTGGCAACACATTTGATAAGTTAGTGGAATTTCCCACTCTGCAACTCATTCTCCCCATGACCTTTCCTTCCTAAGCTGCCAACAATTCTTTCACACAGGGAGATCATGAGGAATAATGCGAGCCTGAGATGTGTGTGTTTTCAGAGAAGTGATTCTCCAGTGACACGGTCTTCAGAACAGGAGAACAAGTTTGGGAGACTTTAGGGTGAGGCAGGCAACTTCCTAGTGTCCTGCCCTACATAGATTTGCCCCCTATTAAGTAATCCTGGCACTCACTGTGCAGGCTGGAGATCCAGCCAACTGCTCAGCAACAGATATTTTTAGTTAAATCATAGCACTTTCAAATGTTCTTTGAAGTTTATACTATATTTAGCTCTTCTAGCCTCCTGGTCCTAGTTATTCTGATGTTCTAGCTTGGTTGCTCCCACTCATTTATTTCATGTGTTGGCACCAGGCTCTTGACTTTGCAACATCTAGCCAGGTTTCTGTTAACCCGCAGTGATTCAGCGTGCCTATGGATCACCTATCCCATACACCGGCCCTTTAGAGAGGGGCAGCCTGCAGCAGTGGGAAGCGCAGGGATGGAAGAAAGACCCTGTGAGTTTGACTCTGATCCACCCCTCACTGCCAGACCAGGGTGAGGTTTCTTTGAACTTAAATTTCCTTGGCAATAAAAAGAGGATGAGCCAGGCATGGTGGCAAATGCTTGTAATTCCAGTGTTTGGGAGGCTGGACAGAAGGACCGCAGGTTCATGGCCAGCCTTGACAGGGTCTCCAGTGAGATCCTGTTTCAATAATGAAATAGGGTTGGGGTGTACTCAGAGGTAGAATGCCGCAAAATAAAAGAAAGGAAAAAAAAGGAAAAAGGAAGAGGATCATGGCAGGGCCAGGTCGTGGGACTATTGTTAGGATTAAATGAAATAATCTACACATAGCATTTGGCACAGAGCCTAATCCACTGCGAGCACTTGATACCTCATAAAGTTTAGCTTTCATTACCGAGGTCTTGTTTGCTGGTGACTTTCCCTGCTACTCTGTTTAGCTACCCAGTGCAATGGCCACTCTGGATTATGCCATCTCTGCAGTCTTCATCTGGGAATATTTTGCTTCCTAAACACATCCTTACTTCCTCTTGGCTCCGTTGTCCAGCTGATCTCACTGTGCCCACCTATAACTGTGTGGAGACTTCTCATTTCTTGACCTTCCGCTGCCTCTATTTCATTCTTTTTAGCCATGGTCTCTGTGGTCCAACACTTGTGTCCCCATCTCACCTTCCCATGTTCTTATGTTGCTAGCAAAACCTGGCCATGGATTAATTCAAGTTTCTCACATCCTACACCTTGGGTGGATTTTGTTGCAACACAGAAGTTGATAGTGGCCTGGATAAAGCCAGCAGAAGAGGCAGGTGTGCTTAAGGTAAAGCCTGAACTTAGCAACATACAGTTCCTACTTACCACCACCTCTCAGCTCTTGCTATGACAACATTTCCTCTAGAAACGTCGTCTCCTAAACTGTGTTTCACCCTAATCTGAATCACTTGTACTCCCCTGGTATACGCAAATTTCCCCACTTTTTATGGACTGATTATTTGTGTCCTCTGAACCCAAATTCATATGTTGAAGCTCCATCCCCCAATGTGACTGCATTTGAAGATAGAACCTTTATGAATGTAATTACAGGTTAAATGAGGTCCTAAGAGTAGGACCCTGCCCATATAAGGAGAGGTACTGGAGAGCTCACTGTTGCTCTCTGTGTATACTTGTACTCAAGAAAGGCTATGTGAGGACACTAGAAGGAGCCCCTGCAGGCCAGGAGGAAAGCGCTCACCAGAGCCTGACCCAAAGGATGAATGGCCAGCCTCCAGGACTGGGAGAAATTAATTTCTGCTGTTTAAGCCACCTAGTCTATGGCATTTTATTATGAAAACTCCTTAGAATAAAATACTGCCCCCCTTGATGCTAAGAGAAAATCACCTATAAAATGACAGCTCTATTTATGTTAGCCCACTAATTCTGCATGGATAAACTAGCAATAGCAACATTTGTTTTTTTAAGTTTTTAAATTTTAATTTTAACACATATTAATAGAACAGATTGATGGGTTTTCTATGACACTTTCATATATGTATACAGCATGCTTTGATCATGTCTTTCTTTCTACCCTCTCTTGCCTCCTTTCTTCTCCATTCCCACCAGTCTCCCTGCCTTCCTTCCTATCGTGCCCCATCTACTTCCAGATCATTGCTTTTGTTTATATGTTTGTTTTTAATTTTTCATATGGGAGAAATAACATGCAATACTGGTTTTCTTGTCTTTAGCTTATTTTCTTTAACATGTTAACACTGCTGCAAATGACATGATTTTATTCTTCCTTTATGACCAAGTAATATTCCATTGTGTATATAGACCATATTTTTGTTACCCATTCATCTGTTAAAGAACACCTAGGCTGATTATATGTCTTGTCTGTTACAAATACTGCTAAAATAAACACGGGGATATAGGTGTCCCCTTGGTGTACTGACGTTACTTTCTTCAGTATAGCTGGATAATAGGGTAGTTCTGCTTTTAGCTTTTTGAGGAATCTTCATTCTAATTTATACACTGGCTGTACTAATTTACATTTCGATTGAGAGCTTATAAAAGTTCCTTTTACTCTACATCCTCACCAGAATTTGTTACTGGTATTGTTGTTGATGATAATAAAAGCCATTCTGATTAGGGCTAGATATAACCTCAATGTCCTTTTGATTTGAATTTCCCTAGTGGCACATATTTATTGGACATTTGTACTTTTTCTTCTGAGGAATATCTGTTCAGACAATTTGCCTATTTTTGATTGATTTGCTCTTTAAGTCTTTGAGCTTTTTACATAGTCTGGATATTAATCCTTCATCAGATGAATAGCTGGCAAAGATTTTTTTTCTATTCCGTGGCTTAACTCTTTACTCAAGAAATTCACAGCTAAGAAAACAATAACCCAATCAAAAATGGGCCATTGAACTAAAACGACAAGGGTCTAGGCATTCCCTCCTCCTTTCCCTCCCCCTCCCTCCTTATCTTGTTTGGTTTAGTAATTGAGTTTAAAATGTTTGTGAATGTACATCATGTACATTAGGGAATTTCCTTCCTCACCCCCCCTCTCAGTTAGGTTGGCTTATTTGCTCATCAATGGTTTCTCATTCTTCATCTGGAGTTCCTCCTATGACCAATTTTCTCTCTAGCTTCCCTGTTATAGAGAGAACATCTGATATTTTACTTTTTGTGACTGATTAATCTCACTTAGCATAATGTTCTCCAGTTCCATCCATTTCCCTGTACATGACATAATTTTGTTCTTAATGGCTGAGTAAATTTCCATGATGTGTATATCCTATAGTTTTATAATCCATTCATCTGTTGATGAACATCTTGGGAGGCTTTATAGCTTGGCAATTGTGAATTGACAAAGAAATACACGCATTAGTTTGGTAGTTTGGTTTCCATTGGGTAGATACCCAGAAGTGGTATTGCTGGATCATATGGTAGGCTTATTCCCATTCTTCTGAGGATCCTCCATACTGTTTTCCAAAGTGTTTGTGCTAATTTTCAGTTCCACCAACAATGTATTAGAGTTCCCACTTCTCCACATCCTTGCCAGCATTTGTTGTTGTTTGTGTTTTGAATGATTGCCATTCTAGTTGGAGTTCGACGAAATCTCAGGGTAGTTTTGTTTTTCATCTCTCTGATTGCTAATGATGTTGAACATTATTTCATTCATTTATTGGCAATTTGAATGTCTTCTTTTGTTGGATTCAATTTGCAAACATTTCATTAAAGTTTGTGTGTGTGTGTGTGTGTGTGTGTGTGTGTGTGTGTGTGTGCACGCGCGCATGTGTTACTAGGGATGGAACCCAGGTTCTTTTTACCTCTGAGCTACACCCCCAGCCCTATTTTATTGTTTATTTTTACTAAACAGAGTCTCATTGAGTTGCAAAGGGCATCACTGAGTAGTAGCTGAGGCTGGCCTTGAACCTCAATCCCCCTATCTCAGCCTCCCAAATGCTGGGATTACAAACGTGCATCACCACACCCAGCTTTCATTAAAGATCTTGCATCTATCTATTTTTATAAAAGTTAATGGCCTATATTTTTGTTGTTGTTGTTGTGTCCTTATCAGCATTAACAAAAATATTAATAAAAAATGAAAATTTGTTCTCTGCTGAGGTGCTTGTAAGTGCAGGCAAGAGTAGAGGCATACGACTGATGCCAATCTGAGCTTCTTCCTTTGCCCTTTTAGCCTATGTGCCCCTTGGAAAGAGCAAAGCCTGGGGTCGTTCATCTTTTCCATTCTTCTTTGCTGTGGTCACCAGGTGGCCAGGGAGAGTGTTTTGTGGCTAAAGTCAGTTGGAACACATCTCAGATGTCCTGCATGCTAAAACAAGCTAGGAAGGAACTCAGAGTTCCCCAGGTTAAAAATTTATTCCAGAGTTATCTGGGTTGTGCACTCCTACCACAGGGCAGACACCAATGTTGCTACATGTCGGGGCCTCTTACCCCTGTTGCACCGCACATTCTGAGCGCAGGGAGAGAATCTGGACTTGCAACTGCTTTTGCTGGGGGGAGGGTGGTGCTGTGCCATGCAGTCCACTGCCTCTGACTCTGATCTTAGCTTCTTTGAAAACCAGACCAGACTGCTAGATTCTTGTGGCTGGCTTTGGATTCTCAAGGCTGCTGTCCATTGGACCAGCGTGATAATATTCCCTTGGGCATATGAAAACAGGAAAATGCAGAGGCCGTTGACTCCCAGAAGAGTAAGCTCAGAGAAGACCTTCTCAAGATGGCTCCCTGTGGCAGCCCCATGAGGATACACTGGGAAGTAGAGTTTTTTATGAAGTTCCTAATCCACTGTGTGTGTAGGCTGTATTTCTGTAAGGAGTTGATTCCTGCTCTCGTGGTGCTCACTGGGACTCTCCTTTCATCTCTACCCTGCCCTCTGTAGGGAAGTCTCTATTTCTCTAAGTCTCCGTCTTTCCACTCTTGAGCACCATCATTCTCCTAGAGTTACCCACTATAACACACAGCTGCTCTTCAGTTGTTTTATTTCTATCTCCAGGAGAAACGGGGAAGTTCTGGGTGCCTTTAATCCATCATCTTGATTTCTCTCAACAGAACAATTTGGAATGCTAGACTTAATCCAGGTGTCTCGGCTTTAATATTATCCTTAAAAAGCCAGTGCCTTGCCGTTTTTTATATGTCATTGTTTTTTCTTTATATAGAGAAGTCTAATACATGTCCTTCTAAGAGAAGAATTCCAGTGATAAGCAGATATGAGTGTATGCTGGTCTTGACTTTTCTTTGACCCTGGATGGCTATCTGATAATTATGAAAACTTCTGATCATATAAGTTGGACCTGATACTACTGGGAAATTTCCCTTTATATTTTCATTCTCACTGAGGAATACAATGTTTCCTATTTCTAAAAATAATTATAAAAAACTTCAATGAAGAGAAAGGATGTTAAAATTTTCAAGCATGTGAATAGTCTAAATCACTTGAGATATTAAGCTCCCATCTCCTCCCCTTACTTCACCCAAACCTATTTAAAAAGCTTAATAGTCCACTTCTCAGGTTGAAGGTGAAATTCACACTTTAGCAGTTGGCCAGAATTTTATAATGGCACAAGCTTTTCAAATATTTATTTAAACATTTTAGATATCACTGCTCTTGTAAACAAATGATCCTTAGGCTAAATACAGCCTGCATGTGTGATATTTGATGAGCACAGTCTTAGACAAGAGTTGAGTTTAAGTGCCTCAGGAAGTGTGTTCATTCTTTAGTTACCTTGGTTTCCATTTTTTTGTCTCTTTCCCATGATTTTTTCTCCCATTTACATTATCTGCTTAATTCCTCAAGGCCTTTACTATTGCAGCCCCTGCTCAGATATTGATGTGATATGGTTTTTAATAAAAACTACTTAGAGAAAAGTGTACAAAACTATAAGTACATAATTTGATGAATTACTTTAAAGGGAATACACCCATCCAGTACAAGCAAGGTCAATAAATAGAACATTATTGGCATTAGAAGTTTTATTGTCTTTATTTGTGTTCCCCCCAAATAAAGGCCAACACAAAGCTAAGGCTACAAGATATCCCAAGAATAATCATTAATATATGACTTTAAATGTGTGATTATAGCTACATTATTTTTATTTTGGGTTTAACGTACGTACACAGCTATTAGCTATTTTTTCTTTTTTTTTCTTATTCTGTGCCATACTACTGAATAGCTGAGACTGGAAAATTTATAAAGGGCCCCACTAGGTGTTGCCCTAAGAATTTGTTTTCTGAGAGTCCTAATGCCTGAGAAGTCTAAGATAGAGGTGGTGATGTCTGCCAAGGCTTTTCTTGTTGCATTATAACATGGTGGAAAATGTCACGTGGATGAGACAGAGGAAGGGGAGTCCAATTTCTTTTATATGAAAGCCACACAATAATAGCATTAATCTATGTGTTCAGGGCTCTGCTCTCATGACCTACTCATCTCTAAAAGGCTCTAGCTCTCCACATATTCTTTTATTGGGAAATAAGTTTCCAATATAAAAACTTTTGTGGAAATATTCAAATGATGGCATTTTCTTCAGCCCCTTAAATTGATTCCTTCCCTCATGCAAAGTACATTTGTTTCATCTCAGTAACCCCAGAAATCTTAACTGGTTTCAGCATCGACTCAAAATCCATAATTCAGAGTCTCATCTAAATCAGATATGGGTGAGACTCAAGGTGTAATTCCCCTCTAGCTGTGAGCTGTGAAATCAAAACAAACTGTGGGCTTCAAAAATACATGGTGAGGATGACACAGGATAGACATTCCTATTTCAAAAGGAAGAAATGGGCAGAAGAAAAGACTAACAAGCTCCAAGTAATCCCAAACCCAACAAGGCAGGCACCAATTAATCCTAAGATTCCAGAAATATCTTTCACTCCATGTGCTTCCTCCTGGAAATACTGAGAACTTAGGCCCCCAAAGTCTCAGGCTGCCCTGTTCCCATGGGCTGGAGAACAGGATAGCAGCCATCACAGGTGGGAGTCTCATGCCGGCAGTTGCTTCAGGCTGGCCCTGCTCCATAGTTCTGGGCTTGAAAAGGGTCCCATTATATGTTGCCCTAATGGGAACTCTCTGTGGAGCTTCTGACCCTGTGACATTATTACTATTACTATTAATATTATAGTTTCATTTTACTATATCATCTAGTTTGGATCTGAATGTCCCCAAAAGGCATATGTGTTGAAGGGTTGGTCCCCAGCGTCTGGTGCTATTGGGTGTGGTTGTAGTACTTTTGGAAGTGGGGGTTTAGTGGAAAAAAGCGAGGTAACTGGGGGAGTGCCCTTTCTAGGGATAACGGGGCCCTGGCCCCTTCCTCTTTCTCTCTTTGCCTCCTGGCTGCTATGAGGTCAGTATTTTCCTCTGCTTTGTGTTCCTGCCAATGTACTGCTTTGCTATAGGCCCAAAGGCGCAGGGCCCAGAAATCATGGTCTAAAACCTTTGAAACCATAAGCCAAATAAATGTTTCCCCCTTTAAATTAATGATCTCAGGTATTTTCTAAATAAGGTAAATTGAAGTATTTGGTCCAATATTAATGCAAGTACTGATATAGTTAATGTTAAATGTTGTAGCCTATTTCTCTTGCCTTTCCTAACAACTTTATTTTTCTGTTCTTTCTTAATTTCCTTTAGGTTAATTATATGAAGTATATATGCTCCATATAAAACCTAAATATTTTTGCACATTTGAAATATTCCATTTTTCATCTCTTTGGGCCACAAAACTATTTTTTATTATTTGGAAAGATTATTCTGGGGACTTTAACATATCTTCTTGACATTAAAATCTAATACAAGTTAATACTTTTGTTACATTGAGAAAATCTAAGGACTTTAAAATCTTTAACTTCTCAGATCTCTTTATTTTACTCATCATTTTCATGTGTATTTTTTCTGTTTTAAATTGTGTTTTGAAAAATTCAAACATGTGTGAGAATAGAGAGAATAGTATTAAGAACCTAATATACAGAAAAGAACCTAATACACTCACCACCAGCCTCTGATAGTTTTCTTTATTTTACACACTTTTATTGGTACATTGTAATTATCCTCTGTACTGAGGGATAGAGTGATAAGAATACACGTGAATCCAAGACTTGGTGCATTGCTCTCTGGATCCTACCTCCACCCTCTCCTTCCCCATACATGTCATTGATATTGGTGTTGATAATTGATTATTTTCAGTGTTGGAAATTTATATCCTTATCCATCACTCTCCTCAAATTATTTTGAAGTAATCCAAGATATATTACCAGTTTACCTATAAACATTTCAGTATGCATCCTTAAAATATAAGAACACCTTTAAACATAGACCACACCATGAGATAATGCAATTAATATGTCTGACTCAGATTCAACATTATGGGGGTTTTACTTAACTGATTATTTTCATGTGTTTTGATGCTCTTTACATTAGTTTGATTGTTTTTTGATCCTGTGGACCTTTATGGTGTTTAATAAATCCATGGTTTGATATCCTTCAGGAGTTTGAGAAAATTGTTGACCTTTGTACCACTGTTTTATCTCTTCCTGAGAGTGTTTTTACTGTGCTCATATGCATTTTATTTTCTATATATAAGTTCCATTCTTTGTTTTTCTATGCTTCTAGTTGATTATTTTTCTGATGTTTTCTCCAGTTCAATACTTGCTTTTTAAGTTATGTTTAATTTTCTTCTAAACCCTATTATAGTCTTAACCAGTTATGTTAAATGTTTTGTTTCTAAATTTCCTACTTTATTTTCCTCTATGACAGAATAGTTCATTCTACCTTTTAGTCTATTCATCAGATTAGCCACAGTTATAAATTCTATGATAACTCATAGCTGGATCTTGTGCAACCCTTATCCTTGTCAATTTTCTCCTTGATTTTAGTTAATTTTGCCTTTTTACATTCCTCGTTATTTTTATGAAACGTTGAGCATCATGCATAGAAAATTATAGTTAAGCCGGGTATGGTGGTGCATGCTTATAATCCCAGTACTTGGGAGGCTGAGACAAGAGGTTTGTGGCCAGCCTCAGCTACTTAGTGAGGCCCTCTGCAATTTAGTGAGACCCTGTTTCCAAATAAAGAATAAAAAATAGGGCTGTGGGTGTAGCTGAGAGGTAGAATTCCTCTGGGTTCAATCCCCAGTACTGCAAAAAAAAAAAAAAAGTTATAGTTAATTTGAAGGTGCTGATAATGCTATCAACCTCTAAAGAAGGTTGACTTCTGTCCTGACAGACAGTTTAGGTACATGCAGAGGTAGATGATCTGAATCCGATCAGGATTGGAGCTGTATTTCAATCTTCAGGAGGACTGATCTATATTTAGTTCACTTTTAATTACAGTTTGGAGCTCCTTAGTAGTTCAATCATAAATTAATCAATAAAAAACAAAACAATAACGAAAAGAAATGCTGGGATCTTTACCAACATTGCTATGCCTTAGTAGAACATTTTTCCCCTAAAGTAATAATACTGATAAAAGCTCTACTTGGTTTCTCTGCTTTCCTACTTCTGCTTTTAAATTAGCTAATGCCTCAAAGGAAATAATAATAGTGGCGTCTACCCTTTGGGGTTCCCTGCTCTAGTATCTTGTCCCCTGGAGACTTACTTATCTTGGCAGTTATGTGATAACTTCTAACAACATTTAAATTTTGTCCAGATTTTCTAATTACTCTAGGTAAAAGTATTAGAATTAAATAAACCTGTTCAAAAAATTTATAGCAGATTATGTAATATATTATTAAGCTATATCACTTTGTATCTTAGAGTTTTATATAATTCAGACTCGTTTATTTTCAGCCCAAACACATAAATATAAATATGAATGTGTGTGTTTGCTTGCCTGCTTATTATCATAACTGGTACCAAGGTTACTTTTTATTTATTCATTTACTTAATTATTTACTTCTTTATTTAGTTTTTTGGTGGTACTGGGGGTGGAACTGAGGGGCTTTCTGTCTCTGGGATATACTCCCAGACCTATTTTTTATATTTTATTTGGACACAGGGTCTCACTAAGTTGCTGAGAGCCTCACTAAGTAGCTGAGGTTGGCTTTGAACCTGTGGGAACCTCCTGTCTCAGCCTCCCAAGTGCAGGGATTACAAGTGTGCGTCACCATGCCTGGCATATAAGGTTACTTTAAAAAAAAAAAAAACAAGTTCTTTTGTTTAAAAAGCCCTGGTGTTTATTTTTTTTATAAGATATCGGGACCCAAATATCATTGTTTGATAGAGACAAAACAAGGAAAAATTATGCAAACAGAAATAGAAAAATTAAAGATAGCAAACAAGGCTGAAGCAATATTGCATTGAAAATTTTCTAGTGGCCACTGAATTTTGAGACCATAAAATATCCAAAATTAAGATTTTTAATAATATAGTATCCTTACGTTGACTGAAATATTTGGTAATGTCTTTTTAAACATATTAATGTTTCTGTGAGTAATTTTTTTTTTTTAAGAAAAAATGAGCGCCTCCTTGGGGAGAGTAAATTAAAAGAACAAAAGATGAGCTAGGGAAGATGAGATGCTGATGAGAAAGTAGGAGCTCAGTGGAGGTAAGGAGCGAGAATCAAAAGTGATTCGAACATCTACCTGGTCCAGAAAGCCTGGAGAAATCTTGGGAACAACATTGACCTAGAATAGGGGACTCAAGTCAAGTCCATAAATCCTCAAAAAACAGGGTGCCTCGGACGATATCTGAGCAACATTTACATACATATGCCAGGCTCATATATGTATTCTCACTTTCTTCCCACAGGATCTGAGATCAGAGAGATGTGTATGGAGGACATTTTAATATCTTAGGTGAGAAATTAATCTTAGACCCCTGGATCATTAATCTTAGACCTTTGGCAATGGTGTCCTCTTTGAGAATTATTTCTTACTTGAAATGACTCTGAACTTTCCCTTTGAGTTTTTCTGGAAAGGATCAATAAATGAACAGTTTTAGAACATTTATGAGAAAACAAATCCAAATTAGGCACACTATGAGTTAGAATAAAATATTCATCTTCTCTCTTTGATATTAATGGTAAAATTTTAATTACTCCTTTATTTGTGGTGAAAACTTTAAATTCCAAGTTGATATCATTGTTACCTCAAAGTTCTAACTCTTTTAGAGGTTACATAGTCCTGCAGAATGTGGGTTACAACTCTGTAATCAGAGAAATACAGTGAAAGTAAGCTTTGGAACCCTCAAGCAGAGATTTTGCATCTTAGCATTTTGCCAGATGATGATAATTACCATGTAATTTTCCTAAGAGTGAAAAATGGGACTCTAATTTGTAAAAATAGTGGATGCGATTTCCCTCATCATGCACTTCATCTTCTTGACTTAAGCTACTTTCCCTATATTTTTAAGCTTACTTTCCCTATATTTTTCAATGGTTAATTTGTTTTTCACAGGTCAAATACCCAACTCATATGGATAGGCTTGCTACATATTTTAGAGAAAGCAAGGGAGGCTTCAGGTAATCAATCATGTATATCTAAGGTTCTGCCCCCACCCATATTTTGGCTTAAGATTAAATTTCCAAAGACTTGGCTGAAATTACTACAAGGGGATGAGAGCACAGGTGGAAATATACTAAATGGTCCCTATAGGCAGTTTTCTAACATTGTTCCTTGTTATTATTAAGATATTTTAAAATATTTGCATTTAAAAATATTTGCATCTTCTCTATAGCCTGGTTCAAATAAAATTAATATGAGTGCCGGACCTGATGGTGCATGCCTGTAATACCAGTGCATTGGAGGCTGAGACAGGAATATCAGGTCTGAGGACAACCTCAGTAACGTATCAAGACTTGCAGCAACCTAGAGAGATGCTTTCAAAATAAAAAGGTATGGGGTATAGCTCAGAGGCAGAATGTTCCTGGGTTTAATACCCGGTACCATACAAACATAACAACAACCACAAAATTAATATGACAGCCATCTTGTTCCCAAAGCTTGGGCCGGGTGCTCTGTGAATCCCGTTTTCCTGTGCTCTTCACTGGTCTGTGGTCCTCAGCTGTTTTTTATTTTCCTTCTTGAACACAAAAGTTCTACTAATTTGGCCTCCACACATCCATGTGGGGGTCTTTTAACCACAGATCACGTTCTTCCTTGATAATATTCTACCTCTCCCCTTCCACATGTGCTATGCTCACACTCCGACTGAATCAGCCATTCTCAAGCTCATGCGTAAGCAGGCAGATCCTATGTATTAGCTGATTTCCTTATATGACCTCTCAATGCTCATTGGATATAATGTTTAAAGTATGAAGGCTATTTAATATTGAATAGAAATCCTTCTGGTTCATTTTCTATGATGTACTCCTTAAACTACTAATAAGGAATGATACGGTAATACCTCCTGAGTGAACTATGGAGGCTGTGGTGTAGAGGGAGAACGAAATCCTACAGATCCCGTTCGTGACACCGAGAATGATATTCCAAGTCTGTAATGTAAGAAGTTATTTTTGTAATGGGATCTGATGCACATTTAAATATGTAAAATTTGCCAGAGGAAATATTGTAGATGGGTTTTATATCCCATTAGAAATGGCTCCCAAATTTGCCTGTGCCTTTGGACTGTTAGTATTACGTTTTCATGGGATGAATCCTTGAAATCAGGGGCCCTGGGGATGTTGCATGCAGCTTCCTCCTCTCCCACCTACACAGTTACCTGTGATGGCTAGCTGAGTCACAAAGAAGGTCATTCTGGACTTCCTCTTTCTCCTCCATGTGGAGAGCAGCACGACAGAGTTTCCAACAATGGTGAAAACAAAGAGGACCCACAGGGTTATCAACTGCTCGGTCTGTAAGAAACACAGCAACATCAAACAGCTGTCTAGAAGGACTAGAGTGCTTTCCAGGATACACGGCCCAGGTATTGGTGCTGGGATATGTTCCTGCTAGTCCCTCATGCCCACCTTTGGAAACCGAATTCTCAGGAGAACACTGACAAAACAATCCTCATTTAGATCCCTTCAAGAAAACCTTTTAGAAATATGTGAAGAGACCAAAAGCAAACAAGAAGTTTTATTCTCTGACCAAGTAATTTTAACTTTATGTGAGAGTGCAAGGTTTGTAAAAGAACACCATAATCACAAAGATGATGGTGCATACTTACTGCAGAAAGAAATTGGAAATTGCTTAAAGATAATAGGATAGTTAAGTAAATCAAGCACTTCAATACAGTAAACTACTGTGTAACTATTAACAGTGACAGCCTTGAAGACTATGTAGCAACATTAAACATACTTACAGTATAACGGTAAGAGGGAAAACATGATAAAATTGTATATTGGGTATGATTACATCTCTGCAAAATTATACACATAGGGAAAAGTCTGAAGAATACTAAAATGTTAAGAGTGGTTATTTTAGGGTAGTATGATTATGGGTTCTTTTTTCTCTTTTCCTTTTGGCAGAATTTCATAAGATGATAATGTTAAAGTTCTGCTGAATAATGTATAATTAGTAAAAAAAAATTAAAAAGCAGGAATGCCATTCATTTGAAATGTCAAGTTCATCATAAAAAGTTTTCCATAATTGCTTCAAATGCAACTTTTTATCTATTTGATATCTACAGCACAGAATAAGTAGAGGCCGGGGTTCCAGAATAGGCGGTTCTCAGAGTAGAGGGCTGGCTCATGGTAGGGAGCAAGGGGCTCTAGAGGAATCCAGAAATCAAAAGCTGATGGCCCAACAGAAACATCAGCCCAAAGGTCTGGGAAGGATCTTTATAAGAACACACAAGTCTGAGACCAGAACCAAGGTGTTTCTCCTGTGTAAAGTTAAGGAGAGGAGCCCAAAGAAATTCCCTGTGATGATTAAATTTTATGTCACCTGGCTAATTTATGGTGCTCAGTTATTTGGTCAAACACTAGTCTAAGATGTTGTGGCAAAGGTATTTTGTAGCTATGATTAACATCTATTATTAGTTGACTTTTAAGTGAAGCAGATTACAACCTATAATGTAGATTGGCTTCATCCACTGGACTGGCTTAGTGGTTACATCCTAATGAACCCATTCTAAATAAAAAATATTTTAAGTCCAAAGTGAATTTTATATTTTTTTTTACTGATCATAATAACTTAGCCTTGCTGACCTTAAGCATGCTAAGAATATTTATACTAAAGTGATGAAAATCTTGTATAATTTATAAAATGTCATGGCAACACAGTGCACTACATAATATCAGGTGCTTGTTCCCAAGACTACGTGGCTGACCAGGGACTGAGACTTCATGTCTCTACTCTGCATCACCAGAGAGCATCACACTGCATACTGTTAGCCCAAATAGGAGCAAAATTCAGGGTACCACTTCTACCGAGTGGTCACTTGTTTCGAACCATTGTAAAGTAAAACATCATGAGTTCTGCTTTCGCTAAGTCAAGGACTTTCTATCATCTATCTATTATCTATCATCTATCTATTATCTATCTTTATCTATCTATTATCTATCTTTATCTATCTATCTATCTATCTATCTATCTATCTATCTATCATCTATCCAATCTACCTAAGGCTCTTGGTCCTGTGTGTTTATGTATGTATATGTATATATACAGATATTATTATCCATATATATATGTATATATATACTATCTACTACATATATGCTATATCTATATAACTATATACATATATGATATATACCTATATATTATAAAATAATATTTGTTCTATATATACCTATATATAATATATATACCTATATATTATAAAATAATATATATTATGGTTTCTATATACAGATATAATTCAACCTGTACTATCTATATAATGCTATGAGATATATAATGTTATAAAATCTATTTGACACATAGCTATTAGTTCTGTTTCTCTGAAGAACCCTAGATAGTATACTTTATGAATACCTAACATATAGCAGTAGTAGTTTTTCCTGTTTATTATATTAAATTAATTTTAAGTTATACAATGACAGAATAACCACTTCTTTATTCATTTTGATCAATTACTCATTCCCCAAAGGCAAATATGTGATAACAGTATATATATATATATATATATATATATATATATATATATATATATAAAATACTGTGTAAACCACACAGAGAATAAACATATAGAATTATTTTGTGTATTGGTTGTTTAAATTTACTAACGTCTACAAAGTGTACAACTTCAGATTTTAGGAAATTGGAGGGATGACATAATAACAGTGATAATATAATGGGATAAAATAATATAATGGGATAAGATATGTTAGTCAAAAGAAATGTATTAAACCTAGTAATGCAAAATATTTTGAAAAAGTAGAGAAGCTTATAGTCTTAGGGAATGGAGGCAGCTGATACATGAGTGGATTCTCTTAGTCACCAACGTTTTTTGAGCACATCAGAATAGAGATTCCCTTGGGTTGCCAGGTAGAAACTTAAACCTTCCCTGCCAGGTTCCAGAAACAGGGGAAGGTTATTGCAGTGATACTACCAACTCCTATTCTTTCCAGAAGTCCAAGATAAAGCTAGTGTCTTTCTGAGTCCCTGAATTTATCAAACTAACATTGCAGTCCTTCATTCTGAATTGGATATGGGTTCTTGAGGTTCTAAAGGGTAGTCAGAGCCTTGAAACTGCAAAATTGTCAACATTAGAGAGGAAGGCATTTGTGATGGTGCTTAAGGGTGGCAATATAGAACCGGGGTGGGAGGATCACAGAGTTGGAGATCCATTTTACTTCGGAGGGAACAAGTAGCAGGCACCTAACATCCAGCATGCCTATGTCTTTCCCATTTGGAGAACAGCTTCTGCTCAGTGGCAAGTACATACCTGTCCTTGGGACCTGTGGTCTTCAGAGGGGTTGCATATTTTTGGATGACTCATTTATCCAGCAATTTTCATCTGGGTGGCATTGAGAAACAATGACAACTGATTATTTTAAAAGAGGCTAACCTTACTGCAATGAGGAGATGCGTTTTGTAAGAGAATCCTCTTTTGAGATAGGTGGATGACTGTGCTGTGAGAAGCAAATACAGCAGAGGAGCCTTTGATGAATCACGCTGACACTTCCTGTCCAGTAGGAAGGGTGTCAGTGGTGGGACAAAAATAAGTGGCTTAAACTTGGAAGACCAGGTTTTTTAAAAACTCTAGAGAATAATGTAAGAAACCAGGTGGTTCAGAAGTTCCCATTAGCAAAGGGTCTCACTGATACCATAATATCAATAGATGTTACTGTTACAAGATAGGGTGTGTCCACGTCCCTGACTTAGTCCTAAGATAGTGTGCTATCAAGAGTCTAGATAATGCCATGCGGGTATCCATGATTCAGGAGAAGCTGGAGTTGCCCAGTAAGCAGGTTCTATAGCAGAGAAAGCCTGACAGAGGGCCACTGACTACTCTTGCTCAGTCTCTGCAACAAGCTGAGTGGTCAATGGACCTGGCTGGTGCTGTGACACCGGTGTTGGGCCAGCTACCCTGGGCTAAGATCTTCAGCAGTGCCCTATCTTCATAACATTCTAGATTTCCCAGGCAAGTCCCCAGGCTCTTGGAGGCTATGTTTTTGGTATTCCATAGCATGACTATGAGGAGCTGTGCATGCTGGAGGCCTTTGGAACGTGTTCCTCACTGTGTAACCTGATTTTCCTAGCACTGTCCTATTTTTGTCTCTTATCCCAAACTAATTATTTAAGCTGTCCCTTTACTCTCCCGAACTATCTTGGTTTAGATGGCAAATTATATAGTTTCCCTTTTCCTGGTGCACCTGTGTGTGGGCTCCAAATACTATACCCAGTCTACATCAATTCCTAAAAATGAATTACTCTCTTTCAACCTTGAAAGATTTTGAGTATTTAGAATTCATTATATCATATAGGAACCCTGAAGATTTTTCAAGAACTATGACCATTGAGTATTTGAACATAGGTATTTCAATCTTAGAGTAAGAAGGAGGAGGCTCATGGCTTTAGTGGGTCACCATTACCCCCCTCTATTACATCTCCTGGAGTCTCAGAATAGCCCCATGTACTTGGTGGGGCCAACATACATGTCTTTGTCACTGCTCAGAGCTCCAGGAAGAGTTGAAGCACACTCTACCGATCTCTTCCACTGCTGTCCACTGTTGTTCTTCACCCATGAGGAAGGAGAAACTGATTCTACCATGCCCTGCCTTGTAGTTGCACGAGGTTACAGCATGTTTATTGATACAGGGCAAAGGGCTACCTGAGGTACAGGTGAGCAGTAGTTAACCACGCATAAAATTATGTGGGAGGTAAGACCCTATCTTTTTAGCTTATAATAAGGAAATTGCCGCTGCACCAATCTGCTATGATCCCTGAAGAAAAGGAAATGCAAAACTGGAAAGAATGTTGGGATTTCTCATCTTGACCAAGGAAGACTAAGAGCAGACTCTTTCTGAGATTCTGGGGATTCAGGCTGGAGCAGATAACAGATATTAACTTGGCGTTTATTTAATTGAATTTGTAAGAGCAGTAGGGGGCTGACGGGACCATGTTGAGAATGAAATCAAGAGTTTAGGACTATGCAGATGGTCTACTAGAAGCAACAGCTCAAAGGGGCTGAGTAATGGGGCGAAACCCATCAATGAGTCAGTGGCTGGGAGTTGGAGGTGACAGGCTTGCTATACTGTTTAGATTTGAAGGAGCTGGTGAGAGCACCTTGGGGTCTTTCTCATAATAATTAATTGCATCAGAATATGGCTATTACAAAATTATAACAAGGTCTAGAAAAATAAAAAGGAGAAACTAAAAACCACCCATCTCATTTCAAAGTGAATCTTTAAACACTCAGACATCTTGCCTCGTGCTCCTCAACCTACAAATTGGGGTCTTTTTCAAGGTTTTGTTTTGGAACTTGCTTTTTCCTTATATCACAACATATCCAACCAAGAGTTTCCTAGCATTTGACATCTATCCCTTTATTAATCTTCCTACCAGCTAAGGAAGTGGGGTTTGCTATCTTCATGTTTATACATGAGGCAACTGAAACTAAAAGCTAACCCAGGATAAAAAGAGGTCCGAATGGCAATGCATTTGACTTTGCCATTTGGATTCTTACGTGATCACTTCAGTAGCTCGCTACTTTCCAGAATTTGGATGTACTATAAGTTATCTGATCTTCTCTTTTTGGACATTGATTCTTTGGATATTTCTTAAATAATAAAGAATACTGTGGGAAACATCCATTATATATTCATAATTCTTCAGTAAAAATTCCTAAGTTTGAAAGATTGAAATCAATCGATTTTAATGATCTTGTATATACATTAGCAGAAATTAAGATAGGTATAAAGAAGTTTATTTAGCTCAGTTCTGGAGATCCGGAAACAATGTCTATATCTCCTCAGCTCCAGTGAGGGCCTTTGGGCTACATCACAACTTAGCAGATGGCGCCATGGTTGGAGCATGTGCAAGACAAGAGATCATGTGGCAAAAGGGACTCAGGGGGCAGGCTTCTTTTTATAACAACCCCCTCTCAGGGCCTACACCAATTCAAAAGACCAGTATCAATCTGTTCCAAAGGCTAACTTATCATGACTTAATTACCTTCCAGTAAGCACTACCTCTTAAAGGTTTCCCCACCTCATCATAACCATATGGAAGCCAGGTTCCCAGCACATGAAGCTTTGGGGAACACGTTCAAACCATACCTAGACCAACACACTTTTCTCCTTTAATTTTTCATTGAATGGAAATTCTCAGACATGAGAGAAATACATCTTCAGCTTGGCTAGGTAATGACATAATCCTTTCTTTATTGGTTCTGGGTATATTTCCATTCTTCACATTTTGTTTTAAATTTTAGGTATAGTTAAACACTTCTATTATGAATGGAACATTTTATTTAAGCCATTATGTTTTCCACCTGGCAAATGTTAGCTTATATAAAAGTATCTTACTTTGATATATGTGGTTTTTGCTTGTGTGTGTGTGTGTGTGTGTGTGTGTGTGTGTGTGTGTGTGTGTATTACTAGGAATTAAACCCAGGGTCATTCTACCTCCAAGCTACACCCTCAGCCCTATTTTATTATTTATTTTGAAACAGGGTCTCACTAAGTTGCAGAGAGCCTCACATGTTGCTGAGGCTGGCTGTGATCCTGCAATCCTCTTGTCTCAGCCTCCCAAATACTGGAATTACAAGCATGCACCACCATACCTGGCTAGATATATGTATTTTGAAGCCAGCAAAACTGTAAATTATCTTTTATTTCCTTCCAGCATCCAAGATTCTATTGAAATAATTTGTGATTTTAAAATTTAGAATATTATTAAATTTTAATATATCTTTCTAAGAATCATTTTTAACATTTGCATTAAAGTTTTATAAATTATCACTGAGAATTACTTAGTTATTAATTATGTTATGCCTTCTATGCTCAATTTTTTTGTTTTGAATTAATTTCTAACTTGAGCAGTAAGTCATTTTAACTTTTTAAAAGGAAGTATAGCATAGACTCTGAATCTTCACAGGGCACAGAGAAAAATCTGCTGTACCTTCATAGCATTGGGTGCTTTTGAATTGCAACATTTTTCTCTTTCAACTCTATGGACATGCATTATGAATGTAAATGTGGAAATATAGAGCAGGCCGTCTAATGTGTGATACAGGATACAGATATTTGTTTGCTTTGTAGTAACTAATTTTCTATCTAGATCCTTTATGGATCTGTTTTCTTCGAATACCCACAAAATTTAGATGATGATTTAGGTTAGGCCTTCTCGTGATTCTTTTTGACTTTTTTATATTAAAAGATCCAATTTTTAAAGTCAAGTAAATTGTCTTCTGTTATTTTGTTCATGTTCTGCTTCTTATCTGACCTTTTCTCCTGAAACTTGCATCATATGGGTCTCATGGGAGCTTTCTGCCTTTCTCTTCTCTCTCTGTCCTCATTTTATTTAGCTTTCCTTTGTTTACTGTGAATTTTATGAGAATTTTTTGAGTATTCTTGTTTCTTACCAATCAAGTTACCTATTCACTCTTGATTCCTTGCAGTAATGGTATTTCATGTTAAGAGAATATTTTCTAAAAGCATGTCCCCTTTCTTACTATAATATCCTTTAAAGCCCCGCTGAGAACACAAATGAGAGGTTTTCAAGGGTGTTTTCCTATTTCTTTCAGGAAATGGATTTCGCAGGGAGAAGCATTTGGGCGCCTTAAACAATTCCTTGTTTACAAAGTACAGACTGCTGCATCAGGTCCAGCCGTTGTCTTCAGCCTGGCGGTGGGGAGAAGGGATTCACTTCATGCTTGTCCTGTACTGCTCTGATCTCTGTTGACCTCTTAGCCTCAGATGAAGAGGAAAGGAAAAAGTTAGATGGCTTGTGATGTTTCTTTATCAGGTCAGAAACCCACATGTCTATAGTGGGTGGGGCGAGAGCAGGAGAAGGCGGCGATGGGGCGATGGGGAGGCCAGGGAAGTGGAAAATCAGAGTCGTTTTTCTTCCTGAGATCTGTTCTCACCAGCACCATCCTTGGTCCTGCCCACGTGTTATTTAGCCAGCTGTCCATGGCCTGTTAAGTGAGAGAAGGCACAGGCCACAATCCCCTCCAGGACATCTGCAGCATTCAGTGAACTTCCCCAAGAGTCTGCCCAGGGAGACTGGCCGTGTGTGAGAGAGCATGAAGGCCTATCTGCCCTGCTCTCAGGACTGCAAGTGACAAGTACTGAAAATTATCTTGATGTGTCTGTGATTGGAAGTTGGCCCTCAGGAGGGCTGGAAGGTCAGTGCTGGCTTGGACTGGACCTTCCTCTTCACAGCTGAGGTAACTGTGCTTTGGCAGGTCTGAGGAGCTCTGAGAACTGGTTAAGGTCTCGTCTCCTTGGGATCAGCCTTGTCTCTGGGACAGCCTGGGCAAATCCTGTGAAAAGAGGCTCCCTACCTCTCCCTTAAGTTTTCTACTCAAAGCAGATCTCTCCTTATTCTATTAGCTTAGGAAACTTCCAGATGGAGGAAGTCCCCTACTATTTCTTTGAAGACTCTTTTTAAAAGCCATATTTACTTATTTGTTTATTAATCAGTACAGCATCCATTATATGTATTCTATGTGCCAGACACAAACTAAGGTGTTGATGCTACATAGAAGAATAAAAACATTTAGCATGTGTAAATTTTATGTATACAAGAATCATCAAATGTGGGAACATGTAGCTTCAGGTTCACACACACACACACACACACACACACACACACACACACACCACATCACAAGAATTTGAGAAGTAATGAGAATGGGAATTAAGGAGTGGGGGCCTCACACCCTGGGTGGTGTGATAGAGACAGATCATGTTCAGAGTCTTGTACGGTCTACATGTGTGAAATATTACCATGATCTCTCTCACTTCCATTTTTATACACAAAATGAAAATAAAAATAAACCCCATTTCAGGATAGATGCGATGGGTAGGTAAGATGATGAGGATGGAGATGTCTAACTCAGTGTCAGGTGCATAATAGAAACATACTAAGAATGGGTTGATCTCTTTTCATAGTTTTATGGGTTATGAAAGAGTTGAGGAGTGAACAACAACTCACTATCATTTTATAATAATGATTGAGTTCACCCTGTTTATCTTATTTTCAGTAACAGTCTATTGCGGTGCCCCCCGAGCCTAACAAAAACTCTATCTACGACTCCTGCCCCATATAACTGGTGTCCCCACACCGTTCTCAAATCTGTTGCAGAATATAGTTGGGGACTAAATGCCCCCTAGTGGTTATGGGTAGCAAAATTACAGCCAGATGCATAAATCTTGGGTTAAAATAGCAGTAGAATTTAGACTATTTTTAATGACTAAAGATTAGAGTATTCTCAACCAGTTACATGGCTGCTAACTCAAGACTGATGGGCTTTCAACCTCAATTAGTTTATGCAATGATGTCAGCTCTCTGCAGACTCATTTGCAAGTTGGAATTTAGAGAGATGAATTGCAGGTTTTCTCCATGAAACCTGTGCAGCTGCAGGACTACTACCTGGGATTTGGAATCACCTGCCACGCGTCCATAGTCAAAAGAATGCTTATGAGGGTGGCACTAGGTCAGAACCACCAAGCCTGGCATCTGTCTGGTTCATGGAAGGAGCTTACTGTTAGATGAATGTATGTTTGATGATGAGTACACAGGTACTTAAAAGGATCAGAGAAAAGGTTATTTGAAATGAGAATTATCCCAAGAAATACAGGACATTTGGTTACTCATTGAATCTAGATGTTCCAGGCTCATCTGGAGCTGAAGCCATGATTTATGCAGACCCAAAGATAAATCATGGGCTGAGTCCCCACCCCATGCTGAATGATTAGATTTTTTAGTGACGTCCTAGAAAACTTCAAGACAAAAAGCCTGAAATATCTCTAACAACTGCAGGGTAGATGTAAACTAATTTATCTGTGTGAATCACATTAACCGAGCGCCTCACTTACTTACTTTGGAATGTGTAGCAGATGGCAGTAAATGTTGAGTGGCCGTCACGTGCCAAGCACCCTTGAGAAGCTTTCCATATTGTTCACTTACCCATCACAACATGACTGAGACAGTATCACCATCCTCAATCTTATCAGGAAAAGAAATGAGGCTCAGAGGAATTACCCACATGGTTGTCTGGCTCATAAGTGCTGCAGTGGAGATCGGACACAGCTTTGCTTCACCGAAAAGCCTGTGTCCTGATCACTCTAGTGGATTTCTGCCCACATTTCAGGTCAGAGATAGTGAAGTTGCCTCATTTACTGTACTTTCCATTTTCAAGTGGGAAACATCATTTTCCTTCTGATTAAAATTTTATCTGAAGCTGGGTTTCAGTAGCTGAGTCAGAACTGTACCTTCTAGGACTGAGCATAGGGTCAATGCTGCTCACATAATTTGGACATTGGAGCAATAGTGTGGCTTCTCTTACAGTGATCATAAATATCACAAAAGATACAGCTGCATCATCTGCCCTGGGGGGCCACAGGGCTTTCTTATTCTCCACATTTTTATGGTTTCTTTCTATGAATGTTGTTATTCATGTGATGTTGAAGATGACTATCTCAAACACAGGAAGGAGCAAGTTTCTTTCTAGACAGGAAATGAAGTCTCAGAGAAAAGTTCAGCAATTCAGCTTCCATTATCAAGGAACAGGACAAAGAAGCTCGAGTGTTCTGTTCCAGGGACTGCTGTGGCTTGTGACATTCACGGTGCTGGTACAGCGACTTCTGTAGCTTGTGACATTCACAGCACCTCACCTCTGAGGCCCGATCAAAGCCTCATTACTTTCTTAGGTGGGGTGGGAAGATCAAAAACAAGAATCTGAAATCTGTAATTCTTTTGAGGCTGAGTCACAATGTGACACAGAGACTCACCACAGATGCAACACAGGATGTAAAGAGAGAAGGTAGAAAGAGACTGCGGAGCTTTGGACCCCTGGCGATGCTCGGTTAGACTTGGAGAGTGAGATGCAATCACAGTGAGAAGTCTCACTCAGAGGTTGTTCTTCTCAACTTCTCTCTACCTCTAGCCCCACCTGTACCTTCAAAAGCAAAGAAGTCCAGAGTTAGAATTGGGCTTGCTCAGGAATTGGACTTTTCTTCTTCTCTATAACTATCTCTTTCTGATGGTGCTTTTTAGGAAAATCTCCCTTCTCTCCAAAAACAGACATCTGATTTTTTCCCAGCAATCCAGTTGGGAGACACTCTTGCAAATAGGGTTGAAATATTGTCATTTAAATATCTTTCTGTACTCATTTTTTTCTAACTGTTTTACCTACAATGATGGGGTTGCTGTCTTGGATCACCCAGCAGAGTCATTCTTACTAATACTTAGTATGAAAACAAAAAACAGAACACCAAAAAAATAAATATTTTAAAGCTGTGTATAAATTGGGTGTTAACCCAGGTTTTGTAATTTGTAAGGTTTTCATATTATGTTTATAGGTATTCAGAACGGAGATAGAGGTGTACCCTCTGCAGTTTTGGGGCCTGTTTAGGGGCTGGTAGGACAAGCTGGTAGGAAACCTCCTGCACAGGATATAGAGAACTGGACAGGATGGAAGGTAAGGGCTGTGGGTCATGACTGTCTCCAGCTGTGGTAGACTAAGAGTCTGTGTGAATGCTCATGTCTTGCACAAAAGGGGGAGGCATTCACTCTCAGGGGAGAACCTTGGCTTATACACAATAGTGTATAAATATCACTCAGGCCAGAAATGCGAAACCATCTTAGATGTGTTCGGCGATTCATGCCCATGGATCTGTGGACATGAATAGATATTAATAGCATGTACAGTCAATTTAGTAAACATGTTTTGAGACTACCAGCTAAGTCCAACATATTTTGTGGTTATAAGCAAGTCTAAGCTAAGAGGTCATAGTGTGATGGTAAAGGCAAGTATGTGAGTAAAATTCTTAGTGGAAACTTCTATGAAGGAGATGTAAAATTCCAAATAAGAGACATGTAGTAGAAAGTGAGGACATGAATTCAAGAGGAACTGATATGTGAGCTGATGAACTGAGTAGAAGTAGCCGTGGGAGGAAGTAGGAGCCTGCATATGATATAAATAAAGGTAGAGGGAGGAAAGTAAAGATTAGTGAAGGCAGATGTGGCCATCTAGGCCCAGGAGGTATAGTCACAGAGCAGAAGAAAGTTTATAATGAGAAGCTGGAGCTGAGTCCTGAAACCAAACCTTGGATCACTGCCTTTGAAGAACTGACTGCACAGAGAAAAGACTCTTGTCCACCTGGAATCTTCTTCAATTGTCTTCATTGCCTGAACTCTCTTGTCCCTTTCTTGTAACAATATAATAAAAAATGACAGAATATAACATTTGCTCCTTTAGTCAGGGACTGAAGAGGAAAAAGATTCAGCAATTCTGGATTACTGCCTAATAGTTATGTCTTAGGTTAGTATCCAGGACATTTTGAAGAACTGCATTAGCCATTTTTACCCTGACCAGAAAGGATTAATCATTTGTCTGGAGTGCTTTATCACTGGCACCATGGGTCATATTTATGAATAGATCATGCTTTATTACTGATGTTAATCTCCCACTGCCCAGTGTTTCCCATGTCACTCAGTGTTTCAAGTATGCAACTGCATTTTTATTACTGTCTGTTTCAGATTTGGGGTTACCAGTGAATCTTTGATTTCATTAGACACAGAAATGCCAGTGTTTCACATTATCCCCCCGCACCCCCTTATAGCACCGATTTTCCTGTCTCCGCTTCCCAAGTACTGGATGACGGGGTATGGCCACTGCTCAGCTTGTGTTCATTTAAGTGAGAATATCTTTTTGTGATTCTTTCTTTGGATCACAAGATGATTTCCAGATTAACCCAAAACAGGGTATATTGGAAACTTTCTGACAATTAAATTCTGAGATTTCATTTGAATTCCCATAAAACACCAGACCACAGCTGTTAGAAATCATCTGAAAACCCACTGGGCTTCAAATCTATGGAGTAATTAATATTTGCTGTATAAACAAGTAAAGTGTCTGTTATGTACCCAGAACTGGGATTAACATTTAAATTGCTACTTAAGCTCTAGATTTTTGAAATATTAAAATACTAACATTTATTTAAGTTAGGTCTGAATCTGTATAATTTGGAAGTATCACAAGTATAGTTATCTCTTTGTACCCACAGAAGACTGGTTCCAAGACCTTTTTGGATACCAAGAATATAGAATAGTATAGTATTTACATATAACGTTTCCTATCTTCCAGTACACTTTATCTCTATATGAATATAATACCTAACTCAATGTAAATAATTATTACAGTTGGATTATTTAGGAAATAACAGAAAAAGTACTATGCATTCTCAGTGAAGACACAATCCTTTTTCAATTGGTTGAATTCATGAATACAGAATTTACAAGCATAAAGGGACAGCTATAGCTACTATTTAATATGTACTAAGTATTCTATGCCATGTAAGGATTTTTATTTTCTGTTTTGGAGGTACTAATAAAGAGGAGGACGTATGGGAGAAACTTTCTCCCTGAGGACCTGCCTCAGCTCACACGCTCATATTTCGGGTTGCATTAGTCAGATTTTTGTTTCTGTGACAAAAGATCTCAAAAATCCCCCCACAATATAGCAGATTTCAGAGGTTGTAGTCCATGATCTGCTGGCTTCTGGTGAGGCAGGATGGCATGAAGCTAGAAAGAAATGGGTGAGGAAAGGGTCAAAGACAAGATATACCCTTCTGAGGAACACCTTCAGTGATCTAATGGCCCCAACTAGGCACCATCTCTGACAGTTTCTACCACTTCCCAATGATTCCATCAAATTATTAATTTATCCATGGTTTAATTCACTGATGAGGTCAGAACTCCCACAATACAATTACTTCCCAAAGCTCTACCTCTAAACATTGTGCAAATGGGTCTGAGACTTTAGCATTTGAGTCTTTGGGGGACACTCTAGTCTAGCCCCACACCATAACACTAGTCCATCCCGGAGGCACCAGATCAAGCAGCTACAATAAACCAGGGGATGCTGACGCATGGGGAAGCAGAAGCATATGTGAGCGTAAGATGAGACTTCTCCCCTTCCCTTTCCTCCTCCTCCTCCTCCTCCTCTTCTTCTTCTTCTCTTCCTCCTCTCCTCCTCCTCCTCCTCCTTCTTTTTCTTCTTCTTCTTCTTCTTCTTCTTCTTCTTCTTCTTCTTCTTCTTCTTCTTCTTTTTCTTTCTCTCTCTCTCTCTCTCTCTCTCTCTCTCTCTCTCTCTCTCTCTCTCATTTTAAAAGCCTGGGTTGAATTGGAGTTCCATTCTCTTGGGTCTCTAAGAGATCACAATCAACAGTGGACATGTGATTTGAATAGAAAACAAGCATTAAAATATGATGGTTTAAATTCACAGAGAATATTCAGTGATTACCTCAGAATGATTTAGCTTAAAATTACTAATGTTAAGAGTTAGCTTTTAGTAAATTATTTTGTTTTATTTTAGTTGACTAGTTTCTGTGTTTTTGAACAGCCTTTAATTTTATCCAAATTTAAGCCAAAAAATCCTCAAAAGGGACTAAATGCACTGGAAAGGGAACTGAGCTTATTCTTAGTCAAAAGGCTATCTTCTCTTTGCATGGATTGCTATGTGTTGCAAAGAGTTATAGTCTTCAATAATAGACGAAGAAAGAAATTTGCATTTGAGCACATGTAATATTCTCTCTCATTTTGGATTATGTTCTGACACTGATTCAATATCTGTATGTGAATAGAACTCTCAGTGTTGTCTGGATATCTCTTGCCTGGGTAAGAGGGACTTAGTTGAATGAGGGTGCCAGCCCAACAGAAGAATTCTAGTGGGGCAGGGCAAAGGATCTGGAAACAGGAAGGGTTAAAATATACCGTCCGTAAAAGGAACAGAACAGGGAAGGTCACTAAGATATTGGGGTGGCAATGACCACGAAAGGACTATGGAAATTGAAACAAAGCTTCAGCTCCTTCTGTAGGGGGCCATGCTGAGGACAACCTGTGTAAGCAAAGGTAGGGGAGGGAAGACATGTGGCACCTGGAGACAGAGCCTGCCAGCCTCAGAGGTTAAAGTCCACCATCCTGAAAAACAGCAACTCAAATTAAGGATTGAAACTGGGCAAAGCACACTGGATCCCCAAACCCCAGTTCTGACCAAGAACAAGAGAGCTGGTGGAGAACCACAAGAAGGGATAAAAGCTCCCCTTCCAAGAACTTCAGTGGCGGCTCCTTTCTGGAGCCCTTTCACTGTGGGGGGAGCTGTTTTCTCTTTCAATTTCTATCTTTTCTCTAGCTTACAAATAAACTTACATATTCTGCGCTCTTCATTGCCCTTGCACTTTATTTGTTGGAACTCACTGAACAAGTGGATCCCCCCAAAAAGGAGACATCTCAGTGACTAGCTTTAAGAAACTACAAATGTGGGCATGGTGGTGCATTTCTGTAATATCAATCGCAGGCATGACAGCCTCAGCAAGGTAGAGAGACTATGAACACCTAGTGAGACCGTTTCAAAACAAAAATTTAAAAGGTCTGGAGGTATAGCTCAGAGATAAAGTACCCCCGGGTTCTATCCAAGTAGTTCTACTACTTTTTTCCTACAGGAAGGAAGGAAAGAAAGAAGGAAGGAAATAAGAGGAAGGAAGGAAGGAAGGAAAGAAGGAAGGGAGGGAGGGAGGAAGGAAGGAAGGAAGGAAGGAAGGAAGGAAGGAAGGAAGGAAGGAAGGAAGGAAGGGTGAGTCTGAAAAGCATCTAAACCATGAATTATGGTAAAGATGATCTTTGCCATTTCCTCCCCAGGACCTCAGAAGAATAAAGGCTTATATGAATTAAACAAAGGCCTCTCTTAAAATGAAAATAGCCCTAGAGGGTTGAGGATAGGGTTCTGGGGAGTGATATCTGAGGAATGAAATTAGTCTACTCAGAATAGGTTTTATGCTGATATTTAGAATTGATTTACTGAGCAAACAAGTTTAGATGAAATGAAAGGGGATAGGGGAAGAGAAAGAATGACAATTCTTTTTAAACAGAAGGCCCTGCTAGAGAAGAGGACCATCTGAGGTGGATGGAGGGAGTGGCTTGTGAGAGAAGAAACTTTCATCCAGGTTCTAGGAAAATGGGTCAATGTCATATTATTGTTCCTGTCCAACCACCTACTCCTGTCTGTGGGAGAACTGCTGTCTTTTTTCTTCTAAAAATGGAATGCAAATGGGTTAGGAGTCCCAGGAAGTTCTTGCTTTGTTTGCCCTTAGCACTAGTGAATGACCCAGGTAAGTGGAGAATCTGAACAGGTGGATGTCTGGGTGGATAGAGGGTGGGTGAAGAGCCAGACTTTGAGGGGAGAACTTCATCTCAACAGATCCCTCCCCCACTCTGGAATTGGAGAGGACCTCCTGGGAGCTTAGTGGGTGGAGCTACCCAGTGACCACCCTGACCCTTCTCACCCATAAGCCCCTGAGCCCCTAAGCCTCTTGCAGTACTGGCTCCTCCCTGCTTCAGGGTCCAGGCAGGGCGCTTTATCATCCCGCGCTAGCAGGAGTCAGTGTGGTAGCCATCTCAATCCCAGTACTTGGGAGCTGAGACAGGAGAGGTACAGTTTTTGGTCCAGATAAATACACCTGGGTTCAATCTCCAGTACCCTCCCCCACCAACCTCCCCTGGCAGCAGGCCCAGAGATCACGTCTCAAGATACTTTTTGTTCATTTGGTTGGTTTTCCCTGTAGTTCTTTTCAATCTGTGTTTTTGAGAGAAGAATAAAAGTTCCTCTTATTGAGTCTGGATGAAACAATGAACTAATGTTTTGTGTGGTTTGGGAGTTAATGTTTTTAAAAGAGCTTTTAGTGTTTTTTTTTTTTTTTCTGTAAAATTACATGAGTGAATGGCATTGTTATTAGCTGGAATGGGGAGAATCATCTGAAAAAATTATGATCCTTTTCTGGGCAGAGGGAAAGACTTCCTCTGTTTTGGTTACTCAAACATACAATCTAAGTTGAATCAATGTCATCTATTCAATCCTTTGTAATTTAGATAATAATAGGATTTTAAAAAAATAATGGGCAGAGTCAACATCTGCACTCCCCAAACATGAAACTGCTGAAATGGCCAGCTGTCTGCCTCTCTGTGGTTCATTGTTAAGGTTCTGGCGTCAGTACTCTTAATATTGCTATTGTACCTGGTACCAGTTAGGAAAGTATTCAGTTCAAAATAAAAGAGTGGTCTTTTAATAATCACTTAAACAAATAAAGTTTTAATTTATCTCATATAATAGAACATGTGATGGTAGGTTGCTGCTGATTTGAGTCACTGAGATTGCTTTGGTTTTTTTTTTTTTGTGTGTGTGTGGTCCCAGAATGGCCGCTGCAGCTCCAGGCACTGTGTCTGAGTTTAAGTGAGAAAGAAGGGGAGAGGTAAAATGCCAGCTATATCTCTCTCCTTTAACAGAATAGGAAAAAACTTTTATCAGAAGCCTCAGAGACTTCTGATGACATTTCTAATACTATGCTGCCTTTAATTGCAAAGGAAAGTGGGACAGTGAATAGAAAAATGAAAAGTGGTTACGGTTTCTTCTCCAGATTGAGCTCAAGTCCCTTCTCACCAGTCCTACTGATGTATTCCAGAATTGGGAAGCATCATCCTCACTCCACACCAGAAGTAAATATAAGTAACCTGTCAATTGACAGCAAATGACTAAAGGTCGATGTCTGCTTGTGAAGTCAGGTAAAGAGGACCACTGGAACGTTCTTAGAGCTGTGTCTTAAGTCCTTTGTCAAATATGCCTGGCATAGTGCTCAGTCCATGAGAAGATTTGTGTACTCTTCAAGGCTCGGCAAAGTTCTAAACTGTACCAGGCACGATTGTTCAAACCAGGGACTCAGCAGGGAAACTAGGAGAAGCTCCCATCTTTATGGGGCATGGTTTCCCAAAACTATGAGACAGAAAAAAATGTATCATGTGGATAAATATATCATATGATGTCATAAAATGGTTCAAGAAAAAATAAAAAATATCCAAAAAATAAACCAGGAAGGAGGTAGAAAGTGATGATGACAGCGCTGCTAGTCTTGATGGGGTCAAGAAAGAATCCTTGAGGAGGGGACATCTGCCCACTGCGGACGTCGCTCTGCCATTTGGAGTTTGTCCTTGCTGCTTTGAGGAGTTTGTCCATCTTTAATGTCCTATTGATGGCTTTTAAATCAATGTCTCCTTTCAGGTCCTCCTAGGGCTTGAGCTATATTTCCATAATTCTGTCACTTAGAATTTATGACTTTACTTGAAATATGCTCTGCTGAAAATTAAACTCATATAAATCTCTATAATTTACACAGAGGAAAATTCACCTTTAATGCATGGTGCTACAGCATTGAACTCCAGTCAAGATATAGAACAGCTCCACCACTCAACAACATTGCCCTCTGCCCTGAAGCAGCCAGCCTTGCTCTCCTCTCCCTACTCCATGGCAACCACTGATTTGTTTTTGGTTTAGACAGAGTTTTGCCTTTTCAAGAACATCATATAAGCAAACTTATTATGGAAAGTAACGTTTTAAGGCTGGCTTCTTGTAATGCATTTGAAATTCATCCATGTTGCCAAGTATATCTGTAAGTTTATTTCTTTATTATTGCCATGCAATATTCCATTGCATGAATGTACCACAGTTTATCCAGATACCATCTCAGGAATGTTGTATTTGTGTGTGTGTGGGGGGGGGTGTCTGGGGGTGGAATCCAGGGGCATTCAACCTCTGAGCTACACCCACTGCCCTGTTTTTTTATTCTTTATTTTGAAACAGGGTCTCACTAAGTAGCTGAGGCTGTCTGCAAACCACGATCCTCTAGTCTCAGCTTCCCAAATGCTGGGATTACAAGCATGTGCCACCACGCCCAGCTTGAATGTTTGTATTTTTTTTTCCAAGTTATTGACCATTTCAAATAAAGCCATCATAAGTATTCACATATTGACTTTTGTATAGATATGCATTATACTTCTTAGGCAAATATCTAGAAGTAAGACTTGTGGATTGTATAATAAATATATGATTAATTATATGAGAAAGTGACACAAAGTTTTCCAAAACGTCTTCACCATCTTTCTCTGCATTAGCAATACATGATGATTTTACTTGTTCTACATGGTCAATGCATTTTAATTTCAGTGATTCTAATAAAAGTGTGGTAGTTTTTAGTTTGGTTTTATTTTGCATTTCCATAGTAACTAACAATATTAAATATCTTTCCATGCACTTATTTGCCGTCTGCGTATCATCTCTGGTGACATGACTATTCAAATCTTTTCCTATTCTCTTTAATTGCCTTGTTTTCTTCATTTTGAGCTTTAGATATTTTTTATGTGTTCTGGATAAAATCTTTATTAGATATGTTACTTATAAATATTTTCACATAGCATAAGATTTGCCCTTTTATTCTCTTAAGAGCATCTCTTTTTTTAAGTTCTTAATTTGAATGAAATCAACTTTGTTAATTTTTTTCTCTTAGTGTTGGATGTAAGAAGAAATCTTTGCCTAATCCAAGATCATAATCATAAAGATTTTATGCTATGCTATGTTTGCCCATATATATATATATATATATATATATAAATATATATATATATATATATATATGTGTGTGTGTGTGTGTGTGTGTGTGTATGTGTATGTATATGTATGTATGTATGTATGTATGTATATATATATATGTATGTATATATATAGTATTGTGGTTCCTGGAAGCCCTTCTACCTCTCTCTGGGCTGCACTCCCAGACCTATTTTATACTTTTTAATTTGGAAACAGGGTCTCTTAATCCAGCACGGCTGTCTTCGAACCTGCGCGATCCCCCTGTCTCCACCTCCCAAGCGTGGGGATTACAAGTGTGCGCCACCACACCCGGCTGCTCTTAAGTATTTTATATGCGGTTTTCCCTTAGGTTGATAATTCACTTGGAATTAACTTTTCTGGGGTTCATGGTATGGATGAATGTAATTGTTTACATGTGGATATCCATTGTTCCAGCATCTTTTTTCCTTTCTTCATTGAATTTTCTTTTTACCTTTGTTAAAAATCTATATATTTGCGTGTGGGCCTAGTTTTGTTCCATCGATCTGAATGTCTATCTTTAAAATCACACTAGTTTTATATTAAATCTTCAAACCAGGTTATGCCACTTCTCCAACTTTATTCTTTTTAAGAATTGCCCTAGCTTTTCAATTTCCTTTTTCTTTCCATATAGACCTTAGAACTGGCTTATCAATTTTAACCTCCATCTCATTTCTTCTTCTGCCTCTTCCAGCCTTCTATAACCCCAGCCCCTGCCTGCGGCTCCACATGACATCCCGGGTGCCTCTTCCTTTCCAATCTCAGACAATCAAGGCCTGATTGAGCAAATAACTCCTTATGTCTGGTCATCATAACTGACTTTGCTTCTCCAGTGTCCCCTCCCTACACTTCAGATTAATTCTGATTGGCCTCCCTAAAATCACAGCTTTCAACTATGAACAGTTTTTTGTTAATAAAACTTCAAAACTTTCATCTTGTTTAGAAGGAAAAAAAATTTATTATTTTGTCGGATGGTCCAGTTGGTTCTTTTCTCTTAACTCTTCTAACAAAACCCAGCCACCTAGTTTTCCTCTATGCAGGGCAACTTGATTTTCTATAGAGAAATCTTTCTTTTCCATCTATTTAGACCCTCGTTGGCCTCCACTCCACATTTTTTCTCTCTTTATATAACTGTATACCTTATTATTTTCTATTGATATCTTCTTCAGCAATTACCAATGATATGTTTATTTCTCCAATAGATAGAGCTGCCAGAGGACAAGGTACGCTTCGTAAATTTTAGAACCTCAGCGTCTAGAGTAATTGTCAAGCCAATCTTCAATTCTAAGCTTGGTAGGGTGAAGGGACACTTGTAATAAAGGAAAGTGAAAAAACATAATTTAAAGATTGCATTCCACCTGTAACCCCAGTAGTTGGGAGGCCGAGACAGGAGTATAACAAGTTCAATATCGTCCTGGGCAACACAGTGAAACCGTTTCATTAAAAATTAAAATAAAAAGGGTTGTGAGTATAGCTATGCAGTAAAGTGCCTTGGTCCCAGTACTCCACCCTTTACTCCAAGATTGCATTCTGCATTACTATCCCTTGACATATCTAAGATATACTATGTATTTAATTAAATTATTTATTGTGGTACTGGGAATTTAACCCAGAGGAATTCTACCTCTGAGGCACAAACCCAGCCCTATATTTTATTCTTTATTTTGAAACAAGGTCTCACTGAGTTATGGAGGGCCTTATTCCCAAGTTCTGGGATTACAAGTGTGCACTACCTTGCCTCTTGTTCACAGGCTAGCATATCTGCTTGAACTGTCCAGAGGCAGCTGACAAGAACCACATGTGCCTACCTGACTGAGGATTTTAGAGACAGTGATGGGTCTGTTTGCCCCATGGAGACACCCTTAATTTCCACAGGTCCCTGTCCCCTATATGCTCTGCAGAACTTTCTGTGGCTGTGCTTTTCTAATCAGATATCAGAACACATGTACCAGTAGTGGAGATTCAAAGGTTAACATCGTGCCTTGCCTAATACCTGCTGGTGTCCTGGGTCCTAGTGGTGGATGGTCCTAAGGTCTGCGATGTAGACCCCAGCGGCAAGGCAGGGAAATAGAGAGGCCTTAGATACTATGGCCTTCTGGTCTAAAGGCCTGTCTATGCACCCCTCCCAAAAGGGCTAGATGTAGTGTCATGAATCCCCCAAGTCCTCCTAAAGCTTTTAAAATTCAAATCAAATGGCTAGTAAATAAGGATAGTACCTTGTTTGCCCTAATCACGAATCTATTGAGATTGTAAAAATAAGCTTGTTACACAGATTACTTCTTAAGTGCTCTTTCATTCAACAAAGCATTCATTGGCCATTCACCTATTATGTATCGAGCACCAAACCATGGGTCGTGGATCCCAGAGATGGCTCTAAATGACTGACATGTAGGGCATATGTGCATTTATGTGTATGTCCATAGGTGGGAATGCATACCAAAAGATGAACCACCTTGCACAGAGATTCCTTGAGAGCATCAGAGAGTGACCCTGATGGATACTAAATAGATATGAAGGCTTCCAGAGAGAGGGGCAACAGAGCTTAGAGATGTTAGAAGAAATAGGTGTGAGAAAGGCCTGTGGAGCAAAGGTAACAGAACCTCATCGCCTTGGGTGATGGTGAGACATTCAGTGCATCAGGTGAGAAGAGGGGCAGGGAAGGTGGTCAGGTTAGATGCAGAAGTCTAGGCAGCCGGCCTGAAGACATTGGGTTTCAACCCGCAGATGATGAGATCAAGGAAAGCTTAAGTGTCTGTTTTGTTCATTGGAACATTTCCCATGTCCATCAGATGACTGATTACCTCTTGCCAGTGAAATCAAGACACATGCCATTTCAGGTCAAATATAGTAAGAGAAGGCTTGTGAAAACGTATGGGCGAGGTTGGCAACCAAGAAAAGCAGTGTTTGCAAGTCCTGCTGACACTTGATCTCCATTGCCTCAAAAAACAGCTATTTACATAGCCAGAAAACACTATCAGTAGAGGAATAAAATCCATAAATACAAGGGACAGAGAAAAAGACTAGAAGAACAACCAGAGAGCAGAAAAGAAACCTGCCCACCTCGTGGCAGCAGGTACTGCGCCAGTGCCATCTTGCCTCATAGCACCAGACTCCAGAGAGGAAAGGTAAACAAGGAGCTGAAGTGAGCAGCTGCAGATTAGTCAGTTGTAATTCATCAGTTCTTCCTGCACAAAGACTGGCTAAGACTTCCAGCGGCCAAGCCCATCATGCCCACCAGGAATTCAGAGGGGAGATCAAAAGCAAAAAAGAAATATGCCAGCCTTGCAGCCGAGGGCGCTACGGCGGAACCATCTTGCCAGTGGCAGCCAATTTCACCACAGAAGCCAGAGAGCCAGACCACCGTGTACCCAAATCGTAGGTGAAATGGCGGCCCTGGCAGGAGAAATCCCAGCGCTGTGTCCCCAGAGACTTGCGCAACCTTGCTAACTCCCTGTTTCTGAGATCTTGCAGTTCAACCCAGTGAAGGAGTAGTGGTGGCAGAGATTACCACACCCTAGTCACAGTTCTCCATGGGAAAATGCCCAGCTCAGTGCCCCCAGGGTCTCATACAGTCTCCACTAACTCCCTGGGTCTGAGACTTTGTGATACAACCCAGTGAAGGAGTAGAGGTGGCTGAGATTACCACACCCTCCAGAGATCCAGAGCACAATAAGTGAAGTCGTGGTGACCCGAAGAAGAACCCAGAGAAGGTGGGAGTGGGGTCTGCTATTGATCATATCAGAAGCTTAGAATAGTTATTTATTTGTAGAGTTGCATTAATTCATTGTTGGGTTTTTTTGTTGTTGTTGTTGTTCTCTTTTTGTGTGTAACAGTCTATGCCTGGCTGTTTTTGTTTTGTTTTGTTTTTGTAATTATTTTTGTTTGTTGGTTGATTTTGGTTTTGTTGTTGTTGTTATTATTATTATTATTATTATTATTATTATTTTGGTGGTAGTACTGGGGTTCCTGGAAACCCTTCTACCTCCAGTCTATACTCCCAGATATATATATATATATATATATATATATATATATATATATATATATATATATATATATATATATATATGACATATATATATATATATATGACATATATATATATATATATTTATTTTTTTTTTAAACAGGGTCTCTTAAGCCAGCAAGGCTGGCTTCAAACCAGCACGATCCTCCTTTCTCTGCCTCCCAAGCACAGGGATTACAAGTGTGTGCCACCATGCCTGGCTGGTTTTGGGTTTTTTGTTGTTTTTTTTTTAACTCTCTTCCCAAACCCTCTCCCAAGCTTCTTCCTTTGTACATACCTACTCTGTCCTCCCTTTTCTATCTTTTTTCTTCTTCTTATCCCTCCCTTGTCTTTTATTAAATTTACTTCATATCACTATACCAGAAACTCTACATTGGTTACTAGACTACTACTATATTTTTACTATCTCTAATCTCTACTATATACTACCTTACCAAACTCATATTTTCATACTATTTGACCCTATCTGAGACCTTTCCCTATTCTTCCATTTACTCCTTCACTTCCCTCCTTACTTAACCTTCACTGTTGAATATAATACAACTTGTCCTTGGATATAGCAGCTGACACCTAGAGACTGAGAGAAATCTGTCAAAAGCAACAGGTACAAACTTCTGAAATCATGAGAAGGAGGAACAACAATGGAGCAATGAGCTCTCACAACCCCAAAATAACAGAATCTGATAACACAGAAATGCAGAGATCTCCAGAAGATCAAATTAGGAATGTAACTGTAGAAATAATATAGGATTTTCAAAATAGAGACAGTCTGAAAGAAATAAAGGATACAATCATTGAAGTAAAGGCATCAACTCAAACTATAAACAATCGATTAGACCACATGGAGAACAGAATCTCACTCCTAGAAGATGATCACTCCAAAAACAAACACATAGTTTATAACTTAGAAAAACCAATTCAACAGCAGGAAATGGACATTGAAGAAATATGGGCCCATCATAAGAGAGCTAACCTAAGAATAATTGGCAAAGAGAAGGGAAAAGAAGGTGATGCCAAAGGGATCAACAATCTCTTCAAAGTAATAGCAGAAAATTTTCCAAACATAGAGCAAGAGGTCTATACACAGCTTCAGGGAACTTATAGAATTCCCTTTAGACAACATCAGAGAAAAGGTTCCCCATGCAAAATAATAGTCAAAATACCCAAAGTAGAAGCCAATGAGAGAATCTTTTTTTCCCCTGTGGTACTGGGGATGGAACCAAGGGGCCTTCTACCTCTGGGCTATACTCCCAAACCTATTTTATATTTTATTTGGAAACAGGGTCTCTTAAGCCAGCAGAGGCTGGCTATGAACATGTGCAATCCTTCTGTCTTAGCCTTCCAAGTGCAGGGATTACAAGCATGCAACACCATGCTTGGATCAAGGAGAAAATTTTAAAGGCAACAAAAATGAAAGGCCAGTGACATTCAGAGGCAAACCAATTAGAATCACTCCAGACTTTCCAAACCAAGTCATGAAAGCCAGAAGGACCTGGAGTAACATATTCCAAACTCTGAAAGAAAGAAACCTGTAGCCAATAATTTCCTACCCAGCAAAACTATGTTGCAAATTAGATGGGGAAAAAAGATGCTTCCATGAAGAACAGAAGCTGAAGGAATCTATGATTTCAAACCAATGTTAGAAAAAGTACTCAAAGATATTAGCTACAAAGAAGAAATAAGTAATACATGCCAGAACCAGAAAAATAATAATTTCCATTCAGAAGTCAACTAAGCAAAGAAGAACAAACAATATTTGAAACAGAAATAAAATCTTAACATGTTAGGAATTAAAAATCAGCTCTCAATGCCCGGCGTGGTGGCGCACGCTTGTAATCCCTGCGCTTGGGAAGCTGAGACAGGAGGATCACACAGGTTTGAAGCCAGCCTCAGCTACTTAGTGAGGCGTTTAGCAACTTAGTAAGACCCTGTTTCCAAATAAAATATGAAAAATGTCTGGAAGTATAGCCTGGAGGTAGAAAGCCTCTGGGTTCCACCCCCAGTACCACCAAAAAAAAAAAAAAAATCAGCTCTCAAAAATCACACTGAATGTAAATGGCCTCAACTCCCCAATAAAAAGACATAAAGTGGCAAAACTGATTAAAAAACAGAACCCATCCATCTGCTGATTGCAAGAAACACACCTTATAAGTAAAGATAGTAACAAACTAAAGGTAAAGGGCTGGAGCAAGATAAACTATGCCAATGGAACTCGAACGCAAGCAGGAGTAGCAGCTATGATATCAGACAAGTTAGACTTCAAGCCCAAGCTTATTAAAAGATAAATGACAAAGAAGATCAATTTTTACTGGTAAAAGAAACAATCCAGCAAGAGGAAATAACAGTAATCAACATTTATGCCCCAAATATAGGTGCAGCTACTTTTATAAAACAAACTCTGTGACATTAAGTCACACATTAATCCCAATACAATATACTGGGAGACTTCAACATCCCTCTCACACCATTAGAACAATATTCTAGACAATAGGCAGTAAAGATGCTTCAGACCTAAAGAACAGCATTAATCTAATGGACCTGTTGGACACATATACAATATTTCACTCAACTACAGCAGAGTTCACGTTTTTCTCAGCTGCTCACGGAACCTTCTCCAAAATAGATCATATTCTGAACCACAAAGTGAGCACTAGCAAATTTAAAAAATGTGACATACTTCCCTGTGTCTTTCCAGACCATAATGGAATGAAACTGGAAATCAACTATAAGAAATCACTAGCCAATCTAACTAAAAAAAAGAATCAACCCAAATTATGAAGAGATGAAAAAAGGAAATATTGCTACTGACAGTGTGGAAATCCAGAGGATTATCAGAAACTGCTTTGAAAAACTATACTCCAACAAAAATGGAAAATCTGAAGGAAATTGACAACTTTCTAGATAAATACAACCTTCCTAAACTGAATCAAGAAGATATAGAAAATTTAAGCCAACCTGTAGCAATAAAAGAGATTGAAACCACAAAGAAGAGCTTATCATCAAAGAAAAGCCCAGGACCAGATGGCTTCCCAAGTGAATTTTGTAAAACTTTTATAGAAGAACTAATCCCAATAATTCTTAATCTATTTCATGAAATAGAAAAAAAACGAGACTCTCCCAAATACATTCTATGAAGCCAACATTACATTAATACCAAAACCAAATAAAGACAGTTCAAGGAAGGAAAACTACAGCCCTATACCTTTGATGAATCTCAGTGCAAAACTGCTAAACAAAACACTAGCAACACGCATTCAAACCCACATCAAGAAAATCATACACCATGATCAGGTGTAGTTCATCCCAGGGATGCAAGGCTGGTTCAATATATGAAAATCAATCCATGTAATTCATCATATAAACAGATCCAAAGAGAAATGTCACATGATCATTTCAATGGATGCTGAAAAAGCATTTGATAAAATCCAACATCCATTTATGCTAAAAGCGCTGCAGAGAATCTGGAATAGAAGGAACATATCTCAACATCATAAAGGCAATCTACAATAATCCCATAGCCAACATCATATTAAATGGGGAAAAACTTTGAGAATTCCCCCTAAAAACAGGAACAAGACAGGGATGTCCATTATCACCACTTCTCTTCAATATAGTACTTGAGACTCTAGCTAGAGCAATAAGGCAAGAAAAGGAAATCAAAGGAGTATAAAGAGGGAAAGAAGAACTCAAACTTTCACTATTTGCAGATGACATGATGCTGTATTTAGAAAACCCAAGAAATGAACCAAAAGGCTTATAGAACTGATCGATAAATTCTGCAAGGTGTCTGGATGCATTTGCGAGCCACTGTAGCAGTCCGCCTTGCTCTTTAAATGTTAGACTTTTAATGATTTGGGAACCAAAAGAATAACTAAGGAGCCCAGCAGTCATTATCTCAAATAATGAGACTTTTTAATGCAAAAATCAGTTTGTTATAATGAAAAGAGATTTCTCGACTCCTGAAGGGGCAAGTGTAGATATCTTTTCTGCTGTTAAAAAAAATGTGATGGCTCATTTAAAAAAAAAATCAGTCTTAAAAATCAGAAGCCTTAGCTGGGCAGGGTGGCACACGCTTGTAATACCAGCATTTGGGAGGCTGAGATTGGAAGATCATGATTCGCGGACAGCCTCAGCTACTTTGTGAGGCCCTTTGCAACTTAGTGAGACCCAGTTTCATAATAAAGAATAAAAAAATAGGGCAGAGGGTGTAGCTCAGAGGTCGAATGCCCTCAGGTTCCATCCTCCCCCCCCAAAAAAAAAATCAGAAGCCTTTCTGTATACCACCATAAATCCACTGGAAAAGAAATTCAGAAAACACTTCCACTCAGGATTTCCCAAACACACAAAAAAATACTTAGGACTAAACTTAACCAAGGAGGTAAAGATCTCTACAAAGAAAATTATAAAACTTTTAAAAAAGCAATTGGAAAAGATCTTAGAAGATGGAAATATCCTCTATATTCATGGATAGGCAAAATTAATATCATTAAAATGGCCATCCTTCCAAAAGTTATCTATAGATTCAATGCAATGCCCATTAAACTACCAAGATCATTCCTCACAGACATACAAAAATCAGTCTTTAAATTTATTTGGAATAACAAAAAGCCCAGAATAGCCAAAGTAGTTCTCAGCAATAAAAAACATGCAGGAAAAATCACAATACCTGTCTTTGAACTATACTACAGAGGCATTGTAATAAAAACAGCACATAGACCAATGGAGCAGAATAGAAAACCCCAAAACAAGTCCACACACTTACAGCCAATTGAGTTTTGACAAAGGGGCCAAAAACATACACTGAAACAAAATAGCCTGTTCAACAAATGGTGTTGGCAAAACTGGTTAACCATATGAAGAAAATTGGAAAATAATCCCTTTTTCTCACTCAGCACAAGAGTCAATTCAAGATGGAACTTAGATAAGAGAACTTGATGCTCCTTGAAGAGGGCATAGGTCCAACACAGGCACAGATAAACACTTTCTCAACAAGCCCCCAAAGGCACAAGAAACTAAAAGGCGAATCAATACGTGAGACTGCATGAAACTGAAGAGCTTCTGTTCAGCAAAGGAAACTGCCAAGAACCTCAATTGAGAGCCAACAGAATGGAAGAAGATTTTTTGCCACCTACACCTCCAATAGAGGACTAATATCTAGAATATACTGAAAACTCAAGAAACTCAACACTAGAAAAACAAATCATCCAATAACAAAATGGGCACGCGAACTAAATAGACGCTTCATGAAAGAAGAAATTCAAATGGCCAATAAATGCATGAAAAAAATGCTCAACATCATTGGCAATCAGAGAGATGCAAATCAAAACTACCCTGAGATTTCACCTAACTCCAACTAGTATGGCAACCATTCAAAACACAAACAACAACAGATGCTGGTGAGGATGTGGAGAAGTGGGAACTCTAAAACATTGTTGGTGGGATTGCAAATTAGTGCAACCGCTTTGGAAAAGAGTATGGAGAATCCTCAGAAGAATGGGAACAAATTTACAATTTTATCCACCAATACTACTTCTGGGTATCTAGCCAAAAGAAAGTAAACAAAACTACCAAACTAATGCATGTATATCGATGTTCATAACTGCACAATTTACCATAGTCAAGCTATGGAACCAGACAAGATGCCCACTAACAGATAAATAGAATACAAAACTGTGGGATATGTACACAATGAAATTTTACTCAGCCATAAAAAATACAATTACATCATTTACAGGAAAATGGATGAAACTGGAGGACATTATGCTAGATGAGATTAGTCAGTCACAAAAAATAAGAAATCAAATGCTTTCCCTAATATGTGAAAGGTAAAGAGAAATGAGTCAGAGAAGGAACTCTAGATGAAAAAGGAAATTCTACAGATCAGCAAATAAGACAACCTGACTGAGGGAATGGGAGGAGGGAAGAAAGAAACTCGCTAAAGCACATGAAGCACTAAAACATATTGAAGTCAACCACCAAAGCCAAGCATGGGAGAGAGGGGTGGGGACTGGGTAGGGGCCGACTGGGTGATACGTGCATGTACGTCGACACAAGCTTTTCTCCCATTATGATGTATGAATGCGATGCACCAATAAAAATTAAGAAAAAGAAGGCTTGCAATGCTCCCCTAGTCCTAGAAGACATAGTTATAAGGTGGCCTGATTGTAACTGTGATGTGTGTGTGAGAGAGAAAGTCTTCGGGAAGTAACCTGGGTTTGTAAATTAGCACAACCAGCTCGGAGATCAGATGGAGGTTCCTCAGAAGATTAGAAATGGAACCACCATATGATCCAGCTAGGCCACTCCTTGGCATCTTTTTATAAGAATTAAAGTCAGAATATGATAGCGACACGTGCACATCCATGTTTACAGCAGCGCAGTTCACAATAGCCAAATTATGGGACTGATCTACGTGTTTGCTAACAGATGAATGGATTAAAAATGTGGTGTATATACATACAATTAAATTCTGCTCAGCCTTAAAGAAGAACAAAATTATGTCATTTTTCAGAAAATGGATGCAACAGAGAACATGACAGTAAGTGAGATCAGCCAGTCTCAGGAAGTCAAGGCTTGTATGTTTTCTCTCGTATGTGGAAGCTAGAGAGATAATAGAAAACAAATGAGACTTCAGGAAAATAAAGAAAGACTTGTAGAATAGTGGAAGGACATTAGGGGAAGGAAAAGTAAGAGGAGAGCTAGATGAAGGAAAAATTCTATGGCAATATGTGGAGATGTCACTATCATTTCACAGAAGTGTCTGGGAGGGAGGAGCCTAAGCAGGGCGGGATGCAGAGGGAATCACACCAAGCGCTGTATGCACATGTTTTCATCACGTTGAACTTTACTGTGGTGCATAATTACAATGCACCAATAAAATTATTTAAAATTTTAATTAAAGTTAAATTATTACCAAGATTAAAGGTTTGGTATCTTATTCTTTCATAGCTCAATCTATACTAAAATCAGCTGGGATTCCTATTTATTTTTTTTCTTCTGTTATATTTTATTTTTTAAGGGATTCACACTTTACAATTTTAACTTATCACAGTATTTTTATATCTAGTTAATAAAAAGGAATGGTGTTTAAACTCCTCCTTTAGCTGGGGGGAGGTTCAAATATAATAATGTAAAATCACACTGTAAACTGTAAAGTGCTAACAAGAGCAAGGGTTCCATTATTTTGAGGCCACCATCCTAAATGGGAAAATAAGAATACTGATTATCCCCTATACCCCCATCATCACCTCGGTTGATTTTGCTATCCAGTGGCCTGGAAAATCTTTGACCACAGTAGAAGCCCATCCTTTCTTTTCCTAGATAGGACATAATTACCCATTTTTCCAAATAGCCCTTCTTGTAGTGGGCCATTAAGCTTCCCCAGATAAAAGGCATAATATCAGGATGATAAGAAAAGAGGTGGAATCCTCCCTAAATATCCATATCTTCTTCCACAGGTTTTGGTGGCCTAATTTAAAAAGAAAATAAAAGAAAAGGATCGGCTTAATTCGCCATCATTGTCTGAAGACCAAGGTCCTGAAAATCTGAAGTGGTCCTGAAAACCTCCCAGCAGCTCCAGAAGTTTCTTTCCTATAGTAGTGGCAGTCCTCATGTCTCAGTAAGTAGTTTTGAGAAAAGAGCAAATGGATTATGTTTAATATAACAGCTAATATTAAACACAACACACATTTGCTGTTTTTAAAGGCTTTACAAGCATTTTATCACATGACATTTCACAAGCCCAGAAGGACAGTCAATTATACATTCACCTGTCAGATAAGGAAGCCAAGGTGCAGGAAGCAATGAACTGCCCCAAAGTGTGGAATCATTGATCCAGCCGAGCATCAGGCTGGCTCAGGGACCTCTGCCCTAGCTCCAGAGCCTCACTGGTGATGGAGGAAATTGGAGAATACGAGTTTACCTGGTGATGACTAAGTTATTTCTTCCTATGATCATGTGGGATGAGGACTTCAGAGAGAAGCTAAGTTTAGCTAAAGAAAAACAAAGTGAAATGTCTTATCCACTCGAGTACATAGTTTAAAACATTTGGCCCACTTTGTAAATAGGAAATAATTTCAAGGATGGCTTGATGGCATGTGGAAGTGTGGATGGATGTCTTTCTTCCTACTTCCTGGATAAGACCTTCTCCACCCCCAGCAGCATGGGCACTATGCTTTGCCCTCAGGGTACAGCCTTCATTTACTTCATTAGTTAAGAGAAATGAGCCAGGACTGGCCTTTCAAATATAGTGTGGAGAATATTATAAATAGATCAAAGGGAAGTGGCTTTTTCCACTGCAAGAGGATGTGTCTTTTGAGCACTGAATGTAGGGGGCCTGGAAGAGTGAGTTGAGAGGAACACAGTGTTCTCAGTTTCTTCACGACAGAGGAGATTGGGTGGACAGGAAGAGTCAGGTGGCGCAATAGTGGCATAAGATGTGAGAAGAGATATGGGGGAACTTGGACAATGGTGAGAAAGTATTACATTGTCTTCTTCCAGGGATTACCACAACAAGAAAGGAAGAGAGACTGTGTGCTAAGTTTGGGGAGCACCAATATTAGAAGGATACTAAGGTCTGCCTGCTGTGTAGAGAACTGAGGAAAACAGCCGACCAGACTGAACCAGCTCTGGGGATGGGAGATGTGCAGCTCAGGTGTTTATGTGGGGAAAGTGGGGACCAGAGCCAAAGCCACTTTTTTCTCTGCAGCTCCTAGCTGACTGGGAGCAAACTTTCAATCTCTAGTTAGGATATGGAAAGTTAGCCAGGAGTGTGAGTGTGTGTGTGTGTGTGTGTGTGTGTGTGTGTGTGTGTGTGAGAGAGAGAGAGAGAGAGAGAGAGAGAGAGAGAGAGAGAGAGAGAAAGAGAGAGAGATATGCAAAGGCTATGGACCTCAAGGAATATGGAGCATGGGCAGTGACCCTGACATTGACATGGGCCAGGTAGGGGCCCAGGCAAGGGTCCAGAGAGAGAGTGGTCATTTCTGAAAGCCAAGAATGTCTTCTGATTTCATCTGATGCCAACTTGCTCAGGTCCCTTGCCAAGTCCAGCCAGAGATGAGAATTCTCTGCCCTTGAGCTAGAGGTTTTCTGTAGGCCAGAGAATGTGAAAAACCTTTTTAGGCTGAAAAACTGCACCAACTCATTTTGCTCTGATTCACTAAGATTACATTTCTTGCTACCTGTATTAGTGATAAAAAGAGAAATCTAGCCGGGCGTGGTGGTGCACGCTTGTAATCCCGTGCTTGGGAGACGGAGACAGGAGGATTGTGCAGGTTCGAAGCCAGCCGTGCTGGCTAAAGGGACCCTGTTTCCAAATAAAAATATTAAAAAAATAGGTCTGAGAGTGTAGCCCAGAGATAGAAGGAACCCAGGAACCCCAGTACCACCAAAAAAAAAAAAATAGAAATCTAGTTTCAGGGAGGTTTGCTTTTTCACACACTGCTGTAAATGTCTAGGAAACTGCATGCTCTCCTTGTTAAACCAACAGCACCGTTTGTGCCCTTCTCCATTGCTCAGAGAAAAGTTGGACACTGCATGGTGAAGCTTACTCAGGGTGGAAGATTGGAAAATGGAAGGCTAGTTTTGAGTGATTAACACACACGGCGAGGAATCATTAGTAATCAGATCTTTAGTAACCATTTCACTTTGCAAAGCTAGTAGGAATTCTTTCAGGGAAGAGTAGAAACTTAAATGAGCATGTTGAGTGAAAACAATTATACTAGATAAAAAGCTCACACTGTAAATGCAAGAGCCCTCATTATGCTTGCAGAAAATACCATAGAAGGTGAGGCACCTAGAGCTCCTGGGTTCCAGGAAGGACACTGTTGACATTATCTCGGATTCCAAGAGAGGAAGGGAGATCGGTGAGCCTTGGAGAGGTATGATGGCTGCAGAGGGTTCCGGGGAACCAGGCAGGTGGGCAAAGAGAGCTTGACATTCAGCCACAGAAGGTGGGAATGCGGGTGCATAGTAGGTAGAAGGAAGCTTTAGAAATGGGTCGTCAACCCAGATGCAGTGAAAACATGAACTGTATACTTAAATATCTTAAATTTAGCTCTTGTTCAAGCATAGTGTGAACCAATTGGGAGATGGTTAGTGCTGGGGCTCAGGAACTGAGGAGTTGAAATGGACAGGGCCATGGAGAACCTAACACCCATACTCACCGGGGGTTTGCTCACACTTGCAGAGTCTCCCTTGCAGAGGTCAGGGAAAGTGTGGGCAGCCACAGGGTGTAACGGCTGGCAGCAATCTCACGACCCTGCACAGTTGAGAGTGTGTGTGGATCCCGCATGATCCCAGGTGCACGCACATCTCGTGCACGCGCATTGCATATAGTTGTACACAATGACTACGCAAAGTTTAACACCCATGTGCAATGAACAAAGTGCAACATGTACATGCACACCCATGGTGATGTGGGTGTGTGCCATTTTGTTTAGAATTCTATATAAAGGACGGGTCTGTGAGTGTATTGCTGTTTGCCTGTTCTTCTCAGCTTCGTCCCCCTGGTCTCCTGACCGGGCACCTGGCAGCAGGTGAACTCATCCTGGCTCTTTTCTGATTTGTTAGGATCCAGCACGCACAGATGGCACGGAAGGGCGGGGTGGTGAGGGCAGAAGCCAGGATTTAGGTGGAGATGGGAGGAAGGGAAAGGCCCTGGTCTGTAACTCAAGGACGGAAACATATAATGATATTGTGTCTACTTCCAAGACAGCTTCAGAGTCAGAGGAGAAGAACTACAGTGCTGGGCAGGAAACCATCTTACCACCTAGGGATGTGAACTGCACGAGGCAGCTGAGACTGGGTAAGGCCCAGTAAGGCTGCATGCCGCGGCTACCTGCCGTGGACATCCTGGGGCCTAAACTAGGTGCTGAGACCAGCCATAGCACCAAAATGGACTCAGGATCTCACCTACTGGAATCCAGAATTAGCCTTGGGCCCATTAGCTTTGAGATGGGGTAGGGATGAGATGAACATGCTTGTGAAGAGGGACCTCAGTCACTATACCTGGGAGAGACCAGGCAAGAGGAGACCCTTCACTCTATCACAGAGAAATCAAGCTTTCTGTTGTCTATTCTGACAACATTTGGTAGGTGATAGAAAAAGAATACCACATTTTGTTTATGTGGTGAGTAGGCTTCATGTGGTGTGAGACCTGGAGAGAAAATGAAACCCATATAAGGCATTTCTTTGCTCATAGTACTCAGTGGCTGTAATACCTTCACCAACACTTACTGAAAGCGATGGGAAGCAGGTGCATTAGTGGCAAGAAGAGAGTTGCGGTCTATGTTGTGCTCTGAGTCACAGAGAACTTATGGAGGAAGAAAATTACACTGAGCCCTAAAGAACGGGTGGCATTCAGACAGACAGAAGGAATGAGAAGGCAGGTCAAATGGAAAGAGAGCCTCCATGGTTTATAAGAATTAGACAAGATACTTTGCAGAGTTCTGACAGACAGCAAAACTCTTGGTACCAAGGAAGTCCACAGCAAGGGAAACGAACACCTGGCTCTTGTCACTTCGGCTAATTCTACGGTCGCTGCCACTGTGTATGGTGTTGTTACTTTTGGTAAAGGTGATGGGAATCAAAGGGACACAGGAGATAGCACAGAGGCAACATTTGGACGCTCTTTAGAAGCATGGGGGATAAAAGAAGCCACAGAGAACCAGGGGTCTCGTCAGAACTGCTTCCGTATCAACAGTGTATCTAAACTGCTAGTGTTCAGAGATCAGAGAAAAAGTTCACACTCAGAAATTTAAGTGAGACTCCCACAAGCAGCACCATTGATTTCTGCGATCTGCTTTTGAGTCAATGATTGTATCTCTGGAATATGAAACAGAGCATTCAATGTTCCTGCCGAGATAGGACTGCTCTCTCTGCTTCTCTCTCTGTCTAGTGGCCTCACTGTTTTGCCACAAACATATCAGCAGGAATGAAATAAAGATGGTGCGATTCTCTTTAGTGTCCAGAGACGATGCTGCTGGGACAGAAAGTAGGAAGTCTACTGGGGAGCGGGCAGGGATTTGTTTGTTTGTATGCTCAAAGCATCCCCTTAGGTGCTGTATTGAAAAATGGCAATGAGCTTTCTGTTGAGAGCGATTATTGCCCAAGTCTCAGGACAACTGCCTCATTGCTGATTATCATCCCCTTTGCGAGGGCCGGCTCTTTTCATTCTGTTTGCTGTCACATTCTGTAAATATCCAGGGCTGCAGGGACAATGTGACTGGTGAAGTCAGGTGCTTCTTGGGTGCACGCAACCCGCCAAGAGAGAACCGGTGGCCCACATGCTGATTTCCTCAAGAGGATTATTCGGTCAACAATCAGTAGCAACAAACTCTGATTTCACTGTCTGCACTGTGCCACCGAGCTGAGCAGCTGGGCCGTGCCTGCGCATGCATTAGAAGGGGACGCCAGGGGACTGGGTCCCCTGAAGCCAGCATAAGCGAGATTTGTTCAGACTCTGCTCAGCCGGGGTCTCTCTTTCTTTTATGCAAAGCCGACTCCCTGCCGAAAGTTTTATCCTGCATGTTCACAAAGAAGGGAATTCTGGCGGAGAGATGGATGTTATAGTAATTCTACCTCCTCGTGTAAACATCAGATCATTTCAAGAATACCCAGAGGATTTAAAACAATACCGCTGCCAACAAAGTAACAACTGGAATTTTCTTTGAAGTACTTTCCTTTTTGGTATGAAGGATCAGTTTGAGAACCGTGATTTAGAGCAGTGATTAAATGTACCTTTGGGCGGACAGCATGTGAACTAACAGGATGAGCCAGCACTCAGATACAAGAAGCAGCAAACTCCTGTTTTCTAGATACCTGATTTATTCCCGTCCACAAGATTGTTTTGCAAAGCAGGGGATGGTATTAGCTTAATGAGGATCTTCTCCAAGTGATCCTTGGATATCCTGAACGTGAAACTCACCAAAGTCGTTCATTTGTTCTAGGTGGCAACTTGTTGCCAATACTGGCACCACGAACTATAGTCAGAGAAACTGTTTTCTCACTGATGTTCAGTGAGAAGGATCAACACAGGCAGTGTGATCCTCCCTGCCTTCTTCCCTGCCACATCGTACAACATCTGTCACTGCCCCCAGGGATGTGGGCTTTCCGCACCTCTGAGGTTCCTAGCAGAAAACCTCTCAGCTCTAACAGTGAGCAGACATACACTGGAAATGTCTATTTTTAGTCAATTTACTATTTCTACTAGAAGCAGACATTTCAAGCCCAGCTATAGGATTAACTAAAAGTGCTATCACCTCATGAAAAGAGGAAAGTAAAATGAACCATCCACTCGTATTACTTAGGATTCACAAGTTTTCAGCAGCAGAAGAAAACACATCTGTATGCATAAGAAGCACAATACAAGTCTTTACCACTATGAAAAACTCTTTGCTTAAGCTTGTCAGGCTTTTAAAATCCTTTACGGTAAAGAAAATAAACGATAGCCATTCATAGTATTGGCTCCAATACTTTCACAGCCCTCTTAAGTTCCACTTGTCCCATCATTTAAAGCCAGAATGTAGAGTGCAAGCCTGGACACCTACCTTAAAGGAGGAGTAGAAGGAGCCCCAGTCCTCCCCCTGCACCACTTCAGTGAAGGTCACCGTTTCAGTGCAGGCCACCGGGGAAGCATCCAGCATCGTTGTCGCGGTCTGGCTGGAGCCGGAGCTGCCCTCTGTGAGGTTAGCTGGCATGTCTTGGAAGGGGTTGAAGCTCGTTGTCTCAGCACCTGCAGCCGGGCCAGAGAGTCCAGCTCACTCCTGAGAGCCGGGCAGCAGCTGCAGCTTGGCACCTCCTCTGCCTCCCAAGGCTTCTGGCTGGAGCTCAGCTGAGCCCACCTCGCTGAAGAGCTCTGCCTGACGACAGGGAGGATCCACGTGCTGCTCTCTCCTCGGCAGTTACGATGCAGTAGCCAGCACAGCCCGCAGCGCCCCACAGTCGCACTCAGGGCCAGGGCCTCATCCCGAGGGCAGGTCGGAGCCCCTGACAGCCATCCACGTGGCTCCCCAGATGGGCCTCCCTGCTTTTCCTAACTTACACAGTGGATCCCTACTTCTCCAGCTTCCACAGTACAGGAATCTGGACTCATCGGCAGGTCCATTAATTCAGGTCATGCTTGTACTTCTGAAATCAATAATAATTACACATTTGTTTCGGCCGAGGTTGCTTTTCGACTTGCAATCCTCACCTAGACATTTACTGTACAGCCTGCACTTACGGCCAAATAGCACGTTTGTATTTCACACCCGTGGTTCTACCTACGTTTTCATGGGTGTTTTTCGGTAAAATGGGGGGGGGGTCTGTTAATAAGCCCCCATCCATTATTGACACGACTATGGAGTGCTTGCAGAAAACTCACCGTCTTTGGTGTGTTCACCTTAGCCTCTGCCTAGGACCGATACTCGGGATGAGGGTAGAAGAGAGGTCATGGCAGGATCCTTGGCATTGTGGAGAGGGATAGATGGGCAGGAGTGATAATAGCTGCCCTGCTTCATAATAAGTACACAGAGCATCCTCAGGTTTATTCCTATGACTTACAAAACAACTCTGTAAGATAGGAGGGAAGGTAACTTTAGGTTTTCCTTTAACACTAGAAGATACTGGCTCCAATCCCACAGCTGGTGATGGAGCTGATAAGCCATGTCTTCTGAGATTTCTAGCCAGCAGTGATTGACTGTAATACAGACTGATTTGCATCAAATCTCAAATACTTACCAGGACATGAAGTTAACATGAATAAGGTATTAGGCCAGGTGTAAATCCATACGATCTAAGCAGCCTGTATTGCAACCAAATATAACACCTGATCACTTATTTTAAAAATAATCTGTGAGCCAAGCAGACCAGACGCTGGTTTAAGGCGTATGATACAGGAATCACAAGGTTTCGTGCCATCATAAAAGACCAGGACCCCATAAAATCTCCTAGGAAAGCTTTAGCATAGTCTGCTCCCACCCCACTCTGAAAGAAGACGGTGTGCTAGGCATAGGAAAACATTAAATCTCTAATGTCAGCAGGAGGAAGCCATCCAGAAAACTGGGCAAGGTATGGTTCTTAGGAACGGGACCAAAATAAAACAATAACCCCGTAGCAAAACAATTCCAACTGGCAATTATTCCTACTGGCAAGTACATGTGGAAAGGTGCTCAAACTCACTAACAAGTAGGAAAAAGCATTAAGGGCTTTTAACTATTTGCATAATGAAAACTAGCAGATGACTACCACAAAGTGTTGCAAGATTGAGGAGAAAGTGACGCGCCTTTTCACTTCTGATGTGCGTTGCCCTGTGAGCAATTCGACAGTTTCTAGTAGAGTAGTAATCGCACACCCCCTAGTGTGTCATTCCACTCCGCGTGCTGGTCACTTCCCCTCTATATCTGGATTACTTACATGTGCTCAGTTTGAGAAAATTTATCAGGCTACACCATTAGAGTGTGTGCACTTTCCCACAAGTGTGGTTTATTTGGAAAAATATTTATGTAAAAAGTATGAGAAACTTTTGAGAGAGGGCAGGAGCTAGCTAATTAGGGCATAGTGTGGATGGGTTGTAGAGAAGCTGCAGATTGTCGTGGACATTGAGTAAGTGGAGAGAGACCGTTCTGGGTGTATCCTTTTCTGTTCACTCAGAAACCCAAGTAGACCTTTGCTTGATCTGTGGCTTTTCAAGAGAAATCCTTCTATATTCATACGTGTATGTAAACACACACACAGACATGCAAAAAACGACTTTACAAAATCATTTGGAAACATGTTGGAAACAACTCAAATATTGATGGTTCCAAAATCACTGAGGCATCCCAGAGTGGAAACTGAGCACATGTTCATTAACTGGGTGAATAAATGTCCGTGTAGTTATACAACGAAATGCGTACGTCAGTGAGAATAAAGGCTCTATAATCAAAAGTAAATACTATAAACAAAACTCACAAATATCATACTAAGCAAACTGATAAAGTGTTCATTTTCATTTATATGAAGGACATTATGTATATGTATGCATAATGAAAATACTATATAGTAATTGAAAGAAATAGTTGCAGACCAGGAGGTATACTAACATGGAATAATGATTAACGTATGTGCTAATCTGACCGGGCCATAGAGTGCTAGATAGTGGGTCAAACAGCATTCTTTGAGGGTGTTTTGGAATGAGGTTAACATTTGCCTTGGCAACTGAGTAGATCAGGTGTCCCCCAAGTGCACATGGCCCTCAGTCACTCAGCTGAATGCTTGAATGGAGCACAAAGCTGATCCTCTGGTTAAGGAAAAGGACGTCCTCCTGCCTGCCTGCCTGCTGCCTGCCTGAAGTTAGGACATTGGTAGTTTTTGGCCTTTGAAATTGAACTGAAACACAGCTCTTCTGCTTGCAAATCTCAGTCCTGTTTCTCTGGACAACCCTAATGCTCATGGCTTTTACCTCCTTACCTGAATTCTTCCCTAGAGAGTCCAGAAAAAATGAGAAGAGCTTTGGTGAAATACAGAACTTAGATTAGAACTACAAGAGAGCTACCGGAATGTCTTAAATAATAAAGACAGGGAATGCTGCGTATCTGTAAGTTTGTTGGAGGGTGAGGAGCTATAATATTCCAAGGTAGGGATGTATGTTGTTATATGCACTTTGGAAAACTGCTAGCAGTACTATTTAAAGGTGAACATATGCACACTCTATGACCCGGCAGATTCACTGTTAGCAACATATCTAACAAAGATTTGTTCATATGGTAGCCAAAACATGTAACAAGTATGACACCTCTGCTTGCATTGGCCCCCGACTAAAAAATACCTAAATCCCCATCAACTGTAAAGTGAAAAACGCATTTTGGTTTATTCAAACAATATAAAACACACACTAATGAGAATGGATGATGCTAGGTGTTGGTGATATACTGTTCCTTGATTAAAGACCACTTGTAAAAATGCACTGAACTATCTACTTTCATAGTTTCTGCTTTATCTGCATGCATGTTACTCAAGATTATTTTATTTCATTTGGCATTGGAGATTGAACTCAGGGCATTCTATCTCTGAGCTACACCCCCCCACCCTATTTTATTTTTATTTTTTAAACAGGATCTCACTACTTGCTGAGGCTGTCCTCGAACCTGTGATCCTCCTTTCTTGACCTCTCAAGTACTGGGATTACAAAAGTGTGCCACCAAACCCAGCATGCAAGTTTATAAAACAACCTGTACAAAGGTCCTGGAGGGGTGCAGTTGCCTATAAGGTCACCGTTTGATATAGGTGGGAGTAGGGGTGGGATGGTAATAGAGTAGGCAAAGGCCAGGGGCCTGGATAAAAGATGGGCTGGAAAGAGCTTCCTAGTTGAGCTTTGTTCTTCTTTCTTAATACTCTTATTAGTGAGTTTTAAGTATACATTCCAATGAAGTTCAGAGTGATAGAGGCATACGTGTACCCAGCACTTGCATGTGTTTTTGTTTTTGTTGTTGTTGTTCTTTGTTTGTTTGTTTTGAAACATGGCCCAGGTGGATCATTGCTTTGCCTGGTTACAAAAACAAGAGAGAAAGAAAGGAAGGAAGGAAGGAAGGAAGGAAGGAAGGAAGGAAGGAAGGAAGGAAGGGGCAGAAAAATAGCAGTAGCAAGTCTGGAGCCTGACCTGGGGTGAGGCTGGGGTGGACCCATGCAGGCACGAAGGTGGCTTGTCCACGGAGTATCTCTGTATCAGACTGAAATCAAAGGGCTCAGCCAGGATTAGGGTCTCACCAGAGGCTCACGTGGGGAAAGGTCCGCTTCCAGGTTTTCTTCATGCTATTTGCAGAATTCATTCCCTTATGGCTGCTGCACTCACTGCAGCTTCTCTCTTGGAAGCCAGAAGGAGAGAGAGATTCTAGCAAGATGGGCGCCGCATGCACGTGCAATCTCACGGTGTACTCGCGCGTGTCCTGTTGCCTTTCCTACTGGTCCCTGTGTAGAAGTAAGTCATCACAGGCTCCTTGCAGCCATCCACAAGCACTGCCTACTGCTCACTCCCGTCCCAGCACACCTCGCATGACATGAGTCGGAAGTGGAATGTGAGGGCAAAGCTGGGATTGGCGTTTGTGGGGTGTTCCAGATGTGGCTGCAGCCCTGGGCACTGTGTGCAATTCCCTTTTGCCCCAAATCTAAGTGGGCGTGGCACTCCAACACTGCCTTCCTTCTCCATCACATTCTCTCTCCTGCCGTACACCTGTGGATCAATCCAGTACACCTTGCCTCCTCCAAGCCGGGGAACTCCTTTGCTTTCCTGACCTGTGAACTAGTTCAGTAGTCAGGAAACTTCTCATTTAGCCTGGTGACCTCTGCAAAATGTCTCTGGCTCAGGTGAACCAGCCTGGTTGCTTTCGGAATTTGGGCACCACAGCTCTGCCCACGGCATAATTTCAGAGTTTTATAACTTGGTGACATTGGCTCTTGCTTTCTGAAATTATCACTCTCACCAGGTGCCTTTTTTGTGAAGAAGTTGAGGCAGCAGGGAACTTAGTTATTACTGGTTTACTGGGGATCATAAGAACTTTCAGGCACATTCTCAGCTGCATGCAAATTCCCAGCACATTTTGATTCTTAACCCAGAACTTTGTCTCTAAAGTCTGTGCTACAGAAAGACATACACGTATCAGTGAAGATAATACTGCTGCCCTGCTGCCAAATGAAAATTATTTTATCATAGAGATGCTTATGAGGAAACTAGACTTAGTCATCCAGCACTGTATTCTGGTAGAAAAATCATTGATTTGATGCATTTATCCCTTAATCTAGATTCTAAGAAGAGTGAAAGAACATCTTGTTCCTTTAAAGAAAATAAGCCATCGAAGTGTGGCTCTTTTGCCTTGGCACCATGTAGATTTCTTATAAAAAAGGCTGTGTGTTAGCCGGGCGTGGTGGCGCACACTTGTAATCCCCGCGCTTGTGAGGCGGAGACAGGAGGATCGTGCAGGTTCGGAGCCAGCTGAGCTGGCTTAAGAGACCCTGTTTCCAAATAAAAAAGTATAAAAATAGATCTGGGAGTGCATCCCGGAGGTAGAAGGGTTTTCAGGAACCCCAGTACCAACACACACACACAGACACACACACACACACACACACGCTCTGTGTTCACTCAAGCTTGTATGATGGTAACACTTCCCAGGTCAGTGTCCACCGGCATTATCTCTGGATTTGGGTCCCATCTGTGGCTGCACCCAAGCCTGTTCTCCAGTGAGTAGCTCATAGTTGGCTTATTTCATCAGCATATGCAAGAAGTAGGGATTATTTGGATCATCACAAAATGTGTATATTATTCAGATACATGATTACAACTGTTTCGGAAAATAATAGGAAGAAATGCTTGTAGCATAAAAAGGGAAGAAAGTCACAGGAACTGCCCATATTCAAGACGAGGGGATTATGCAAAGGTATGAGGATCAAGTGGCAGGTACCATAGTCTCAAAGTCTACCCTTCACATGAACCCTAGGTGTTTACAACAAAGGGAGGCCACTTTTGAATAAGATGAGGTGAAGTGGACTCGGAAGTTTAAGGAATATATCCATTTAATATACTGAGTTCCCAAGGCGTGGTGGTGCACACTTGTAATCCCTGCACTTGGGAGGCTGAGACAGGAGGATCACACAGATTTGAAGCCAGCCTCAGCTACTTAGTGAGGCTCTCAGCAACTTAGTGAGACCCTGTTTCCAAATAAAATATAAAATAGGTCTGGGAGTATAGCCTGGAGGTAGAAAGCCTCTGGGCTCCACCCCTAGTACCACAAAAAGTAAAAATAAAAATAAAATAAAATACTGAGTTCATTGTAACAATGAATAGTTGGGGTTAATTAATAGTTCGACCCACATAAGTGTTTCAAATGGCAGAAAAATAATTAATGAACCAAAAGGCAGGTGAAACACTCTCCAAAGGCATTAAAGGTAATAAAAATATCACAAAAAGAATGAGATAAAAAATGGGTAAAAAATATGCACAATAGAAAATGTGTGAACATGTATAATAACGAGACCCTGCGGGAGACTTGTTGCAAACAATTACAACTCATAAAAAGATTTCATTTAAAATTCACACGAAGTCTTTAAATTTAGGAATTTTAAATTTTAGGCATATTTAAATAAAGATTTGACTCAATATGTGAGATACCTCCATGAAGCATTGCTGAGAGAACTGGATGAAGACATGGGAAATAGGGAGGTACATTAGTTCAGGGACTGGGGGTCTCAGTGCTGTTAGAATGCCTGTTCTCTTTGTATTGGGTATTAGAGTCAATAAAATTCCATTAACAACCATATTAAGATTTTAAGTAGAAATTAACAAGACTGTATCAACACTGATGTGGAAACGCATGAATCTGGACTATCCCAGCACTCCTGATACAGAAGAACAAGGTTGAAAAGCTTGAGCTACTTGACTTCAAGACTTTCTATAAAACTACAGAATTCAAGACAGTGCAGCAATGGCATAGGACTGATAGATTATTGGAACAGAGTATTTTAAATACACAGAAATAGGCCCTATAGACATAGGTATCGGATTTTTTACAAAGATACTCAAATAATCCAGTGGAGGATGAAAAGTCTTTTCAACAAATTGTGCTAAATAACTGTATGTCCATATGTAAAGGAAAGTGAAACTTCTCCGCCTTTATCTCACAATACGCACAAATATTATTTTAAGCAGGGCAGAGTGGTACATGCTTGTAATCCCAGTACTTGGTAGGTTGAGATGTGAAGATTGTAGGTTTCAGACTAGCTTCAGTAACTTAGTGAGACTCTCAGTGACCTAGTGAGACCCTGTTTCAAAATAAAATAGAGTTGGGTATGTAGCTCAGAAGTACAGTGACTGTGGATTCAACCCCCAGTATTATAAAAAAATTTAATTTTAACCTGGATCAGAGACTCAAAAATCTAAGTCTTTAGAAGAAATCATAGAAGAATATCTTCACAACTTTGATGAGGTGAATGTTTCTCAGACTGAATACAGAAACCAAAAAATCTATAAAAAATCATTAAATGGACTTTATTAAAGTTAAAATGTTATGTTCATAAGATGATGTTTGAAAGTGCTTTCTTTTAAGAAAGAGAAGATATTAACTTTATTCAAGACTTAGAAAATACTTATAAAATATATACTTGACAGAAGTCTGGTTCAAAAATACATGAATAAAAACAGTAAAATCCCCCCAAATTACACTGTGATGTGTATATGTATGGATGTATTCGTTTAAACTTCAATCTGATGTATAATTACAATGCACCAATAAGATTTTCAAAAACCCAAAAAATTGAAATGGAGAAAAGATTTATGTAGCTGCCTTCCAAAGAATGATATGTGACGGCCACAAAAGCACAAGAAGAAATGTTCATCTGATGAATGACAAGAGAGACGTGCGATGAGATGCCACTGCTCACTCACAAGGATGATTCAAGTTCAAAGTGATGACAGCAAGGCAGGCTGGGAAGATGTGGAGCAGATGAAACGCTCAGGCAACGCTGACAGAAGGAAAAAGAAAACTGGTACGACTTGGTGGGGGGCGTTCTAGGCATGTTCACAAAACAAAACACTTTCCTTGTCATGCAGTATTTCCATTTTCAGACTTGTTATATGTCCACAAGAAGATTCATAAAAGAACGTTCATCATAGTTTTACTTGTTATTGCAAAGCTCGGAAAGATTACAGGTGTTCATCCAGAGGAGAAAGAGTATTCATGCACTGGAATAATTCTCAGCAATGCAAAGGAAAGGGCAGCAGTACATGACTCACTTCAAAACCATTGTGCCGGGTGAAAAGAATTATTTCTAAAAAGAATATATGTCATGTGATTGTAATTATTAACCGAGTCTTACAATAAGCAAAACTAATTTGTGATGGAAAGTGTAAGAGTAACGGTTGTATCTGTGGGCATCGTGATGAAGGCGGAGCGGAGCTTGCAGAAGGGCATGAAGGAGCTCTCTGGTGTTATGGTTATGTTTCTTGATAAAGGTCTGTCAAAATCCATTGAGTGACATAGGGTTGTGTATGTTACCGCACATTATTTTAACTGAAGAGTGGAAAAAAAGCATAAACAAATGGTAACGTGTATTTGTTTGATGATAAGCGTGCTGAAGTACTTGGGGGGGTATACAACATTTTCACAACATCAGTACCGGGGCAGTGGGTCCTGGCTGTGGGAATAGGGTTATAGCTAGAACCCCAGAATGATCAAACTACCTGCAGCACGTAATGCTAGCCTTGGAGAGCCACGAGCTGAGAGAGAAGCCATGTGGGTGGAGCTCAGCAGAGCCATAGGGCAGCGTACCCAGGCCTTTTGAGCCCCACCTCAGTGTGTTCTAGAGGGAGGTGGCGCTTGGAATTAAATACTGTCTTCTGCCTTTAAGATGATGTCAGTCTTCTTGTGTTTGAGACTTCTCTGGTGTCCATACCCTTCTTTTGGCCAACTTCGCCCTTCTGCGGTGAAAGCATCTTCTCTGGGCCTGTCCCACCTCATGTGTAGAAACAGATTGTTTGTTTGGGTTCCACAGGCTCACAACCAGGCTTTGGGGTGCTAAGAAAGTTTAAACTTTTGGGTCTGTTGGGATAAAATGAATGTATTTTATATGTGGGAAGGATATGAGTCCTTGGGGTGTGCGGCAGAAGGATGAGGTTTGAGTGTTTGTTCAGAATTCATGAGCTGGTCCCTCCCAGCATGGCAGGGCTAGGAGGTAACGTGGTGGAAGGCGCTGGGCACCAGGAACTCTATCCTGGACAATGGGTAATGGCGTTTTGAAGGCTTGAATTCTCACTCTCACTCTAGTGGACTGGATTAATTCCTGTGATCACATGTTTTTAACACGAGTCCACTGCCTCTGCTCTGTCACTCACATGGTCTTGCACTTCCCAACCACCAGAACAATGGCCCAAAACAAACCTCAGTGTTTTTATAGTCACCCAGTATCAGATTCTCTGTTATAGCAACAGAAAATAGACCAAGAAGGACATTTTTCCAAGGCTATTTTTGTCAATTTTGGACTTTCCTCTCTCTCTCTCTCTCTCTCTCTCTCTCTCTCTCCATATATATATATATATATATATATATATATATATTATATATATATTTTATATTTATATTTATATATATAAATATATATATATAATTATAATTATATATTAATTATATATATAATTATAATTATATATAAATATATATATATATATTTATATTTATATATATATTATATATATATATTATTATATATATATATATATATGCCTGGACCATTTCCTCCCATATATTCCTAGACTTTGATGAATTCTCCCAAATTTCTGGGGACGTAATCTACATTATGTTATTACCATATCTAATATTTGTAAAAACTGTCGATTTCTGTCATGGATTGTGGCTTCCTAAGGCTCTGGGGATAGGTTCTGAGTTTGGGGCATTTCCTCATTGTCAATAGCAGTCATCCATTTTAGCTAGCTTTTCTATCACTGTGACCAAAGTCCCTGGCAAGCACAACTTGGAGGAGAAAAGATTTATTTAAGCTCACAGTTTGGGGGTTCAGTCCATAGTCAGCCAGCTCCAAGACAGAAACCGTGGGTCACCGAGGCGTGGTGGAGGAACGCTGCTGTCTATCATGGCAGCCAGAAGCAGAAAGAGCTAGAGAAGAGGACTAGGGATGTATATGTAGTCCTCAGGACCGTGCTCCCAGAGACCCACCTCCTTCATCCATACCCTTCCTCTGAACCTGCCTGCACTGGGAGCATTCTTTTCACATGAGCTTTGGGGGATATTATAAACCCAAACTATTTCATCATCCTTTGCTCTTTCACTCAATACCAACTTAATACTCAGGTCTCATGGTAAGAAAGAGCTTCTGGAACCTCTACTAAGAACCCATTCTCTGTGTTCCCCAGGTAGCCTTTACTTTGCCCATCCTAACACTCTTCTTAATACTTTAAAAATGTTTTATTTGAGCATGGTGGTGCACACCTGTAAGCTCAGTACGTGGGAGGCTGAGACAGGAGTATCACATTTTGACCAGTCTCAGCAGCTTAGCAAGATCCTGAGTAATTTAGCATGATCATGCTACCAAATAAAATATAAAATGGGCTGTGGATGTATATGAGAGGTAAAATGTCTCTGGTCTCAATACACACACACACACACACACACACACACACACACACACACACCACAATCTCTCTGAAAGAAGATCAGCTCTCTGAGGGAAGGAGCTTTGTGTTAACTATTATGACCACTGTATCTTTACATCCTGTGCAGAAAACAAATAGATAATTGTTGGATAGATGAGCCAATCAGACTGCAAGTGCATGAGTGCAGTGTTGTTACAAGGATAACCTTGAACGTTTTTAATTTGATTACAATATCAAAGAAGACAATCAGTTGAAAATAGCAGGACTTTAGCTTTATTATTAGGCATTAACTGCTAACAATATTTACAAAACCTAGGATCTTCTGATGATGCCATTAAAAATCCTGGCCCTAAACGGTGCTGGGGTGGGGTGGCTCAGTAATTCATTATGATTTTCTGACCTGGAGAAGGCGAGTCTCTCAGCTGGACACTTGTACCTTAGAGTACAACAGATCTAGGCCTACATTACATAGGTATGGATATTTCACCTGAAAGACAAGGTGGGGATTTGCTGGCCATTGTTGACGATGGGCCATTATGTGATGCCAACTCGGGGACAGCTGGAAGTTGACTTGGCTTCCACAAATTTTTTTACTTTGGCTCATAAATGACCCATATGGTCTCCATCAAAGTGTGGGTAATTAGGTTTGACTGGGGGATGACCTTGACCTGCAAATAGTGGAATTTTGTAAGTGCTCAGGGAAAAGGATATGAAGAGTCATATCTGATAACTTATCCTGAGATATTTTGATAGTTGTTAAGGAGCAGGATTTTGTTGGTTTGGTATTGAGGCTTTTCTATATTCTTTGTCCTCTACTCCCAACCTCTTCCCTTTATTTTTATTTTTTTTCTGTATTTACAAATGCATTGAGAAAACTAGATATCTCTTTCTTTTCCAGATGAAAGTCACCTTTCTGAGGTTATTGACTCTCTTCTTCCATCCCTTTAGGAAAGCTTTTGCTTGAAATCAGTCTCCTATCAACCAGAGCTGGTGGAAGTTACCTGATAGAAGCATTCATTTAAGGCTTGAACTTTCTAGGACAAAAATCTTTGCTCCTGGGACAGACATTTCAACTTTAGAAGGCAAACTGATGGGGATATTTGGAATAGAGATGCTCAGGGTTTCAAGAATTTTCCTCACCTTCCTGATTCATGCATTCTTTATAGGATTCATGACTATAATATTTATATCCTTGAAGAAGTAACACTGGTTTCCTAAGAGAAAGAGTCCAGAAACTTCAGAATAAAAATGATAAGCAAAGCATTCAAACTTGTTTCCTATACATGTGTGTCCTTAATGTTTTTTTGGGTACATATCAGTAAGTATTTGCCACTTTGCCTCATTGCAAGTCCAAAAATTTTCCCATTGATCTTATGTAAATGACATAAAAAGTTCTAGAGCTCTCAAGTATTTCCTGACTACTTGCAGAATATCTTTGTTAGTCAAAATTTCTGTAATTTCATGCAATATTAACTGCCACCTGGACTGTGGACATCATATGGACCAAAAATTTTTTGGGGGGGGTCTGGGGTTGGAACCCAGAGGCATTTGACATCCAAGCTACATCTCCTGCCCTGGTTTTTATTCTTTATTTTGAAATACGGTATCACAAATTTGCAGAGGGCCTCACTAAGTAGCTGAGGCTGTCCACGAACTGCGATTCTCCGATTTCAGCCTCCCAAATGCTGGGATTACAAGCGTGCACCACCACGCCTAGCAAATTGTCTTCTTTCTTTACTTCTCCTTAATCACTATTTGTTTTTAATGTATGCAATTTTTTCTTGGCTCTTCATTTTGTCTCCAAATTCTCAAGAGACACATACCCTTTCTGTGGCCTGTGACCATGTTACATATGGCGCCAGGTCTCTGTGATCCTAGACAAAAGAGAAGGTTAAGAAATGCCACTTGCCCTTTGTGTTCCAGAAATAGCTAACTGCACCTAATCTCTATTACTGAAACTAACAATGTTGCTTGGACCTACATATGCCTCTGTGTGTCAGAAACACCTGTGTAAGGATGGCCACAGAATGTTAAAAGTCAATTTCCATGCATCATAATTATCTAAACTCTTTTGTTCCCAATCATCAATGGGAACAAGTGCTAAAAAAACAAAACAAAGTCGAGTTATGATTCTGTTCTTCCTGCAGGCTGAGCTTAGGTATCCCTCCTGAGCCGGCACACGCCCCAGTAAGCCTCCCTGACTGGGGCAGCCTGGCCGACCACAGCGTGAAATGCTTCTCCTCTACTGTCAGATCACACCACTCTGGTCGCCCCATGTCTCCACACCCGGCTCTCTGGCCTTGCTACTTCTTATGCAGAATGAAGCTCTACTTTGCCTAACCCTTGGCAAAGTAGACTGCTTGCCAGTCTCATGGTCGATGGACTTTTTATGCATTCGCCTCTCTCCCCTTATATGGTGGTCCCCTTCCCCACCCTTGAAATAGTCCTTTAGAATAAATACAACTTGTATTAAGCTTGAGACCTGTTATTGGCTGAAAATCAAATCATACAAAAAATACTAAGCAATCGATAACATGAAGAATATGTTATGTCAGATGCTGTAAGAGGATCCCTGACATGGATACCTTGTTAAATATGGAGGGAGAAAAATAACATAGATTCAGTAAGTGACACAAAGACAGCATGAGATGAATCTTTAAGTGAGTAGTGAACAGAAATCACATTCAGAAGGAGCAGAAATCAGAGTTCTGAGGGATTTGGTTGTTTTGAATGAAGAACTCTACTTTTCCATTTTGTGAAGAATGACTAGCAATTATGGTTTATAGGACAAAGGCCAAAGGATTAACTTTGGCCAACAGGATTTGGATTCTTGATCCTTTGGTACCAGAATGTGCCAATCCCTGAACAGATTAAATTTCTCAGGTTAGGTAAGAATAGACACTTCAGCCCCACAGTTTTCCCTTACAGGAATGAATTGATAACTTAAGCTTCGAAATAACTGTAGTGCTGAGCCCAATACTTACGTACAATAGGTTGCTGCTGCTGCTGCTGCATTTGAGCAATATTCTATAAGTTCCAGTTATAGAAGCTACATAAAAGTGAATTCGTTGAGGAGTTTTAGTTATAGAGGCGGCATCAGGGAAGAATATAAAGGAGGAAAATGGAAATATCCCGTCTCACTACTGGGCTGGGTCATTGACGGATGTCACAATAATTTCCAGAATATTTTTTAAAAATGAGAGCATGTCTCCCCATTTTAGAGATGCAGAGAACTCTTGGTAAAGGAGAGCTTTTACAAGTAGAGAAATGGAATTAAAAACAATCATTGACTCTCCACACTAGTTAATCTTTCATAGGGCTTTTATTTTGGCCTGGCTCTTTGATGTGGCAAGAGCTTTAAATCATTAGTATAAAATAAAAATTTATATTCAGTGTTAGAAAATTACTTTGAAGGTAGAGAGAAATCTTCAGATCCTGAAGAACACATTAATTTGGTATTACATCTGGTAATTGCTTGCTGTAATCGGTATGAGAGCATACACGTGTTACGGTAATTAAGAGATATTCCTTGAGTAAATGGAATGCAATGTTCTACTTGGAAGAGGGCACTGGAAGAAATACGATTTAGCAGACCACACTTTTAGGTTAAATTTTTTCTAATTCAAAGAGTAAAGTGTACCTACTCTAAATAAATACTTGAATATGCAAAGACACCTCAGTGCCCAAGCGATTTTATTCTATACACTCTGCTTTGAATTTCGCTTGTTAATTTCACAGTGTAGGTTTTTATATCAATAAATACAATGTCTCTATTTCATTCTAATATGGAATGTACCATATTTATTAGTCATCCTCATAATAATTGATATTTAAGTTGTTTTTGTTTCTCAGAAACTGAACAATGAACAAACTTCTTTGATAACTTCTATGACTATTTTATCAAAATATTTTCTTGAGATAGAATTGTTGCTACTGTTTTTTTCTCCTTCATCTTAAAATCTGAATCCTTGAGATAAAAATTTAACATTTATCATTGTTTCATATTTGTAACTGAAGTGTTCAAGGCAATTCCTTTGACTCTGCTTATAGCTGTGTCCTGGAGCTTTTAATATATAATTCTATTTTTATTATTTAATAAAATATGTGTAGTATATGTTTCATTTCTTCTTCGACTAAAGAATTATCTGTGAGTGCCTTTAAATCTTTATATTTTTGTTCAATTTAATTTAAGTTCATGATTCTATTTATATCTTGAATTATATTTTGGGAACAAGAAGTGTATTTTGAAATATTTTATTTATATATTGTTGATTTGTAGAAAAAAATCTCTCAAATTCTATTTACAAGACTACACACAAAAATGCATATAGGAAGACAAATTTTTTGATGTGTACGGTGCTACAGTGCCCTTATGCACTTGACTATATTCTTCAGAACCTCATTTTCCTGCCTAATTTTTGTCTCCTTGATGCATTAAAGACTCTAGAAGCTTCTCATTATTATTGAGAACCTGTAATAGTTTCTTCCTGTATTTCCTGTAGGTTTTACTGCATACACTTTAATGTTTTATTATTGGTATAGGTCATTTTATAACACAGATATTCATGTCAGATTATATTAATCTTCAGGTCAATTCTCTGTCATAGTTTATATTTTTTCACCTTGGTTTATCACTATATATATATATATATAATATATATATTATATATATATAATATATATAATATATATATATATTATGATATGTTTCATATTATGGTCTAGTTTTGGTTAAGAATTAACTTGGGGTACAAATAACAGACAAGGAAAAATAGTTTAGGGAGGATAGTTTTTCCTTCTCCCCTTCCCCTCAAGTAGCAAAGAGTCAAGGAATGACAGACTAGAGAGTTAAGAAGTTCTGTGGTGTCATCAGTGGTCTAGGATCCTTGAATAAACTTCTTGCTTTGGCATGCTTGGTGAACTTTTTTTTTCCGGGTCTGAGGATGGAACCCGGGGGCATTCGACCTCCGAGCTACACCCCCTGCCCTATTTTTTATTCTTTATTTTGAAACAGGGTCTCACTGAGTTGCAGAGGGCCTCACTAAGTAGCTGAGACTGTCCGCAAACCGCGATCCTCTGGTCTCAGCCTCCTGAATGCTGGGATTACAAGTGTTCGCCTCCATGCCCAGCTTGGTGAACTTCTTTTATCCTTTGTGTGTGTAGACGGGGAAAGTAGTACTAGGAAATGAACTCAGGGGAACTCTACCTCCCTGCTACACTCACAGCCCTTTGAAACAGGTTTTTGCTAGGTTGATGAGAGCCTCACTACTTGATCTCAAACCTGTAAGTTTCCTGTCTCAGTCTCCCAAGTACTGGGGTTACAGGTATACACCACCACACCCAGCTACTCTTCAACCTTAAATCCACCATATACTTATAGTATGGACTGTCCAGCCTATAAGGTTTGCATTCCAGCCAATAAAAGAAAGGAGAAAAGGCAAAATGGTGCTGAGCTCTTTCTAAAGCAATTTTCTGGGAAACCTCTCCCAGAGGCTTCTTATATTTTATTAGTCATAAATTAGTCATATGGCTGCTCCTATTTGTAAAATAGGCTTAACATGTTGTCATGTCCCATAAAATAAAGATTCTTTGAGTAGTGTGTTTAGCTTGGATATTGGGTAGGCAATATTGATAACAGTTTTATGTATGGATGCTTTTTTTTCTTTTCTATTATTATTCTTTGTATGTCTTTCTTATCCTTATTCCTTAGTTTTTTAAATAATTGACTTTGGACAGTTTTGTAAAAGTATCTTATTTATTTGTTTAATTTTAGGATCTTTTTCTTTTAATAAAAAGTGGTTTAACTTTTATATTTATTATTAAATATTCTGTGTTTGATTTCATATACTTCTGATTCTTACCTTTTTATGTACCTTACTATTATTTTAAATGTTTAGTTTTTTATGCTATCTTTGCAGTTTCTTTATGTTCTGTTTTTAAGGTTTTCTTTAGTTCTTTTTTCTTCCTTAACATGAAAGATATATGAGTCTTTGTTTCACTAGAATATATTTTATGTCCTTAAATAATTTGGCTAAACCTTGAGACTAAAAATAAACATCATTTATTGATTACCTTTGTGAAAAATGGAAAATAACTCATACTGGAAGACTGCTATCTTCTACTTCTTCATAAACCTTTTAAGTAGAGCACTGAATTTTTGATGCAGAATAGACGCGATCTATGATACATATAGTCTTCAGGTTATTTAACATGCACTCTTTGTGCAAATGTAATACTTAACCAGGTCCCTTGATAAGTAATTTGATATATAATTTGATTTTAAAATGGATTCTTTTCCTACTGCCACTATGTGTATGCCTTATTTTGTGCTTGTGAAGTCTAAATTTTCATTTGTCCCTAAATTAGATGGAACATGTCATTAAGTAGCTGATTTCTTACTTCCCAATTTTGTATAAATTTGAGAACTTCGTGTGTGTGTGTGTGTGCGCGTGTGTGCATGTGTGTGCATGTGTGTGTGTGTGCGTGTGTGTGCGTGTGTGTGCGTGTGTGTGCGTGTGTGCATGCTACTGGGGATTGAACTCTGGGGCATTTATACCTCTGAACTACAACCTCTGACTTTTTTATTTTTTATTTTAAAACAAAGCCTCACTAATCAAGTTCATTCTTCCTCCTTCCCTATCTTCCCATTCAAGGTTTGCTGGTATTTTCCCTCCATTACCTGGAGTCCCTCTGGTATCCTCTGTGTTCCCTAGTTTGGGCTTATTAGAGGAAACATATGTACCTTCTCCTTCTGTGCTTGGTTGATGTCATTTAACATAATGCTCTCCAGACCTTTCCATCTTCTTGCAAATGATATTATTTTGTTCTTCTTTATGGCTGAGTAGAATTCCATTGTGTGTATTTCCCAGAGTTTTGCAATCCATTCATCTGTTGATGGAGACCTGGGTTGGTTCCATATTTTGGCTATTATGAATTACTGCTATGAACATAGGTATGCATATGTTGCTGTATTTCTCTGAATTCAACCCCTTTGGAAAGATACCCAGGAGTGGTAGAGCTGGATCATATGGTGGATCTATTCCCACCTTTCTTAGGAATCTCCACTCAGATCTCCATAGTGGCTGAACTAGTTTGCACTCCCACCAACAGTGTAAAAGAGTTCCTCTTTCCCTGCATCCTCACCAGCATTTGTTGTTGTTTGATTTCTTTATGCTTGCCACTCTGACTGGGGGTAGATAGAATCTCAGTGTAGTTTTGATTTGCATCTCCCTAATGGCTAATGATGTGGAACATCTTTTCATGTATCTATTGGCCCTTTGTATCTCTTCTTTCGTGAAGTGTCTATTTAGTTCATTTGCCCATTTCTTGATTGGGTTGTTGGTTTTGCTAGTGTAGAGTCTTTTGAGCTCTTTGTATATCCTGGATATTAGCCCCCTATCAGAGTGGTGTCTGGTGAAGATCTTTTCCCATTCTGTAGGCTTCCTCTTTAGGTTACTGATGGTTTCCTTTGATGAAAAGAAACTTTTTAGTTAGATGTCATCCCACTAGTTAATTCTTTCTTTAATTTCCTGAGCTTTAGAGGTTTTGTTGAGAAAGTTACTGCCGGTGCCAATATGTTGTAGTGTTGAACCTATGCTCTCCTCTAATAACTTCACAGTCTCAGGTCTAATATCTAAGTCTTTGATCCATCTTGAGTTGATTCCTGTGCATGGTGAGATATAGGGGTTTAGATTCATCTTTTTACAAATGGTTAGCCAGTTCTCCCAGCACCATTTGTTGAAAAGGCTGTACATTCGAATATGTGTAAAATTATGAATATGGCATGCTTACCCTGGACAATCATTGGTGGGAGGGGGAAAGGGAAAACAGGGGCAGGGGGCAGAGGGCACCAAGTATAGTTTGAATGTATACCATTTATGGTCAATAAAAAATAAAAAAAGAAAGGCCCTAAAAAAACAAGTAAAAAAAAATTAACAAAAGATTTGCCTTGGGCATCAATTTCCTTACATATAAAATGGAGGAGTTGGAATAGATTGATTCAATGATCCCATCCAATTTTAGCAATTACATGAATCAAAGTATTAATGTTCTCTCTTTATGTTGGAAAGGATGTCATTCAGTAAGATGCTTACTAAAGCAATGTGGATATTAATATGTGTCATTGGAAATTAAAACATTTGTTTCAGTAAGTTGCAAAATTTTTCTAATAAAATGTCTTTTAGAATTTCAAAAAGTAAAAAATAAAACAAAGCCTCACTAAGTTGCTGAGTCTGGCTATGAACCTGTGATCCTCTTGTTTCAGCTTCCAAAGTACTGAAACTACAAGCATGGGTCACTATGCCTGGCTACATTTCTGCTTTTTAAGAGACTTGCTCATACTGAAGACATGTAGAGTTGTTTATTTATCCTGGAAATGTAGGATGTCTCCATATGACTCATAGCTATTGTTTTGGTAAGTGTTCTCCAACAGCCCATGTGTTAAAGGCTTGGTCACCAACCTGCGGTGAAAACTACTTCACCTGGAAGTGGTAGAATCTTTCCAATGTGGGCCCTTGTGGGAGGCACCTAGGTCACTGGGTCATGGCCTTAGAGGAAATACTGGGCTTCAACCCCTTTCTCTCAGCTGCCTTGCTTCCCAGTTGCCACAGGGTGAGCAGCTTTTTCTGCCACGTGCTTTCATCCTGATATACTGTCTTGCCATGGGCCCAAAAGTTACAGGGGCAACCAACAATGGACTGAGACCCCCCAGCACACAAAAAAATTTAAACCAACTCCTTATAAATTGATTATTTTAGGTATTTTGTCACAGTAACAGAAAGATGACTTTCACGCCAGATTATCTTTTACTAATTTTATTTCTATAAGATGAACACTTTAATTCTGTTCATAGAGTGTAATAAACTAGTTAATAATAAACTAGTGTTCTCATCTGGTTAAGAACAAGGAATTGGAAATTTATAAGTTTTGATTTGACAACTTACCAAATCTAGTTTTTAGGCTCAAAGTAAGGTGATCATATAATTTGCCATCTAAACTCTGATACTTTTGAGAATGCAATGAGTGCTTTAAGCAACTTCCGTGCATGCATTGGCCTATAGTAGGAGCAAACCAACATTGCCCTAGGACACCTGGGACTATCTAGGTATCTTCACTCTTTGGGTCGTCTGTAAAATGGGAGTAATTTCAGTGTATGCTTTCTAGGGTTGTTGTGATTGTCAAAAAATCTGATATGCCTGTACCAATTGCTGGTATATTGTCTTCTAGTAACTATTTTTTTATAAATAATAATATCATTTACATTTAGAATTCTCATCAGCTAAGAGTAAAATATAAATAATATCTTTAATATTTCTGTATGTTATATCTCCATGCATCCTCAGAACACTAATTTATATGTTGGCTCTCCATGCACTCCAAGAACACTAACGCTGCTTTCTTTGGCCACGTAGATTGAGGACTATAGAAAGGGAGCAGGAATATAGATAATCAAATCTCGGGGACGTTTCTGTGCGGACATTTTCTCTTTTCTTTGTATACATTTTCATAAAACTACTTCATCTGATATCAAGCTATGAGGATATTTGAAAAGAAAGATGGCCCTTAAAGTTATACATAGCTGTCTCAAACAGGATGAATCAGCCTTATCTGTGAGAATCTGAGTCACAAATAGTGGTTTGCAACCTTTTCTAGACCTTGAATCACTGAGGGCTCTTTATAAATCACTGACACCTATGTCCCACCTCCAGATTTTTCTGCAGTCTGGAGTAATACTTTAGGCAACAGGAAATTTTAAAAGTTCTCCAGAAGATTTTTAATACATATTTCAGGCTGGTTTTCTGTGTATTGAGCAGTGACGGAATTTGGTTGGCAAGTACATTGGTCCTGCCTCTACTGTGGTGTAACTGCACGATCATATAACCTCAGACCCCTAATGTGTGTGTGGGCACAGGGTGTCTCCCTTGGGCTGGAGGGAGAAAACACTACTTTTAAGAAACTGTTGAAAGTAAAGAAAAAGGAGATTTGTTTTTCCTTCTGGTTAAACCTCTCTTCAGAATTTTCCTATACACAGTAGGAAAGAGGCAGAAAATATTGCCATCTTTTTTACACCCTACCCTTTACTATGAACCTTCCATAACAACGCATCACGAGTAGGTAAGAACCTGGGCTTCTACATTTTCCCCAAGCACTCTAGGTGATTCTAATTTCTACCTATGTTTGAGAACCAGTACACTAAGGTATTTTCTTGGAGACTTTAATTAGTAACAGTCTTAGGGAGGAAATTTATGTGCTATTTCCTTGACTAGTCTTCTGTGACTCAAACTCAATTATGTGTAGTAGAAATTTCTTGCATTATTATCTTTTCATTTCACTTGATTTTTATCTTTGGCATGTATAATACACATCAAATACTAAGCACAGTCTAAAGCACAATAATATAGAATAATCTTTCATAAACCCCTGAGACTTTAATCATGTAATTTGTTCTCGCCTAAAAGGATGGAGAGTTCCTGATTATCTATTGTATAGCAAACTGCCCCTAAATTTAGTGACACAAATGAAAAACCATTATAATGAATTTGGAATGAGCAGAGCAAGAATGATTTGTTACTACCCCATAATGTCTGGGGTCGCTGTAGGAATACTTGAAAGCTTTGGGTGTCTGAAGAGACAGCGAGTGATATCTTTTAGAGTATTTTTCTCTTTCTAGTTTGGTATATAAGCTGGCGTGACATCAATGCTGAGCTCAGCTGCGACTATTGACAAGAGTGCCTGGACACCGCCTGCTCATGTGACCTGGGGTCCTCACAACATGGCAGCCCCAGGGTAACCGAGCATCCTATGCACCGGCTCAGGAATCCAAAAACAGGAAAGTAAGGCACAGTAGATGGCCTTTTATCACATAATCATTGAAATTATATAGCAGCACCTCTGCCATACATGTCTTCTGATGTTTAAATCAAGCATGAATCTCATTAGATTCAGTGATGAGCACAAAACTCCATGTCTCTGTGGAAAGCGTGCCAAAGAATTTGTTTTAAAATCTTTACAAAGAAGTTATGCCCTGCGGCTAACCTGAAGTTGACTAAACTTTAGTATAGGACTCTCTTAATTGATAAGTTACTTTTTATACAGTAGATGAAACTAATGCTTTACATGTTAGATTCAGTGCCCATGTATATAGTATTACTAGCATCATTCAGTTAATTTGAGTTTTTTTTTACTTTGTTTTAATTGTGGGGGGAGTCTTAGAGACTGAACACAGGGGCATTCTACCTTTGAATTACAATCCCAACCCTCTTTAAATTGTGAAACAGGGTCACATTAAGTTGCTGAGAGTTTTACAAAGTTGCTGAGGCTGGCCTTGAATCTATGATCCTTCTGTCTCAGCCCCCAAGTACTGGAATTAGAGGGGTGTGTGTGTGTGTGTGTGTGTGTGTACCTGATTTAATAAATAACAAAATGATAATTGAATAAATAGTAAATAAATAAATAACAATTAATTAATGTATTTATTGTGGTACTGGGGATTGAACCCAGGGGCATTCTACCTCTGATCTATATCTCCACCCCTATTTTATTTTTTATTTGGAAACAGGATCTTGCTAAGTTACTGAGGGCCTTAGTAAGCTTCTGAGACTGACCATGTACCTGTGATCCTCCTATCTCAGCCTCCCAAGTACTAGGATTATGTGCACACACCACCATGACAGGCTATTTTTGATTTTTCAAACAGGGTCTCATTAAGATACTGAATGCTGGTCTCAAACTTGAGACAGGAGATGGCCTCAGCCTTCTAAGTACTGGGATTGCAGAGATGGGCTACTATGTCAGGCTAGTTAATTCTCATTTTTAAGATTCATCATGGATTCAAAATTTGCTTATTGGTCATTCTAATGGACCAAAATTATCATTTTTGGGTTAGCTTTCTGCTATTTGAATGGCTCATTGTATTAAGTCCTTATCTCAATTCTAATTAGCTGCCCTATACCATTTCTAAAATGTCCACATAAATTACTGCTCTCTAACAACAAATTATCCTAGGCACCTCTTATTTTTCAACCCCCAAATCCAGAATCACCGCCCCTCATGTCAGCTGTAACTCCTTTTAGGAAGAAAGTGTAAAGATTGAAATTAGACCGTCCGGGGGGGCTATAGTCAAAATATCTCTGGAGGCATATTTGTAGGATTCTATGAAAAAGGAATGGAATTGTTCACACAACTTACACTAAACAAGGTATCAAAATCAGCTATTGTGGTGTTACGGAATACCTGGGGAAGTTCAAGCTGACTGCTCCAGCCCTGGTTAGTGTAAAATCAGAGAATAAAAGTTTGTATCATTATCCCTGAGTTTCTGGGAAAGTGTCAGACACAGCTAGGGTATTTCTATCCCAGATTAAATGTCTTTCAAAGCCCGTAGTTCATGTTAATGATTTCAATTTTCACTTTTATATCCTTCTCAAATATAAAAGTTTCTCAGTCAATAATTTGGCAATTGAATTTATCAGAACCGCTAACTGTTCTTCTTCTCCCTTCTCATATACTATGAATTTCTAGCAGAATCAGAACATCATGCTCCGTACGGTCACACTGTAAATATAAATGTTAAGATACTTGTGCTGAAAATAAAATTACCATGCAAAATCTTTTACCACCTAAACAGGATAAGATTCATTATTCTAAGCAGTCACCCTTTCTTGTGTGACAGTGAGGAGTTATTTAATCTAGTTGTATCTCAGTCTGTCTTTTTTCTTTCTGTTTTCCCTCCCTCGCTTCCTTCCTTCTGTCCTTCCTTCCTTCCTCCCTCCCTCCCTTCCTTCCTTCCTTCCTTTCCTTCTTTCTTTATCTCTCTTTTTTGTGGGTGTGGGTATGTGGTACCATGAATTGAACTTGGCAGCATTCTACCTCCAAGCCACACCCCAGTGCCTTATTGTGTTTTGTTTAGAAACAGCATCTTGCTTGGTTGCTGAGAGTTCCATTAAGTTGCTGAGGCTGCCCATGAACCTGCGATCCTCCTGTCTCAGACTTCCAAGTACTGGAATTGCAGGTATGCACCAACATGCCCAGCTGTGACTCAGTTTCTTAATGCACAAAATGAAGAAAATAATATTGGCTAAATTTACATATTAAGACAGGCTTAATTACCGCTTTAGAATATGCAGTGAGAGGTGTTAAAACAATATTATTAGAAGCCATTGTTCAATGTAATCTTTAAGTATTTTTATTCTGTTAATCATCTTTTATTTAGCAACCATCTAATTTGCACCAAGACATGATGTTACCTGTCTAGAAAGGAAGAAACTTGCATTTTTGGATATCTGCTGTGTACTCAGTAGAATTTTCATAATTACTTATTAAAAACATAGGGTTTGCAGGGAACTCTAACTTGCGTTTTATATATGCTATTTATTATTTTCATTTTGCTAATAAAAAAACTGAAACTTAGTCAAAGCTTTAAAAATGTTACTTGAAGTCACATTCACTCAGCCAGTGAAAAGAGGATTTAAACTTCCATTTGAGGAGTATACAATATAAGAACTCTATTTCCACAGAAGACATTATGAAAAACATCATATGTTGAAGGTTAGGGAGTCTGAGTACTATTATGAAGGCCAATTCTTAATAAACCTATAAGGTTGTGAAATTATTAATCTCTCATACTTTTTATGAAAATAAATTTAATAATATTACCATTCCTGTTCCAGAGATTTTGTGAGAATTAAATGAAGTATTAAATGTGGAAGTGCTAAGAGAACATCTGAGTACAAGACATTTGAATGATATTTGATAAAGAATATATTAAGTTACTCCGGGCATAGTGGCACATGCCTAGAATCCCAACAATCAGGGCGTGTGACAGGTTATAATCAGGTTTGAGATCAGCCTTAGCAATTTAGTGAGATTCTGTTTCAAAATAAAAGGAAAAAATGGGCTGGTGGTGTAGCTTGGAGGTAGAATGCCCCTGTATTCAATCCCCAGAGCTACCTCCACTTCCAAGAAAGAAAATATAAGATACTAGTGTCATCATGATCAATAAATTAGGGAGAAGATTTCAGTAGAAAGTAGAAATCATGCATAAAAGTTGTGCTGGCCATTTTCCATCTTGTGGGAAATTGTAGTAAGGGAGAAATAGTGTGTAACACAGATCAGATCATGAAAAGAAATATGTGGAAACTAGAAGAACAGGGAGAGTTTTGAAAGAAAGAGATAAATCACTGAGTTAGAATGCCATTTAGCCATAATTCGGGTGAAATGAGTTTTCTCTTCACAGCTGACATTCGATTATCCACATCATTTAAAACTTCAAGTGAAAAAAAGAATTTTATTTTGTGGAGATAAAATAAGATGGAATGTGTTTTAAATAGCAACACATGCTGAAAATTAATTCGAGCTGCTTGTAACATTTTAAGAATTTAGAAATTTATAAACATAGTACATACTCGTATCTGTTGTAGTTAAAGACATATGTTCCCGGGATAAAAATTAATGAATCTCCTCATGGTTTTTCAGCGATTTGCCTATAATCAGAATTGAATCATTAACCACTTACGACCATTCTCTAGATTCTCATTGCCTGAAGTGGCTTGTCATGATTAAAATATCTCTTGAAAGAGAGTAAGTTTAACGATACCTATGGATTTAGCCTCTATTTAAACAATACATAGGTACTTTATGTTTTCATAATCAGATTGGGACCTAGAGTCTTCTTTATGTTAGAGTTGTATTATTTGATATCTTCTATTCTTCCAACTCTGGCAGGAAGTAGAATGGCCCTTTCATGTGTTACCAGTCACAGTCATTATGCTAGTATATAATAGAGGATACATTTAGGAATATGTATTTTTTCTTACTAATAAATCCAGTTTTATGTGTGTATATATGTGTGTATGTATGAAGATTCACACAAATGAACTAAATGGTAAATGAGGTTTAAGAAGGCCTGGCATTCAGAAGAGAAATATAAGTACATTTTGGAGACACATTATCCACTTTCCTCTGAAGAAGCAGGGAGCATTGTAGATGTATTTTCTATGTCTAAGTAAGACATGGCAGCAGTGCCTAATCAGACCTCTAAATATGTGGGTGGGGGACGACCAGGCCACAGGTACTTTCAAGTCTGTTTGTAAGAAGATTGCAGTAACAGAATCATGAAATATGTCACTATAAATACCATTAGTCTCCCCAGTGTCAGGACTTGGGGGCTTTGACATGGAAGTCAACCTTTGGCAGAGAACTATTTACTGTAATGACTCACTTGAGAGCTGGGTTAGCCATGGGCACTCCTAGATAGAGCTAGCTCAATATTTCCTGGAACCTATTAGGTGTTTGCAATAATGAGCAATGTCCTTCAGTGTCCTTGAGTGGTTGTTCTTATCAATTTCCTTTCAACCCTCTAATTTTTACTTTTGACAAGTAGAAAAATGTTAAATAACACAAACCTTTTTTATACAAGTGGAAGCAGATTACATTTCTTTTTTTATTCTTATGAGTTAGGAGAAGAAGAAACAAGATGGTAACTTGAGGAATGATTATAAGAAGACAAAATTGTCATGTTACTGTAATTTCACACATGTATAGTGTATTTAGAAGATTTCCAAAGGGTTAATGAAAGAAGGCTTTAACCACTATAGTTATGCTCCAGAAAATCTGGGGGTATCATAGGCATGTGAATTAACTTGAGAACTGTATCAGATATCTGAAAATATAAAAAACATACCTGCTCCTGTAGTAACTATGAATTCCACAATTAGAGCCAATATTCTCCCAAGAGTTGTATATATAGTGTTTTATTTTACCCTAAACAACTTTTGAATATAAGTATTGTTAGGAAGAAATCAGTGACCAGAGAGATTAAATTATGTGTTCAAGGATGCACAGTCAACAGTCAGAATTCAAACCCCGTTTTGTGTGACCTTAAAGTTCATGTTGTGAGCGGGCTCTGTGGTGAAGGGACACTTGTAGAAGTATTGCCTTCTCTTCTCTGTTTGCTGCTCTTTTGTTTTCTTGCATTGTGTGATTCCTTGGACACAAGCTTACTCGAGCCAGGGATTATGTCTGTCATATTTTCTAAACATCATGACTGCTTAATTACATTTGCTGAATGAATGAATGCCCTGGCTTCCTCGATGACTTTGAATTGACAGTGTTTTGGAAAAGCTGGGCTCTTACTATGAAAAAGGCTTCAACCCATTAATTTCATGTATATTTTCCTTCTATGTATGCACAAGAGTGATAGATAATAAAATTCTGTGTCTGAATAAATATAAAACAAGGTTCTTTGGTACTGAGGATTTAACCCAGGAGATTCTATCTGGAAGCCATACCTTCAGCCCTATTTTATTTATTTATTTTGAAATGGAGTCTCACTAATTTGCTAAGGCTGTCCCCAAACCTCTGATCCTCCTGTGTCAGCCTTCCAGGTACTGGGATTATAGTTATGTCCCACTACTACTGTCTTATTAAACAGTTATTTTAACAAGAATAATTTTTTCCGAGTCACAAGAAATTTTTCTGTATTTTAATTATTACTTAGTGGTACAATGAGATCTCCTCCAATTGAGCTGCTCTCAGAGTCTATGAAACTTTACCCACAAAGTCTCTGGAACGATTTTTAAATCAGCTCTTTTCTGTGTCCAGTTTATCTCCTCTAGGAAGCTTCGCATTTCACTTAGAGTCAGTCCTGACCATGGCTGAGAGGGCCCTGGCTGGGGCTCACCTTCCATCTGACCCCTCATGCCTTCTTCCCAGTGCCCTTGGCCTCCTTGCTTTTCTTGTCCAGCATTCCAGATGTGCCTTTGCTTAAGGGCTGCCTCACTTCCCGTTCCCTCAACCTATACATGCTTTGCTGGTAGGTGTTCTTGAGACACAAGCCCTTCTTATCTTTGTGCAGCTGCCGTTTGTCTTCAGAGACCTCCCCATCACACCCTCATCCCTCACTCTCTGTCTTTTCACGCTGCCTGCTATTCTCTATAGGACTCATTATCCCATGACCTTTGGTGATGTGTTAGTTGGTGGACTGTCAGCCTCTTCCTGCTGCTTCTGCTTTCTTTCCACTGGAATGCAAACTTCTTGGAAGCAGAGACTTTGACTGTTTTGTTCATTGCGATGTCTCCAGCATTTAGAATACAATGTCCAGTCCAGAAGGATCTAAGTAAACCCTTGTTTAATCAGTTGTGAATGGTTGAGCAGGTAAATGGAAGTCTCAAAGGCCAAAACAGGTCTTGTGGGAAGGAGTGATACCAAGGTGCATTACTGTGGGCCATTTTATTGTCAGAGGGGGGGTGTACAAAACATGCATACTCTGTCCCTAAGAGAGTTCTCAAGGTCTAAATTCAGAAATCCCTACTCATCATCTGGCACAATGGGACTAATAATAGGAAACGAAGCAAAAATGACCAGGAGCTGTATAATCTGTTGCATAGTTAGCAAGCTAAATGAATATGGTAATAAAGAATGAGGCCCTCTCAGCATCAGAAAGCCTCGCCCTTCCTGAACAACAGGACTGGGCCTGGTTAGTATTTGGATGAGAGAAAGCCCCAAAATTCTTTCTCTTCAGCACTGCTGAATGAGGAAGGTGGTCCTCTGCCTTGCTATCATATTCTTGTCAAGATAAACAACCCCACAATTTTTTCTAAGTTTATTCTCTCTTTTAGGCCCCTATTCTTCTCACTCTCAGAAGTAGACATACAGTCCTAGTGTCCAAAAAACTCTTGACAGCTGCTATGTGGCAAGGGACCTTAGCTAACATCTCTCAGCTTCAAATCACCCTCCAATTTCAGATATTATTGTTAAGGACAGGACTGCCAACCCCGGTTTTGTTTTGTCGGTGGGACCTGGTGTGGCCATGTGGGAGAGGGAGAAAGATCTTGTCTGTTTCCCGTTCATCTCAGGTAAGCCACAGCCGGGGTTATTCACTCTGGTAGTGGCAGTGAGTTCTGGTGGTGGTAGCTGCCCAGTCGTCATTAGACTAGCCTCATGGCAGTTCCTCAGGACATTGTCTTTAAGTGTCTACATTTTAATAATCTGAACCTTTTTTTTTCAATTCTTACAACCTCTGTAAAATCTCAGGGTCTTGTATTTGCATTTTCAGTTCTCCAATACCCAATTAACCATGATTCCTATTAAATTCTCTCTGTGAACATACCTGGCGCTGTAGCTATCTCCTGACTAGATACAGAATGAGCCAAGTTGAGAGGAAAGATAATGATGGGAAAGTGAGGGTTTTAAGTTAAGCAGGATCTGCATGAGAACATTGCTCAAATACTGCAAACAGTTTTGAGGTAGAAAAAAGCAAAACTTTAAATGAAAGGATAGAGAATACCTGTTATAAAATTAATGATACTGAACTATGAAAACCACAAAATAGAACTTTCTGAATTGTAGGGTTGAGTGTGATAATAGGGAAAGCGAATATTAAAGGGCACAATTCATAATACAGTACCGAAAGAGATAAAAACGAAATGTAATATACCTTCTTATTTCAATTATACATGGAACAGAAAAGGGCAGGAAGGAGTAAAAATATATGGAACAGTTTGTCTCATGGTCAACACCAATACCATACACAGTTGTATGCTTAGGCTCTTTTCTTCTAAAATAGAGGCTGTGACCATGATGACGATAACTCATCTTTATATCTGTGGAGTCAGCGAGTTTTTTAAACTCAGACACATAATTATCCCTTTATTGTTTTAAGTCACTAGTGATATATATTTATTTTAGAATAACTGCAAGATTCAGATAAGGCAGCAACACTATTATCAAGACAATGTTAACATTAATACTCTGGTGTATATTCTCTAGACATTTTTCTATGTGCTAATGTATGTAGGTAGGTAGGTATGTGTCTGTTTGGACAATATAAATGTGCATAACCTGTTTCTTTACTTAAAATAGATCATGAATATGTTTTCCTCATCAGTAAATACTACATAAAGCTATGGCAGCTTATTGCCAGTGTCTCCTCAAATTCATGCCCACACTTTATTGCTGTTTTCTGCACTGTAGGAAATTTACTCCCCCTTATTATAATTTCCAGGCAAATTCACCAATAGGGGGAACTGGTAGAAGAATGGAAAGGATAAGGCAGGATATTTCTCTGTCTTTCTTCCTGCTTTGAATGGTAGAATTACAGCCAGCAAGTCTCTTCATCGGCTCTAGCAATAGTAGGACAGCCCTTTCCTCTATGACACCGTGTTGCCCTGGGACCTTCTCAGCTTCAGAGAAAACTCTGCCTCCCACAGGAAAGCTCATGTTCTGGTTCCAGTAACACCACTTCCTCCTCCATCAGTCCAAGCTCAGGCTGTCAGTAGCTTCCTGCTGTCACTCAGCCCGTGTTGCTCCATTATCTCCTGCTGGGTTTTTAAGTTCTTTTGTGACCAGTGACTTGACTGCACTGACAGAGAATAGCTCAAAACATTTTCTGTTGAATATATCTGCAATAATATATATTGATTCATTATCTGATTCTTGTAATATTTCCATTTTATATCATTATAAACAATTCAATTTCATCCCTTAGTGTAACTATATCCTAATGATAGTTTCCTAAATATGAACTTGCCATAACAAAGGGCACATCCGTGGCTTCTATTTCCAAACCAAATTTTGTTCTATTTCTCTCAGTATATGTTAAAAAATTTTATATATCTACCCAAAGTAAGAAATGGAGGATGGTAATAAGTAGCATTTTATGAGTACTTAATAGAAGGAAAGATGATATCTAACATTTTCTGAGTACGATGGCTTTCTTCTGATGTAACTATGTGATTGACACGTTAGTGTATGTCAGTGTAACGTGTTTCTTTTGTTTCCATATTTATTTAAGAAATTTGTTTTTGTCCAGATTAAATTTTACAGGCCTTATGGGAGGTACCCGAGTTTTCAGAAATAATCCTTTGATATTTTGATTAATATTATTATAATTTATAAATTAATTTGAAATAAAAAAACAACTTAATGTCATGCTCTATTAGTTTGTTCAGGCTTCTGTAACAAAATGCCACCAAATGGGCTGGTGGCTTAAGCAACAAACATTTCCTCACAGTTTTGGAAGCTGGAAGTTCATGATCAAGGTGTAGGGAAATTGGCTTTTGTTAAGGGCTTTCCTGTGGCTTGTACATGACCATCTTCTTGTGGTGTTCTTGTCATGTCCACAGCCCATTTGTGCCAGGACAATGGGGTAGGTTGTTAAGAAACCAAGGAAGATACCTAGAGACCATATACTGGGTAAAAGACTTTGCTGAGAAATGCTTTGTTGAGGAATGTCTGTTGATGGTGGGCTGAGCTGATAGCACCTCCCAGTGCCTTGTCCAGTGATGGCCAACTGGACGAGTGACACATATTCTTTTCACAGTGTCCTCAGTTCCACACTAGCTGCCACTAAGGGAGGGATTCTATATGTTAGGCTGCAGAAGCAGCGATGTTATCAGCATTAGCTTGATTAGTTTGCTTTCATCACCAGCATCTTAAGGATTATGCAATTGCCCTGGCATATTGGCGAAATCAACTTTCTACAGATAATGTTATCATGCCTTAGTTCCTAGTGTGCCTTAGAGAAAGTCCGGATCCTTCAGCTTAATGTGTCTGGACATTCTAGCCCAGACATATTCTCATTGCTTCCTTGACTTGTCTATAGAGCAATGAGAGAGAGACTGAGCTTCATGGTATTCTTCTTATAAGGTCACAGATTCTATGGGATTAGGGTTCAACTAAAATAACTTCATTTAACCTTAAATAATTCACTCCTCCAAATACAACCACACTGAGTTAGAGCCTCAAAAAAACAAATTTTGAAGGGATACGAACATGTTGTTCCTAACACATGGAGATTCTATCCCAGAATATTTATTTTATAGTCAGGTCTTTGGAGAGGTCTTCTAGAATTTTTTCTGCATTATGTTTCTTTTAAACTTATTCTTTGGTATACAATATACTGAAATATTAGCATAAGTTGGATTTTGTTCAGTTGCTGCTAACATTAATTTTGTACACTACTTTTAAGTTAATCAGCTTACTGAATCCAGTTTGTAATATTTAGTTGAGTTGTTAGAAGTTTTATAGATATACAATGATGGCATATGAAAATAATGGTAATTTGTCTTCTTTTTCTAATATTCATAGCTCTCAGTTATTTTTCTTTCCTTTCTGTTTTTACTTTTTGGTAGAAGCAAAGATTTTATTTCGTTGGCCAAGATATCCAAATAATGCTGAAAAATTTAATTACATAGCCATCAATCTTCTATCATTTTTGATGCCTGTCAGATTGTTCTTACATCTAAATCAAGTATAATTGTCTTTATCCTCTTATTAATATTTTTCCAGTGCCATTCAGTATCTTTTATTTTTAATTATTTAGTTTTAATTATTGACCCATTTGTATATTACATTAAGATTTCCAAATATTGCACTATGATTTTATTTTTGTAATAAAACTTATAGTCACTGTGTCACTTTGTCTACTTGCTTTACAATCTATTCCCTGCCCAGTAGAAGAACTGCTGGTTAGCACTGGAAGTGATTTGCAAGCAAGATTTCCCAGACTTCCTTGCAGATGGGATTGTTTAACTAATGGGTCTCTACACCATTTGGTCTTGCACTATCTTAGATGAAAGCTTCTGTACATCTCAGGGATTTTCCACAATTTGTTTCCTACAATTAGTTTTAATCAATTTTTTAACTTTTTTATATGTTTCTTCTATCATTATTATTATTATTATTATTATTATTATTATTATTATTATTATATGAGATCTTGCCCTTTTACCAATGTCTATTTTTCATTTTTTATTGGGTAAAAGTACACATAATATAAAATTTACTATCTTAACCATTTTTTTTTTTTGCAGTGCAGGGGCATTTACCTCTAAGCTACACCCCAGCCTTATTTTTTATTCTTTATTTTGAAATAAGATCTCATTAAGAAGCTGAGGCAGGTCACAAACCTGTTATCCCCCTGTCCCAGCCTCTCAAGTACTATGATTATAAGCGTGTGCCACCATGTCTGACTTCATCTTAACCATTTTTAAGTGTTTATATCATTGGTATTAAGTATGTTTATAATGTGATATAAACATAACTCCATCTCCATAACTCTTCTCCTCCTGGAGAACTGAACCTCTAAACCTTTTAAAGCAGAATCCCCTCTGCTCATGGCAACCATCACTCTCCTTTCTGTCTTTCTTATTTTATCTGTTCTAGTTGCCTCATTTTAGTGGAATCATACAGTATTTGTCTTTGTGTCTTTGGCTTCTTTCCATACTATACTGTAGTATATATAATATTATATATATATATGCATACTATTATATATATTATATATTACATATATATAATACTAGCCTACTATTATATATATATATATATATATATATATATATATATATATATATTAGCATACTATTTTCACGGTTAATTCACTCTGTAGAGTATGTCAGCACTTCTTGCCTTTTTAAAATTGTGAATAGTATTTCATTGTATGTATATATCATACTTTGCTTATCTATTCATCTGTGGATGGACATATGAGTTGCTTCCATGTTTTATCTATGAGGATAACTATAATATTATTGAGAATAATATTGCCTTGAACATCTTGAACATGATGAACTGATATTTCCTCAAGACCTGCTTTTAGTTCCTTTGACTGTGTAGAGAAGTGGAATTGCTGGATCATGTGGCAATTGGGATTTCATTTAGTAAGGAACTGCCATAGTGTAAAAACACAGACGCTGTGTTTTTTTATATTTCTACCAACAGTACACAAGGGTTCTTATTTCCCTATATCTTCACGAATTTTTGCTAACCTTCCATTTTATTTCATTGTCTTATATAGACATTGTAATGAGTATGAGGTGACATCTCATTGTGGTTCTGATCTGCATTTCCTTGCTGTGTACGTAGCATGTATCCATTTGAAGAATATGTCTAATTCAAGTTTTTGCCCAGTTTCTAATCCAATATTTTGTTGTTCTATTTTAGGAGTTCTCTATATTTTCTGGGTATAAATCCCCTATTGACTATAGGGTTTCCAAGTATTTTTTTCCAGCTCTGTTGGTTGCATTTTTATTCTGTTGATTTTATATTTTGATGAATAAAAATGTAAATTTTTATTAAGTTTAATTAATTTTTTTCATTTATTGTCTGTGACTTTGGTGTTATATCCAAGAAATCACTGCCAAATCAAATGATGGAAATTTTTGCTCTATATTTTACTTTAAGAATTTTATTGTTTTAGCCATTCAGTCCATTTTGAGTTAACTTTTGTTAATTATCTCAGTCAGCATCCTCAGCAGTGCTATAATCCAAAGAACTGACCACACAACTAGAGGAAAGAAAATGTATTTGCTCACAGTTTTTTGGAGATTCTGGTTTCGGTAGATGTGAGGCCAGGGTCTGAAACTCAGTGCTTGGCAAAGAGAGAGAGAGAGAGAGAAAGAGAGAGAGAGAGAGAGAGAGAGAGAGAGAGAGAGAGAGAGAGAGAGAGAGAGAGAAGACACCAAGTTCCACTGTTACATCATGTAGGCTGGAAACAGAAAGAGCAAGCAAGCAAGAGGCTTCAAAGATACAAACACAATCCACACCCCCGGGACCCACCTTCTCCAGCCACAACCCCCCTACCCCAGGTTACAACTCAGATAAATCCATTTAGATGAATTTATCTATTAGCCAAGGGGGTTGATGAGAGTACAACCTCCTTGAGCAAACCATATCAACCCTGAACATGAATATATGAGCTCTTCAGAGGGCTCTGCATCTGAACATAAGTCACACACTGTTGAGTTAGGATCAAATTTCATTCTCCATGTGAACCAGTTTCCCGGCACTATTTGTTGAAAAGACTGTTCTTTCCCCCATTAAATAGTCTTAGAATTCTTCTAAAAATAATTCGATCATATATTAGAGGATTTATTCCTGGGATCGCTATCCTACTGGCCAATATTTTGGTCTTTTGCCTACATAGCACTGTTTTGTTTTGTTTTTTGTTTTTGTGGTTCTGGGGATGGAACCCAGGGTCATTGTACCTCTGAGCTACACCCCCAGCCTTAATTTTTAGTCTATTTTTGAAACAAGGTCTCACTGAGTTATGAAGGGCCTCATAAGTAGCTGAGGCTGTCCACGAACCGTGATCCTCCGGTCTCTACCTTTCGAATGCTGGGATTACAAGCTTGCGCCACCACGTCCAACTTGTACTGTTTTAATCATTGTATTCTGTAGTAAGTTTTTAAATCAGGAAGCATTAATACTCCAGATTTGATTTTATTTTTCAATATTATCTCAAAACGCTCAGACATGTGTTTCCATTTTCAATCATCTCTGAGTATTTTCTAATTTCCCTTGTGATTTCTTCTCTGGTCAATGGTGGTTGAAGAGCGTGTTATTTAATATCCACACATTTGTAAATTTCCCAGTTTTACTTCATTTCTAACTATCTTCTATCAGAGCTCCTGAGAGGCAACATCTGATAGTGACTTGGATTCTGCATTTCCTTGAAAGTAATTTTTCTGCCTAAACCTAATCCAGGTCACAGGCTCTGTATTAGTTTCTTATTGTTGCAATAGTAGACTAGCATAAATTTAGCAGCTAAAAAAACAACGTAAATGCACTCATAGTTGCGTGGGTTTACGGCTTGGGCACAGAGGGATTTAACAGAAGCCTTGACTGCTTTCAATCCACAAAACTGAAACCAGGGTATTGGGTGGACTGCATTCCTGACTGGAGGCTCTGAGGTAAAAACACGTCCAAGTTCATTCAACTGTTATCCAAATTCAGTTCCCTGCCATCATAGGACTGAGGTCTCAGTCCTGGCTGGCTGTTAGCTGGGGGCATCACCCTGTGCCAAGAGGCTGCCCCATCCTTCTCATTCTTTTCCAGGTGGCCCTGCCAGTAGTGAACATTGAGTCTGCCTGTCATTCAGATCTCTCCAACTTTACACCACAGCTCATCTCTCCAGTTATCAAATTCTTTCTGCTTTTAGGTCTTCATGTGATTGGATCCCACACCCACCTCCTAGGATTATTCAGGCAGTCTCTCTAAGATTTGTTACCTATACTTGAAAAATCCCATTTTTCCCTGTGTCATAACATATTCACAGGATCCAGGGATACTAACATGAGTGTCATTGGAGGCTTTTCTGACTACCCCGTCCCCCTTTCTACACTGGTTGAAGACGCAGTGCCTCTTCTCATAAGGCTCCATTTACTGCGAGTCTATTAGGGTTGACTGAGATCTTTACATTCAGCATGCCATTTAATTCTTCCACTGATTATAAAAGATAGATATGCTTATACCAAAATTACCAACCAGAAAATAAGGCTCCAATGGTGGAACTAATTGTATTGCATATGGATATTAGTCTCCCCAATTTCCCCCTCCTTCCCTTAATCTTCTCTCTTTTTTTTTTAAAGAAAAATCTTTGTTTTTCTTAGCTCGTTTTCCAGGAATGGGGACGTCCTTGTGCTCTTACATGAAGAGATGTGTGAAGAGGTTGCTATGCTCTTTGATGTAGTACTTTGCTTCAGATGTTAGCAGGCCATGACAATGAGGGGAAATTGTCATAAGGGACATACGGTCCCTGACTTACTGCCCGAAGGCTTAGCCTAGTGAGTTCACACAATGTTCAGGCAGCCTTCCCCATAAAGGGAGAAGGACCCAGGCACTTCTTTGAAGTGTTACCCATGGGGTGGGCACACTGCCCAGCATCTGTCTTTCTATCTTTCCAACCAGTACTGCCTGAGTCTGCTGACGGGGCCTCCCAGCTCTATTCTAGAGGTCCCAGTTCCCCTGGTCTGGTGCTGTATATAGTTTTCCCTTTTTTGATATTGCATTATCCTGTGATTTTAATTTACATCGTTAACATCATCTTGAGTGCAGGAAATTCTCCAAGATACATTGTTATAATATTTCTGATTTCATGTATTGAAGTGAAATTTTCTTGTGTTTTGATTCTGTTCTCATATTAAGTTGTTTTGTACTTTTGATTGTGTGAGAGTGTCTTCATTTTTACCTGCAGATTAGAACTTATTCAACAGAACACTTATAAACAAAAAGCTTATGTTTATTTTTAATTTTATTTTTATTTTGGGGGGAGTTGTTAGGGAAAAATTTATTATTCTTTTCTTTTATTTTTGTTACTTTGTTCAATTATGCTTTACCACACAGTAATTGTCCTCAATTAAAGGAAATTATATTTTATCTACACTATATATTTATCAAAGAGCTTTAAGTTCCAATTCAAACTGGTTGACCAATCTGATTAGTCATTAGAATGATTAAAATTTCCATTCTGAACCATTCCTATCACTCTCAAATTTTGGTAAATATGTCCTGTTCCCAAAATCATGGCACTCATAGCCCTGGGTAATCAATCCAGAAAACAGAAAGATGATTAACAAATTTAAAAATTATTTCTCTACTCAAAATAAATAATGAAAGTTTACACTATTCTTATGAAGGGCCTGACATACAGTAGTCCTGTGATGACTTGGAAGTAAAAACTGGTTTCCACTATAGTCTGTCATGATATAATGATTAAGGGGAAAAAGAGATTTTTTTTTTTTCCTTCAGAACTTGGGATGAAATCCAGGAGTATTCTACCTCCGAGCCACACCTATACAGCCCTATTTTTTATTCTTTATTTTGAAACAAGGCCTTACTAAGTTGAAGAAGGCCTCACTAAGTAGCTAAGGCTGGCCTCACACCTCAATCTTCCTGTCTCAGACTCCCAAGTACTGAGATTACAAGCATGTGCCACCATGCCCAGCTAGGAAGATCTGTGTTTCTTACTGGAACTATTTTTCTCGAAGTCTTTTCAAACCTTGAATTTCTTTTAAATTTATAGTGACACGAACACAAGAACCACACTTCTTATTCGAACTATTTTAGGTGTTTTTTAGACCCTCAATTTTTTCTAAGTTTATAGTGACCCAAACACAAAATTCCCACTTTTTTTTTTTTTGTACTAGGCATTGACTCAGGGTATTTGTACTTCCCAGCTATTCCTAAATCCAGCCTTTAAAAAAAAATTTATTTTGAAACAGGGTTTCATTAGGTTGATGAGTCTCACTACTTGTTGAGGCTGTCTTTGAACCTGTAGTCCTCCGTGTCAACTTCCCAAGTACTGGGATTACAAGCATATGCTACCGCACTCAGCTCCAAAACTTCCACTTATTGGAAATAATTTTCTCATTTGAAGTTTTGTCAGATTCTGAATTTCATGTAAACCTACGGTCAACCAATCACAGGATCGAGATCATTGCTCCTGAGGCCCATTCGCTAACGTAGAATGTCCAGTTCCAATTGGGGAGTTACCTGAGTCAAAGCCTGTTGGGGTCTGCTTAACTGCCTGACAGAGCTTCCGATGAATTAGCTACTTGTAGCACCAAGCGCGTTGGCGTCTGCACAACTGCCTGACAGAACTTCTGATGAATCAGCTACTTGTAGCGTTGAGCGCAGATCTATACAACCTCCTGAACTTCCAATGAATGAATCTGCAACATGTAGTGCCGAGCGGATAAGGAGGGCTTAACTACTCTCCTTGCCCCCGCTAGCGCAATTTGATAATGTTGAGCCTTATTGGCTCAAATAATGGTTTCGTGCTAGTGAACCCCTCGTGCATTGGATAATGATTGGCTGCAAGTTATGTGCTTTGCACATGCAAGGGTGACCTTTAGCTTGATAGGTTAGAATAGTTTCCTGTTGGAAACCCCCCTTGTGGTTTTCTTTACTTTAAATTGGGTTGCCTGAGAGAAATAAACGAGATCCTGCTTGACACATCTCCCGGCTCTGTGCGTTGCTGTTTTTTGGGGCCATCGGCACTCAACCTTCCTTCTCAGCCCCACCGCTGACAGGCTGGACCCGTCAAAGGCCTTTTCAGCCGGGTGTGGTGGCGCACGCTTGTAATCCCCGCGCTTGGGAGGCAGAGACAGGAGGATCACACAGGTTCGAAGCCAGCTTGCGTGCTGGCTTAGGAGACCCTGTTTCCAAATAAAAATGTAAAAATAGAAAATAGGTCTGGGAGTGTAGCCCGGAGGTAGAAGGGCTTCCAGGAACGCCAGTACCACCAAAAAAAAAAAAAAAAAAAAAAAAAAACAACTTTTCAGTGAAACACTATGCCCATTACCTAGAAAAATAAATCACATGTCCAAAAACCCATCTTGGGTGGAAGGAAAGGAGTTATTTATGCTTTTTATTAAAAAAGTAATTATGGGGACTCCCTTAGGCGACCCTCCCCACCTGGAAGGCCCCAGTGGTCCGGGCCACATGGCCCCAACCCTGGGAGGGTGGGCAGTGTGGGCGGGCCTCCCTTAGGCCTACCCCCCACCGGGAAGGCTCCAGTGGTCTGGGCCGCATGGCCCCAACCCTGGGAGGGTGGGTGAGCATGGGCGGGATTCCCTTAGCGATCCCCCCCCACCTGGAAGGCCCCAGTGGTCAGGGCCGCATGACCCCGACCTGGGAGGGTGGTCAGACATGGGCGGGGCTACCTTAGTCAACCTCCCACCCACCTGGAAGGCCCCACGGGTCCGGGCTGCATGGCCCCCACCCTGGGAGGGTGGGTGGGCATGATCAGGACTCCCTTAGGTGTCCCCCCAACCCAGAAGGTCCCGGAGGTCCAGGCCGCATGGCTCCGACCCCGGGCGGGTGGGCAGGTGCGGGCGGAGCACCCTTAGGAGACCCTCCTTCCACCTGGAAAGAAAGAAAAAAAAATGTCATCGCTACTGAGTGCCTGATCCCACATCCTCCCCAAACCACACATACTCCTTTCTCTTATTTAAAAAAAATAGGGAAACAAAAAAAGAAAATATTCGAGAGGGGTTAAGATGGCCCCGGCAGCAGCTAGAATATTGGAGATACAGACAAAACATATCCATCTGAACTGGAACTTTTGGAAAAAGTCCCTGCAAAGGAGGACTGCTGCTTTTTTACATCATTAAGAATCCTGGACATCACCTGTAAGGAGAGAGTCTAGCGGAGACCTAGGAGAAAGGCGGTGGCAGAAGCAGTGGCCGAGATGGCGGTGGAGACTTGGATTTGGGAGAGGCAGACATCTGATCCAACCCACCCTGATCCTCTGAAGAAATTACCCCAAAGGTCGAATGCTACTGTCGCGCATGCTTAGGAACACTGGACATTATGTGGTATGGGAAAAGGGCTTGGGAAGGTTTGAAATGGTGGAGGCAGTCGCATTGGCAGTGGCAAGTACTCATGGGAGGCAGAGATCTGATGTAATACCCCTGGAACTTTTGAAGAAATTACCTCAGAGGCAGAATACTACCACCACGCACCCTTGGGAACGTGAGACAACCTGCTGGGTGAAGAGGGTGCTCAGATTGGACCCTACCAAGGGTTAAGGCCGGTGCTGGGGCCAGCGAGGCCGGGATCAGAGCCTGCTGTGAGGCAAGTCCACTGCTGAGGCCTCCGAGGCTGGGATCAGAGTCTGCCGAGGTTTAGGCCAGTCCTGGGATCAGTGAGGCTGGGATCGGAGCCTGCTGTGAGGAAAGGCCAGTGCTGGGGTCTCCGAGGCTGGTATTGGAGCCTGCAGAGAGTTTGGGCTGGTGCCAGGGCCAGCAAGGCCGGGATCAGAGCCTGCCATGAGACAAGGCCGGTGCTGGGGCCTCCGAGGCCAGTATTGGAGCCTGCCGAGGGGTTTGGCTGGTTCCAGGGTCAGGGAGACCGGGATCGGAGCCTGCTGTGAGGCAAGGCCAGTGTTAGGGCCTCCGAGGTTGGGACTGGAGCCAGCTGAGGCATTAGGCCAGTGCCGGAGCCAGCGAGGCTGGGATTGGAGCCTGCCACGAGGCAAGGCTGGTGCTGGGGCCTCCGAGGCCTGGGTAGGAGCCTGCTGAGGGGTTTGGCTGGTGTCGGGGCCAGCGAGGCAGGAATCGGAGCCTGCCTTGAGGTATGGCCAATGCTAGGGCCTCCGAGGCTGGGATAGAAGCCTGCTGAGGGGTGAGGTCAGTGCTGGGGCCAACGAAGCTGGGATTGGAGCCTGCCCTCAGGCAAGGCTGCTACTGAGGCCCCCGAGGCAGGGATCGGCTCCAGCTGAGGGGTTAGGCTGGTGCCGGGGCCAGCAAGGTTGGGATCGGAGCCTGCTGTGCGGCAAGACTGGTGCTGGGTCCTATGAGACCTGTATCGGACTCTGCCAAGGGGTAAGGCTGGTGCTGGGGCCAGCGAGGCTGGGATTGGAAACTGCTGTGAAGCAAGGATGGAGCTGGGACTTGCGAGACCATGATAGGAGCCTGCCAAGGGGTTAGGCCGGTACCAGGGTCAGCGAGGCCGGGATCCGAGCCTGGCATGAGGCTAGGCTGGTGCTGGGGCCTCTGAGGCCGGGAGAGGTGCCAGCTGAGGGGTTAGTTCGGTGCGGGGGCCAGCGAGGCCAAGATCGGGGCCTCCCATGAAGCAAGGCCAGTGCTAGGTTGGGATCAGAGGTTGGGATCAGAGTCCTCCGGGTGCTCAGGCCACCACTGGGGCCGTCAAGTGTGGGATGAAAACTTGCAAGGTGGCATGCACAGAGAAATAGCACAGAAAATAAAATTCAGATGCTTCCCCTAATTAGCAAGAACTGGGAGGAAAGGGGTAACAGGAAAAGGTCGAGTAGTAGAAAGGGCCCTATTGAGAAGCAATTAAGGTGACCAGAGGGGAGGGGCTGGGGGAGGATGGAATCTCTTTAAAACTCATGAGGTGCGTAAACAATTATATCAAAGATAATCACCAATTAAGCATGGGATTGAGGGAGGGGGAGGGAATGGGATGGGGATTGGATGAGGGCTTATTGGATGATATGTGCTTGTGTAGACTCTCAAGTCTCGTATTCCAAAGTGATGTATGATTACAAAAAAACTAATAATAAAATAATAATGTAAAAAAAGTAATTATGTAATACAAAATGTCAAAAAGTCATATGGTACTACATAAGATATTTTTGCTTCTTAGGAGAATGAAGTTATATGGAAACTTTCCTTCATTCCTGAATGTCAAAAGTTGAAGAAAAGATATTTTATAGGTCTATGTATAGGACTCCTCAGAAAGGACAAAGAACTATGTACTACAGCAGCCCCTCAGCTCAGGGAAGTCGACAGGGTTACATCACTGGACTCAAACTGTGTTGTTTGTATTGCTTTCTTTTACCACTCTTTCAACTAAATACAAACATGTACTCATAGGGTTAGCCTGCATAATCTATCTGGTCCTTCCTTAGAATAAAAAAAGAAACCAAAAAAACTTAAGAGCAAATGTCCCTAAGACTTCTGATAAAGAAGTTAACAGAAGCTTTTTCTCCAGGAGAAAAAGTCTTCCTTTGATCCAAAAATGTAGACTTATTCATGTAAAAATGTGTATCTGTATAGCTGCTGTGATGGTCCATTCAGATATGAAATCAGTCTGAATGGACATTAGGCCATGGTCCAGTAAATCTTTGTCACAGGATGAGCCAGGATTTAGAGATCCAGGTAACTTTTTAACATCTCTTTCAAATTATAATCATCAGTATTTGGACATTACTGCTGTAGTCTCAACTGTGGTTCTGATAATAATCACCAAAACTGGAAGACATTTTTTAATAATTCCGAAGCCATCCATACTTGCTATTTATTAAGTCTTCTTGTTTGGAAAAAAAAAGGAAAAGACTCCACAAATACCCCAATCTAAGCACCTATCTCTAAATTTAAATATAGGTCTTCAGCTTGCAAAATAATTTCCTTACAATTGATTGTGCAAACCGCGGCAGAAGACCCATGTGAGTTGCTTTTATCTTCTTGGAGATGTCAGCAGGATAACTGCATCCTAAGGGCTTCTCTGTGCAGAATCTGAGAGGTGGAAAAAAGAAAAGCAGTCTTTTCTCTTCTAAATCATGGGGTTAATGCATAGAAAGATATCTACACTTCAACAGGAAAAGTGGCTGGATACAAGAAGCAGATCTATCCACTCTGGAAGACAACAAAGAAATACCTGCCAAATTCTGAGTTCATAATTTTGTTTTGAGATGACTATAAAAACACGTGAAGGCGAGAGAAATGTACTTCCTGTGTGTTAAGGATCCTTGCATGATCCAGAAGACGAACTGGGTCTTCCCCTTACAGACTGCCCTGGGTAAAGAGGCCGGATGGTCCACAAGAGCCTCACTCCACCATCCTCACCCATCAAAGGTTATGTTTATGATAATGACAATAGCTAATGCTGTGGATACCAAGGGGTGGCAGAAACATCCAGGAGTTGGCTCAGAACCCAAGAGAGCTTGATCCAAGGTGGTTTGCTAAGTGTTGCTGGGATGGAGCAACAGAATTAGTATATTTTCTAATCACAAGAGACACATTACCACTTAGAAGGTAAGAGAACAGTTAGTGAAGCAGAATCTAAATTAGTGGGCTGGGCTGTGAGGTCATAAGGAGGCCAGCTGAGGGCAAGAAAGGAGGGAATCAAGGTGGCTCAGCACTGGGTCTGTGAACAAATAATGTATGTCAGAGCATGCCTTTTACAAGGGGTGAGGGATCAACGCAGAGGCCTAAAGGCTTGAATTTGGATGCTTGAGAGTCATTTTGAAGATCCTAAGAACCTCATCTGTGAAATCCCTTAACCAGCTGAAATAGCAATTTTTTGCGTGTGGTTGTGGTATTGGGGATTGAAACCAAGGGTATTCTATCTTCAAGGTACACTCCCACACCCCCCGCCCTATTTTATTTTTTATTTTGAAGCAGGGTCTCAGCATCTAACTACTTTCTAAGGCTATTCTTGAAACTCTGATCCTCTTGTCTCATTGTCCTAAATCCTGAGATTACAGTCTTGTGCCACCATGGCTGGGTAATTTTTTTTCTGTGTCAAGGATTGAATCCTGGGCCCTACAGGTGCCAGGAAAGCGCTCTACCACTGAGATGCATCCCCAGGCGAAATAGCAAACTGACTTGCAGTTCATATAAAGGATCCCTTTAGGATGGCCTGGGGCACTATGCAAGAAAGAAAAAAGGTAAACCGATGCCCTGAATATTTTAAGGGGAAAAGTAGGACATAATAAAAATAAGAAAATATAGCACAAATCCCTCTACGTGGCTTCTGCAAACAGTCTGTGGGAAGCCCCCTCCACCAACCCATCAGCACTGCTATGTGCACCAAACTGAGCGCTCCTTTCTTGTCATCTCCCATTGCATTTTGGTAAGAACAGAATGAGCTCTCTGATCAAAGGTCCTGGCCACCGTCCTAGGCCTGGTCTCAAGGGTGTCTGCCACTGCTCGTAAAGGGCAGCAGAAGGCTCTTATCCCCATGGAGCACGAATCTCTCAGGGGTAAATGTAGCAGGTTGGAATCTGAATCATAGACTGATATGCCAGGGTCTTATTTTGAGCCTTCCTACTTAGGGAAAAAATTAATTCCAGCTGTTTATCTTCTTAATAAGCAGTGGCTTTTTCATTAAAATCATTAAATAAAATATTTTCAAATGAATTAATGATGAAAATAAGGAAGGAAGAGACTGAATTCTCTTGGGGAGAAAGGGGTCATAACTGTCATAATAAATACAGCCTGCTTGGTATCATTAGGTGCCACACAGGGTTAGTTGAGTGATCTAGGACAAGCCACCTACACCTTCCTGTTCTCTTCATGACTTCCAAAGGAATACAACCCAGTTCTGTCCCAACTACGCATCTCCTGGGACATCTCACACAGTAAACTCTTTCCTCTGAGCTTTAGACACATTTCTGGAGCTTTCCTTTCATACAAACTGTAATATTCTGTTTAGTCAGCATGGTTGTGATAGTTGTGGGCTTTTTCTCTCTGCTCTCCAGAACAGTTGAATAGGAAGAAATGAGCCATGAGGCGAAGAACCCATGCACCGAGTCTCACATGGTTCTGCCATGGGGAGTTGAGTGGATTTGTGAAGTCTCACCTTTGTGTGTATCCTTTTCCCCGTCTGTAATGCTGGGATAATACTGTCATTGGGAAGATTAGCTTTGCTAATATTGTGAAGGTGAGGTAGGTGGTGGGCACTGTGTTGATGTTGTCTCTGCCCACATTCTGCTAATGTTTTCTTGATACTAGAATGTTGTTTCTGCTTCACTCCCACTTTGAAACTCAGTCCAGAAATTCATATATGTTTTTAATAAAAGTTTTATTTATTCATTAGTATTGAAAAACAGTAACAAATTTACAAGAAAATTATGCAAGTTTCTGGGTTCTGTCTTGGGTTATATATACACTGTGTGTAAAGAATCTACTCAGGCAGGGCACGGTGATGCACATCTGTAATCCCAGTACTTAGGAGGCTATGGCAGGAGAATTCCAGGTTTGAAGCCAGCCTCAGAAACTTTGTGAGGTTCTCACAATTTAGACCGTTTCAAAAAAATAAATAAAACAGGGCTGGGAGTGTAGCTCAAAGGTAGAATTCCCTTGGGTTCCATTTTCAGTACCACTCACTCTCAACAGACACACATGGAATTATTCAGTTTTTGGTGAAGGTTTTTGGGAAGAAAAATGACTTTCATTAATTGAATTTCTGCATAAGAATATGATGTAATTATTTAGGCCTCTCTCTCCTCCCTGCAGAGACAGAGAAAAGAAAGAGGAGGAAGAAGGGAGGGAGGGAGAAAAGGAAAGAGAGAGAGAAAAAAAATAATAATAAGAAGAAGAAGAAGAAGAAGAAGGAGGAGAAGGAGAAGGAGAAGGAGAAGGAAAAGGAGAAGAATAAAAAGAAGGAGAAGAGAAAGAAGATAAAGAAGAGAAAGAAGAAGAGAGATGAGAGTTCCAGTTTTTCTTCTCTGGGGCTGTCTCTCATATTCCCTATCCATTATTCCCTCACTTTTTCTTGCCCTAACTCTTGTCCTTTGATGTCTGGAGACAGATGGGCATCAATGAGAAGGGGCCCTAGATGTGAGGATGCTTAATACCTAGGGAAGGCTTTACTTAGGGGTCTTCAGATTTTGTAGAAGATTCAAGAACCCCTGTCACCCCACACCAGGTATAGACACAGTGGAGTGCTGTGAATTTAGAAGGGTATTACTGGCACTCCAGTAGTGAAGTGTGCAAATACTTTACTTTATCAGCAATTATAACATAATTCATGCTATAGTTAGCATTTGAACTTTGAGTGGGAGAAAAGAGCTTGATATAATTGGAATTGCAACAATACTCCATCTGTCTGTCTTTGCTCAGTCCCACAGGCAGTAAATGCTACCCATTTTTAAGCTAGTTTTTAAAAAACTAGCTACTTTTATTATTCTTTTCTTTGAAATGACACCTTTTTGAGACATTTAGGTGCTTAATTTTATTGTTTCTCTGATTATTAAATGTCGTGTGCTTAAAAAGTATCTGCCAAATATTTTTGGGGGGCATGGGTTAGGTTTGTCAAGTTCAGGCTACACATATGGGTTTGGGTTGTACAAGGGAATATCACTCATCACGTATGGTCCAGTAGAAAATGTTGACAACTGCTACCTTAGAAGAACCTCTACACTGACATCTTTGGGTCCCTCACTTGCCTTCCTAGATTCTGCCCTGATGGTGGCCAGCTCTTGTCACCCTTTCCCAGGAGGGGTTAGATTCTGTTCCAGTATTCCCATCCTCAAGCCGGGCTCCTGCCATGGACAGTCACGTCAATCAGAAGCACAGTGTCCCTCAGTCATGCTGGTTCATGATGGATCCCGTTGAATCCAGGAGCCTGGGATCTTTATTGTTTCATCCTGATTGGAGTTCTGGCACCTTTTCTCTAGTGCTTGCTGAATCCCCATGGCCCTAGTTGCACAGGCAGCCTTCAGAAGACACCTTTGTTGCTACAGGTCCTCAGTAACAGTAAAGGAGTATTCACTAGTCATCTTGGCTTCTCTTCTATTTCTTATTTTCTTGTATCAGCCTGTGTTAAGCCCCAGCTCTCCATTCAAAAGAGTCTAGCATCTCTGTGATACTAGAGACCTCTTATTCGGTCTCTTTTGAACATTTCTTCTTTACAATATGTTGTTGACAAGAAGCAAATGTATGGACAGATAGTAACAGATAAATTACTAAAAAAAGGTAATTCTAATCTGTGATATCAAAGCACATTCTAGTTCTTCTATGACAATACGCTTTCCTGATAAATTTACTTTTTGATAGTATCAAATATATCAGTCTCAAAAATATGCGCACTTTTGCCTTTGCACCAGCCATGGTGAGTGTGGGGAGTGAGGTTGACAGCTCTACCTGCCAACGCCTGACGAGCCTGAACTATCCAAGACATCTCCCTGCAGAGTGAAGATCACAGATTTTCAAATCAATTCTGGGTCTCAGGCATATCTAAGTAGGATTCCCATGAAGAGGCTTCATATCCAGGGAACAGCAAGATAGGACATTGCATTTAATGATCCTGGGAAAAAGGCATCTGTTGCCTTTGGATTTGGTTTCTCAGGATGTCAAACTCAGCTTAATCAGAATTCTAGGGCCCAACAAGGACCAAGAGTCTCTACTCTCTTTTTCTGACTTTATTATTTCTACTCTGTCAACTTAAGAAGTGGTTTGGTTGACCTCAGAAAACACTGGTTTCTCAATGTATAAATTATATTTTCCAGTTCAGAAGAAATTATTTTTTGCATATGTATAAAGTCATTTAAGCTATGTAATGGAATGTGTGTGTGTGTGTGTGTGTGTGTGTGTGTGTGTGTGTGTGTGTGATGTGCTGGGGATTGAATCCAGGGGAGTTCTGCCTCTGAGCTACATCCCCAGCTCCTATTAATTTTTTGAAACAGTCATAATGGAGCACTTAAGCTTTGGCTTAATCCCTTAATTTTTGCATTCTACATAGCAAGTATTCGAGGTCTCTCACCAACACCTCTTTTTTTTACAACATATACTTTTATTCTCTGAGCCGCTTACGTAAGTATTTGTAAAGATGAATGTATGTACATGTGACAAAATGCTTTTGGGCAAAGGATGTGCAATTGACAGGAATCCAGCGCCTGCCCTGGAGATGTCAGAACGCACAGTCAGATAAAGGAAGAAAACAAGGAAAAAAGAGAAGCTTATGATGGAGGACAGAATATGGTGGGCAGTGTAAGGGATGTAAAACAAGATGAGAAATGGCTGCTGCTCACTGAAGGAGGCAGCACACAGATAAACTTCATAACACAAGGACAGGTGGGAAAACGACATCATAGAGCCACACAACTCACACAGGTCCTTGTGGAGCGTGGTGTGGACGGCATCCCAGAGGCTGTTCAGGCCACTCCTCCAATCTAAGACACCCAGGACCACTTTTTAACCCAAGCATTCCTCCAGACATCCAGGAAGAGTCTGATCTGTTTGAATGCCTCATTGATGAGGTAATCGTCTCCTATTTAGGGAGAGTTCTTTCATGGCTGTTTAGCAGAGACATACAGCCAGCCTCCCTCTGCAGTGGCAGTCAAGCTTGTCCTCCACCATATGGCAGCACTTTGAGGAAGGGAGAACACGCACTAACACTCTCATGAATCTTCTTTTCTTTGTGTTTCTCCAGAAGTTCTCTATGTGACCACACCTTGATACCTTGACCTCTCAGCTGTCCTTTGAACTTGTTCATATTCTTCTGAGTCCCTTAGTTCTGAGTTGACTCTTGAACAGATCCATGTAGTGCAGCTAACCTCTGAAGGGCTCAGCTCACACTGGGTCTATGAGTTTATGTCTTCCCAATGCTACGTTAGCCTAAGACTTACATCACTCTATTGGAAGGCACACAGCATTGCTGATATCTGCTAAACCTACAACCAAATGGGCACATGGCCAGTTGGGAGGGAATGGCTCCTATTCAATAAAATGGCCCACACTGGGGCCTGGTTCTATCCTCTGAAACATTAATTTCTGTTTTTCTTACTGGGGCAGCCAGACTGATCCTCTCCACACTCCCTGGCTAAGGTGATCAGATCAAATCCCAGTTGTTAATAGAAAATACATTATACCAATAAAAGTATAAGACAAATAACAAATTACATAAATGCAAATGGAAAGAAAAAATCAGCTAGAACAAAAACAAGGACAGAGCCAACCATTCAAAATCTTGTATTCTTTAAGCCTTTATTCTCAAAGATAAGAACATAGGACAAATAGTCAGGCTGAGTTCAGAAAACATATTTTGATTCTGTCCTTTTTATGAATCGTGACCTCTGTGATAGAGAACGTCCGTGCAGTCTTTCAAAACAATTCATTTTGATCTGCAGTTTCATTCAAGCTACTGTTTCACTTTTTACCGCAAGTAAATAAAGGAAATATGGATCTGGCAGTTGGGGTATTTTGCTAAATGAATATGTATTAGGATAATCTTCAGCTTTCTTTTATATGAAACATTATTAATATAGTATTGGCTGCAGTACATTTTATATGAAGAGGTAGCATAATTTGTAATGGATTTTTGCATTTTCTTTCTTAATGAGACTAGAGAATACTTTTCTAAAAAGTTTCATTGAAAATCTATTTCTCCTCCTCTCATGAGGAGGTGAATAGAATTGTTTTTTTTTTTAGCAAACTAAAATTTCCATAAACTTGGGTACTGAAATATTTATTTTCCCACTGTGAAAATAACAAATTATTTTTCCAGTCTGACACCTTAGATTATTCAAATACCCCAAAGAAAGGGAATGATGTGATCTACTGCATATTTCCAAATCCAGAGAAATCTCAACCTATTTAAGAACTACTTCATGGGGCTGGGCACAGTGGCTTATGCCTGCAACCCCAGCTTCTGGGGAGGAAGAGTCAGGAAGATCACAGGTTTAAGGCTAGCCTCTGCAAATTAGCAAGACTTTGTCTCTAACAAGGGGCAGGGGTGCTGGTTGTAGCTCAATGGTAGAATGCCCCTGGGCGCAATTACCAGTACCACACACACAAAAAAAAGAAAAGATTCAAGAATAGTGACTTGGCATAGGTCTCCGAAGTACAACAGCAGTCTCAGTACATATCTGTGACCCTACATGGAGGTGTGAAGGGTAAACATAAGAGAAAATAGAAAACTGAAAGACAAAACAGTTCGGTAGCTCAGACTCTTCTGTAGGTTAGACAAAGCCCTGTCCATTATCAGTGCTGCCGGTTCCTCCTCCTCCTCTGTCTGCTCCTCCTCCTCTTCCTCCTTTTTTTCACCATCTTTTTTATTGTGATACTGGGGGTTGAATCCAGGAAACCTCTCCCTCTGAGGTAAACCCAGCCATATTTCAATTTCATTTTGAACAGGGTTTCATTAAGTTGCTGAGGCCCTCATTAGGTTTCTGAGGCTGGCCTCGAGCCTGGGTTCCTTCAATTCTCCAGCCTCCCAAGAACTGGAGTTGCAGGTGTGTGCCACCATCAGGGCTTCTTGAGTATCTCCAACACTTATTATCCAGGACAGAATTTCTCTAGTGGCTTCCTTTTCATCTTCCTCACATGCAGTGAATACTGGATGTCTTTCTTTACCTTTCTCTAGGATTGAGGCTGCCCAAGTGTGTACTCCTGGTCAAGAGGTTTTAGACAGGTTAAAGCCAGTTATAACATGCCCTCATTTTCCCGGATCACAGGATTCTATTCCTATTCTAAATTGCCAGTCTTTGAAAATATTCCTACATCTCCTCATAAGCTTCCCAAAGTGTATAAACCTTGGGAAAAGAGGAGACACTGCTAAGAGAAATCCCACTATATGATTTAATTTTTAGTAGGACAACACTAATGCCATTTCTCATATACATTTCTTTCTTTCTCTTGTCTTGTCTTATGGCCCTAGGTAGTAACTTCCGTATAATGTCAGCTAAAAGAGTGATATCCTTCTCTCTTTGCCCAATTTCAAGGCAGATTTTTAATATTTTATAATTAAGTTTAATGTTTTCTGTGTTTTGATAGATTTTTTTATCAAATGAAGAGATTTATCTTTCTGTTCCTATTTGTTAAGAGATTTTAATCACTATTTGGTGGTAAATCCTATTAAATACTTTTATTGCATCTATTTGAAATAATAAAACTTTTCTGTTAATGTGTAGAATTATATTGATTTTCAAATATTTAATCAACATGATATTTATGGAACAAATCTCATTGCTCATAATCCTACTTTAAAAATTAATGTGCAGTAACTTTTTTAGAATTTGCAGTGTATACTCATGAAGCAGATTATTGTGTGTTTTATTTCCTGAAGGCCTTTTGAACAGTTTTTAAGAAAAAGTCATAGAAGATCTTATAGTAGGTGCCTCAGATTATTCCCTTTACATTAACAGAGTTGTACAGGATTTGTGCTATCTCTTTATAAAAGATTTGGAAAATCACTTTAAATCCATGTTTACCTCTTTAATTTTTGTGGAATGTTTAATAACTAAGTCAATTTCTTTCTACTTTTGTATATCTTTTTGTAATTTTACTAATTTGTAACAAAGTATCATTAATTGGTATAAAGTTATTTTTGCCTCATGTATCTAGAATCTATAGTAATGTTTCTCTTTGCATATATAATATTGATTATATTTTCATACTTTCATGATTAGTCTTTCTATGAGTTTTTAATTTTTAAAATCATTGTAAATAACTAGGTTTTGACTTGATTTTCTATATTGTGTTATTGTTTTGTGTTTTATCAATTTCTTTTTTTCTTATTTCTTCTGGTCTCATTAAGTTTGGTTGGCTGTTTTAGTTTCCTTGTTTGTTTTTTTTATTGGCTCTTTGAGGTGGAGGCTTAGGTGATTTATTTCCCATCATTTAAAAAAATATCACATACACACACACACACACACACACACACACACAAACACATATATATGGCTATGAAGTTTCTGCATTCCTTATATTTTGCTATGACATTTCATTCTATTCCAAATTTCTAACTTTTACTTTAATATCTTCTTTAACCTATAGAATTATTAGAAATATATAATTAATTTCTATTTTTATATGCAAAATTTTCATTTAATTATTATGATCAGAAAAGAGTTAGTGAATAAAGTTAGTTCTCTTAAGGTTATTGACATTTGGTTTATGCCCAACGTGATGAATTTTGCTTAACGTACTATATACACTTATAAAGAATGAGGAGTCTCTCATTGCTGGCTGCAATTTTCTATATATACAAATTGGGTCAACTTTTATAATTGAAAGACCATAATGTAAGAATGAATGGGGGAGAAGATAGATTACTAATAGAAGCTCATTTTATGAAGAAATATATATGCAAATTATGTAAAATAAAAGACTAGATTCTGATAGATAATAAGTTTTAAAGATGAACTATAAAGATAATAGGAACAAATGTAAGGTTACCTTTATGATTCAGGTCAGTTAGATATATTCTAAAGGAACTTAAAAATATAATTCACAAGGTGAAAAATTCAGATTTGTTTACATTGAAACTGAGAACTTCTATTAAATGAAAAATACTGTAGACAAAATTAATAAAAAGAAAATAGACTGAAGAAAGACAAAGTTCCAATATAAAATTTAAAATAAGGCTGAAATCTAGAAAATTTAAAATAATCCTGATAACTAATTAGGGAAAAATCTAGAGACCAATAAGAAAAAGTGGAACAAATCTCAAAAGTGAGAAATCAAATGGCCACAAAATATAGAGTTAAAACACATGAATAAGCATAGTGAACCTCTACAATACCCCCCATACAGTATCAAAAGTGAATAACTAGTGTTAGTGAGAATTAGAGGAATAAACTCTAAAGTAATTTGTGAAGACAAGAATCCATTTATTTGTATCTATATTGTACAGTGTCAAAGCTAGATTTTTTGTGTGTGTGGTATTGGAGATTGAACTCAGGGGCTTTCTCCCTCTGAGATACACCCCAGCCCTATTTTGTTTTTTATTTTGAAACTGGGTCTCACTAAGTTTCTGAGAGCCTCATTAAGTAGCTGAGGCTGGCTGAGAACCTGTGATCCTCCCTCTCAGCCTCCCAAGCCCTGGATTTACAAGCATGCACCACCACACACAGCTTCAAAGCTAAATTTTTATAGTTAGTAGAGCAGAGTTCATGGGGAGGTTCATTGTTGCATTGTTTGGAATAAAAAGGTATTGAAGGCAATTTAGGTATCATGTCTAAAAGAATAGATTATTACAATGTGGTGTACGATTTTTGGGGAAAAGGAAAAAAAAAAAAGGAATGGAGATTGGAAATCTAAAGAAAGTAGACCAACAAAGAACAAGATTGGGTCCTAAGGGAACCAGAGGGAGAGAGGGCCCTTCCATTTCTGGAGGATGGTAGTGTTTCATGAGCTGCAACACGTGAGGAATTCTACTCTCTTCACCTGCAGCTGGACAACAAAACAAAATGAATGACTCCAAAACATCCTATGATATACATCTGTGCAAATGAGTGCTAAATTTTAAGGACATTTTTCTCAAATTGGATTGTTAGATCAAAGAGCATAGATGTCTTTAATTTCAATGTATTTTTTTTTAACCAGGCTACTGCTTTCTGAACTGTCTCAATTTTTTTCTTGCCTAGTCTTATCCAGTTAAACTTTTAAGTTGATTTTATAGCAAATTAATCAAGTTCTAAAAGAAATCCATGGGGATTTAGGTTAGAATTGCATTCTAATGAGGTATTGAAATTTAGAATCACATTAAATGTGTGGCTTAATATGGATAACTGACCTATTTTTAAGCTAAGAAAATATTTCATAAACATAAAAACTGAGAAGAAATCAAAAATGCAAACAATAAAATGTTAAATGTTTTTTGCTTGGATTTTCAGGGCTAAATGTCCTTTTTTTTCTTTCAGTCTGCCTTTCTGAGTTTCCAAATTTTCTTTAATATTCATGTTTTGCTTTTATAGTAAAAGCAATTATTTTTAAAAGTGAACCATCTAGTAATAGGGCCAAGAGGGATAGCTGTTTCCAACACTATTTTTTTCCTTTTAATGAGAAGGGAGATTTGAGAACTGCATTTTAAATGTCACTAGTTATTTATCAAGATCGGTTGAAATGACTAGAGAAGCAGAAAAATTATTATTATAGTTTTAGTAAATAAAATTACTTTCCTTTCTGGAGAAGCAATGTTTCAAAACTAAATGGGTCTCATTATGTGGCATAGTCCCTGAGGATACTATACCAAAGTTCTCGTAATGAAGGATGCCACAAAAATGTCCCCCTCCTCCTTTTTTTGGTCTTAACTTATTTAATGCTCAGAAATACTCAGAAGGCGAGAAGAGTAGAATCTTGTTAGGTGACGTCAATCTATCCTGGCAGACAGATGAATCACAAAACTCTGTATTTTTTCAGTGATGAAGAAAATAGTGGCTGAACTAGTTTGCACTCCCACCAACAGTGTAAAAGAGTTCCTCTTTCCCCACATCCTCGCCAGCATTTGTTGTTATTTGATTTCTTTATGTTTGCCACTCTGATTGGGGTTAGATGGAATCTCAGCGTAGTTTTAATTTGCATCTCCCTGATGGCTAATGATGTTGAGCATCTTTTCATGTATCTATTGACCATTTGTATCTCTTCTTTTGTAAAGTGTCTGTTCAGTTCAATTGCCCATTTCTTGATTGGGTTGTTGTTTTGCTAGTGTAGAGTCTTTTGAGCTCTTTGTATATTCTGGATATTAGCCCCCTATCAGAGTGGTGGCTGGTAAAGATCTTCTCCCATTCTGTAGGCTTCCTCTTTAGATTCTTGATGCTTTCCTTTGATGAGAAGAAACTTTTTAGTTAGATGTCATCCCACTGGTTAATTCTTTCTTTAATTTCCTGAGCTTTGGTTGTTTTGTTGAGAAAGTTACTGCCTGTGCCAATATGTTGTAGTGTTGAACCTATGCTCTCCTCTAATAACTTCATAGTCTCTGGTCTGATTTCTAAGTCTTTGATCCATCTGGAGTTGATTCCTGTGCATGGTGAGAGGTAAGGATTTAGTTCCATCTTTCTACAAATGGATAGTCAGTTCTCCCAGCACCATTTGTTGAAAAGCCTGTCTTCTCCAGCATATGAGTTTGGCCCCTTTGTCAAAGATTAATTGACTATAGGTGTGTGGATTTGTTTCTGTATCTTCTGATCCACTGGTTAGTATACCTGTATTGTGCCAGTACCATGCTGTTTTTGCTACTATTGATCTATAGTATATTTTGAAGTCTAGGATTGTAATACCTCCTGCATGATTCTTATTGCTGAGAACTGCTTTGGCTATTCTGGGCCTTTTTTCTTTTCTCCACTTAAAGTTCATGATTGATTTTTCTAGGTCTATTTTGGCAGAATGGTCATTTTGATGATATTTATTCTCCCTATCCATGAGCACGGGAGATCTTTCCATCTTCCAAGTTCTTCTTCAATTTCTTTCTGTAATGTTTAATAGTTTTTGTTGTAGAGGTCTTTTACATCTTTGGTTAGGTTTATTTCCAGGTATTTTATTGGTTTTGAGGTTATAGTGAATGGAATTATTTTCTTTGCTTCTTTCATTGTGGTTTCATTGTTGGTGTAAAGAATAGCCACTGATTTCTTTAGGTTGATTTTGTAACCTGCGACTTTGCTGAATTTGTTAATAAGCTCCAGAAGTCTTTTTGTTGAGTTCTTTGGATCTTCTAGATAATGGTTCATGTCATCTGGAAATAAGGTAATTTTATTTCTTCTCTTCCTATTTGAATTCTTTTGATTTCCTTCTCTTGTCTTATTGATGCATCAAGAGTCACAAGGACTATATTGAAAAGGAGTGGTGATAGTGGACATTCTTGTCTTGTTCCTGACTTTAGAGAAAATTCTTGCAGTTTTTCCCCATTCAATATAATGTTGGCTTTGGGTTTGTTGTATATTGCCTTAATGATGTTGAAGTATATTCCCTCTATTCCAGTTTTCTGCAGTACTTTTAACATAAATGGGTGTTGGATTTTGTCGAATGCTTTTTCAGCATCTATTGCTATGATGATGTGGTTTTTGTTCTTGGTTCTATTTATGTGGTGAATAACATGTATTGATTTGCGTATGTTGAACCAGCCTAATTTTTCTGGGATGAAACCAACTTGGTCGTGGTGTATTATTCTCTTGATATAGTTTTGAATGTGTATAGCTAGTATTTTGTTTAGAATTTTTGCATCTATGTTCATTAAAGATATTGGTCTGTAGTTTTCCTTTCTTGAGGTATCTTTATTTGGTTTCAGGATTAATGTGATACTGGCCTTGTAGAAGAAATTTGGGAGAGTTCATTTTTTTCAATTTTCTGGAACAAGTTATGCAGTATTGGTATTAGTTGTTCACTGAAGGTTTTGTAGAATTCAGCTGGAAACCCATCTGGGCCTGGGCTTTTCTTTGATGGAAGAATTTTTATCGCCATTTCTATTTCTTTGTTTGCTATAGGTTGGTTTAGGCTTGCTATGTCCTCTTGCTTCAGTTTAGAAAGGTTAACTCTGCTTAGAAATCTATCAATTTCTTCCATGTTTTCTAGTCTATTGGAGTATAAATTTTTAAAATAGTCTTCTATAATCCTTTGAATTTCCCCTCTGTGTATGGTGATGTCTCCTTTTTCATTTCTGATTTTAATAATTTGAGTTGATTCTCTTTTTCTTTTGGTTAGGTTGGCCAGGGGTTTATCAATTCTATTAATCTTTTCAAAGAACCAGCTTTTTTTGTTGATTCTTTGAATTGTTTTTTTTTTTGTTGTTTTGTTTTGTTTTCTACTTCATTTATTTCTGCTCTGATTTTAATAATTTCCTGTCTTCTGCTGGCTTTGGGATTGGACTGTTGCAGTCTTTCTAGGTCCTTGAGTTGTGCCAATAGGATCTGAACTTGGTGATTCTGAGTCCTTCTTATGTGGGCACTCAATGCTATTAACTTTCCTCTTAATACTGCCTTCATAGCGTCCCATAGATTTTGGCAAGTTGTGTATCTGTTTTCATTTATTTCCAAAAATTTCTTTATTTCTTCCCTAATTTCTGCTCTTACCCATTCATCATTCAATAGTGTATCATTCAGTCTCCATGTATTTGCATAGTTTCTTTTGAGTTTCCTATTGTTGATTTCTACTTTATTTCCATTATGGTCTGAAAAGATGCAAGGAATTATATTACATCTTTTGAATTTTCTGGTGCTTTCTTTGTGTCCCAGGATGTAATCTATTTTGGAGAAGGTACCATAGGCTGATGAGAAGAATGTGTATTCTGTAGTTTCTGGCTGAAATATTCCGTATATGTTTATTAGGTCCATTTGGTTTATAGTTTTCTTTAGTTCTAAAGAGTCTTTATTCATCTTTTGCCTTGAAGATCGATCCAGTGGTGTGAGAGGCATATTAAAGTCTCCCAGAATTAATGTATTTGGGTCTATTTGAGATCTGATGTCCAGAAGGGTTTGTTTTACAAATGTGGTTGCACCCACATTTGGGGCATAAACATTTACTATCATTATATCTGGTGGCGTAGCTAGGGTGATGGGTGCAGGAGTCAGGTAAGGTAGAGGATATAATTAGGTTGTGGAAGAATTTAAGTATAATAAGGTTGAATCAGGTTTAGAATGGGAGAAGTTTAGATAGTAGGACTCTTGTATTTATTAAAATATTTAAGTATGGAGATGTGAGAAACTTAGAGATACAGTTAAGGGACAAAGAAAGTTTTGAGGGAAGATAGTAGATAGCCTAAATTAAAGACTTTTGTAGAAGGAGTGTGGGGAAGGAGCAAACACTAATGGATAAAGTAACAAAATAAGGTACAAAGGCTAACTATTATACATCAAATATAAACAACAACGTTAACAAAAACAAAAATAGAACACCAAGAGAGAACAAAATGTGTTAAGAGAATAAACAGAATAAAAATAAAATAAAATAAAATGAACTAACAACTATGTGGTATGAAGTGAAAGCACTAAATAAAGAAACCCAAATAAAAGTAAAAAAAAGTAGAAAATAATAATCCCCCCAAAAAACTAAATAGAAAACAAAACAAACAAAACAAAACAGCAAAAATAAAAAATAAAAAGTGAGAAAAAAAAAAAAAAAACAGTTCTACTACTTTACGAATGTATGGTGTATAGGCCAATGTCTCCTATTTGCTTGCCGGGACCCCTTGTGGCCCTGTGCAGGTATTATGCCTTAAGAGCCCTTCCTGTGACCCTGGAGTTGAACTTGCCCCCTCGGTGTCCACTGGCACCCACAGTTATTGCCCTGTCTGGTGGCACTCACTGTGTGCCTGCTGGGTCCCATGGCTCTTCTGAGCTCACGCTGTTACCTGGCAGCCCAGTCTGGGGCTCTGAAGTTCTGGCAGCTCTTCCATATTCTGCTGATTCTCTGCTCGCACAGTTAGCTTGTCTGCTTCCAAAGCCCTGAAGGTCTCCCTGCGCCTCTGCGAGTGCCTCCTCTGGTGAGCAAAGGATGCCACTCACGTGCTCGGGTGAGCTCGCAGCTGAAGATGTCAGAGCTCTGTGGCCACTTTCAGACTCTTGGGCAAATCAGACTGCCACGAACTGCCGCTCCCAAAAAGCCTCTTTGGGCTGGCGACCGCGGCTGCCTGTGTCTGCAGCTTGCTTGTGAGTTTTTGTGTGTGTTGTGGAGAATCTTGCAGGTCAGAGTTACTGGATTTCTTCTGCCGTAGTCCCCGAGTCTCTTTTGGGTTGTAAGCTAGATTTAATTTTCTTTATTAGGACGCTGCCTTCTCAGTAGTTGAACTTAATTTGCTTCAGCTAGTGAGATATGCTGCATGCCTCCATCACCATTTTGAGTCCCCATGTCATAAGGCATAACTTTAACAAACCAGGATGATAATGTGTGAACTTTATTTTCTCTAAGGAATCTGATTAAGAGAGACGTTCTAATAATCAAACTCGGGATCTTTCTATCTGGTTGGAATTGTATTCATTTGTTTCTATTGGAGCATCTCTGAAATTCTGACTGGACCCAATATGGAATGAGGAATAAAATAAACAGCAAATTTTCAACCGTGGCAATTCAACAGCCTTGGGGATGGTCTAACTAATTAGTTGGTATGAACAATTTCTAAACATGATAGAGACAAATTAAATATCGCCTACCAGAGGTCTTGTAAGGATAGGTAAAGAAGCGGATGTCCACGTTGGGGGGGTATCTAATGAGGGGAGAGGCCTTCCTGGTAGGTCCATGCTGATCTTCTTCTCTGAGGAAGCATCCATATTACTCATGGCCAAAGGTTTCATGGCCAAACTTAATAGATTGAGACAAGAATTACTGAGGCATGGCAAGGGTGTGGAGCTGATCCCTCCCTCCTCCTCCAGATGGAGAGGCATCCATTAGCACACCAGGCCTGGCTGCTTGAGTGACTTATTTCATGAACGAGTTACATATGGGAAATGTTTCTTCCTCCTTCTCTTCTCCCTCTTGGGAAAAGCTGCCCGTTGAAGCAACATTTATCTCTGCTTCTCTATACTGTCATTCTCACCCCCTAGCAGGCTCAAAACCCATAGAAAATTTCAGAAACTGTTTTTATTTTGGGGGGATCTAATATTGCTTATTCAGGCTAGAAATATGTTTGATTTTAAGTCACATTCTCCAACATTTCCCTCTTCTAAACTCCCCTGGGGCCCATTCCACCTGCGCACAGCACTGACTTTCCATTCCTCTCCTTCATGATTACCATTTAAGAGTGCCTATTTCTTGACTCCTTACTTCCAGGGACTTTTCTATTTGGAAGCCCACTTGACAACAGATTCAAGTTCTGTTTTCCAACTCTACCTACAGTAGCCATTTCCAGTGAGAAAGGAGTATTTTGTTTATTCCATAACTTATATTTCAGATTGGATGGTATATTCCAGCCCCTGGGTGGTACAGACCTGGTTAGTGTAGTAGGCCTGTATAAACCACAGTGGGTCAAGGTACTATTACACTAAACAGAGACATACAATAGCCTTATATTTTCATGACCGTTACTTGAGTATAGCCATAACCTTTATCACTTCTGGTGGACAGAAAAAGTCATTGAAACAAGTCTATTGTTTTTGAAGTGTGTATCACCTGCTGGCTCGTAGGATTTTAAATTAAGTTCCCACAGATACAGTCCACTGATCTGAAGGGAACAAGAAGCTCATCTGGTGTGAGGTATGTGTTGGCTCAAGACAGAATGAATGACTCTGCATTCAGGGAAGTCTCATTAGGACCTGAAATCATCAATGATGGAGGTATTTTCACCCAGGCAATTGTCAAAGTCACAAAACAGGACTTTTTCCTTTTTCTGTCTTTCCAGCACCCCACTTTTTTTACACTCAACATCTCCGTTCTACTTTTGATATTAAAGGGTTTGAGTAAATATTTTAAACCAGTGTAGAGTTTGAGAACTGGGAATTATGACTTCATCCAGGTAATCCATATTCTTGTACTCAGGTGAGAGATTGAGTGATTGGGGGAGATACTGGACACAAGGCTGGCTCTGTAGGACTTTGGAGGGTCCGAAGTAGGACAATTTCTCTTTCTACCAGTTCTCTCCACTTTCTTCTGTACATCACCTCTATATTCTTATCTCCTTCTACAGGGCATTTTTTTTTTCTTCCTATTATAAGGACACATGTGCGCTGAGGCCACAAAGATGGAGTTGCCTCTATCAAAGAGATGTCCTCTCCAGGCTTCAGTTCAGGTGTTTGTTGTTCTGTTGTGTTTTACTCATATGATAACAGACTTTCAGACAAGTGTGATTAGAAGGGGCAGCTCTCTTTAAAATTAACAAAGAAAACACACAGTCCTTGTAGGTTTCATAACTAATTGAGCTACTTATGGCAAGTCTCTTCCATGGTCCTATGAAAGTGACCACCTCTAAATATATAGCCACTGCAACCTTATGTTTATAATTCTGAGTGTAGAGTCTGCTCAGATAGCCTCTGTAAAGCTAGAGAAAGCCTACTGAAAAAAAAATAGCCTATTGGAAGGGAACTTGACTGAAGCCCCAAACTTCCTCATTCACTCCTCTTAATTCAGAAAGCACAATTAAAATATAGCTTCTGCCTGTAAAACCCACTTTAGTTTATCCCTCGGAATTTTCAGGAGACACCCACTTGCTAAAGATTAATACTCAGCATGAAGAGGATTAAGTACTTACACAATTCCAGCAGTCAAGAGGAGATTAGGGAAATCATTCTAACTTTTGCTTGTTGGCTCTCAAGTACCCCCAGTACATTATTTGATTTGGGTTAGTTTAGTTTTTTCATTTATACAATGTTGATAAATTTTTAAATAATAATTTATCTACAGTGATGCAGCATAATGTAGTAAGTAGGAACAGGAACTGTGGAATGAGATATCTTAATTTGAATTTTAAAACTACTACCTACTAGCCTTGTGACCTTGCCAAATTTCTTAATTTCTGTGTGTCTGTTTTGTCATCTGTAAAAATGGTTGTGTATAAAATGAATTAATACTTATAAAATTTTAAAAGTAGCCTTTATGTATAATAAGAATAATATAAGTATTTGTTGAATAAAATAATATATTTTGGCTATTGGGAATTGAACCCAGGAGCATTCTACCACTGAGCTACACCTTAAGTGCTTTTTCAAAATTTACTCTTAAATTTTGAAACAGAATTTTGCTAAGTTACTTTAACTTTTAGGTGTACTGGCCTCAAACCTGAGAACTTCCTGTCTTAGCCCTTCAGATACTGGGATTACAGGTATGCATCACCTCTCCCAGTTAATAGTAAATGACACAAAGAAGTTTGACCTGATATTTATTTTATGTTTCCAAACTTTTTTCTCATAAAATATCAGAAAAAAATCAAATTATTTAGAGGTAAAAATATTGGAATCTTTTTTGACTATGTAGTATTGTACATAGATGAATAAACACAGTCACTTAGAAAATGATGTGATAGCTTCCTGTGAGCCATGCAGAAATGAAGATGATTTAAACACTGCTCTTTGAGTTTCAATATAAGGCCTTTCTCTATTATTTTCTAGGCTCTAGAAAAATAATGCCTGTTGCCATCCTTGTATCATTCAGAAATAGTAATCAGAGTAGTAAGCATCAAATTGCCAGCTATTACATTTAGCAACATGAGTGCACAAACTTCTTCCTGATACATAAAGGATGGGAAACTCGAGTTCTGAAAGGAGAAAGATGTTCTAGAGCCAGGATCCAACAAGGTCTGGGTCTCTGACCTCCTGTGGTGGTTTCATGATCTGTGCTTTGAATCATAAGCTGAGCTTGAATAAAGCCATAGTCTGTTCATAATACTCTAGCACGACACCTTGGACTTTGTAACGTGTAAACAGGGAAAATTAGTTCTCCTATTTCTGGAGGCTGTGAAGTCCAAAATCAACGTGTCAGTCCATGTGGAGTATGGTAGAGGCTCACTCTCAGCTTCCTAAACGATATCTTTGTTGCTTTATCCTCACGTGGCTGAGGGAAGAAAATAAAAAGGAGTGTAATGCTTCCTTTAACCTCTTTTAAGATCACCAGCCCAGTCATGTGAGTGACCACTGACTTGAAGGTGATAGCACCTTTTAATTCTATCACATGGGACTTTTGGAGAGACGTAGAGATTCAAACCACAGCAAAGGGAAACATTAGACAGGCCTATTGACACCATCTTCTGAGTACAGAGGTAATAGAGTGAACATTCCAGGCAGGAACTAGGGAATGCATCAGTGGAAAGCGGGTTGCCTTTTAAACCTGTTTTCTTGTCATCTTCCAGATGTTCTCTTTCTTTCCTATATTTATCTTCCCTACTAAAAGGAAGTAAAATTTTGCTGTGAGTGAAAATAACATTGATTTAGCTTCTTAGTTCTTTCCATCTGCTAAGTGATAGAAAAACGTCTTTGAGTGTATGTGTGTGTATGTGTGTGTGTGCATGTGTCTGTATATATTCCTTTTCTAATTGGCTTTTTGGCTTTTTTTTTTTTTTCGTTACTGGGGTTCCTGGAAACCCTTCTACCTCCAGACTACACTCCCAGACCTATTTCATTTTTGGAAACAGGGTCTCTTAAGCCAGTGAGGCTGGCTTCGAACCTGCGCGATCCTCCTGTCTCCGCCTCCCAAGCGCGGGGATTTCAAGCGTGCGCCACCACACCCGGCTCTAATTGGCTCTTTTAACACGTATTTTTCTATTGTCACATTACTTTCCCAAACCAACACCATTTACACACACACACACACACACACACACACACACACACACACACTCGTGCACCCTTTACCCTTTGAATTTTTTTTTTATCTTATGGGTTACTGACATTTCTTGTGTAGAATATTGGCAAAGTTGCTATTCTTTGCATGGAGTTTATTTTCCTTAACTTAAATTTATTCTATTTAGCTGAAAGCATTAAAGTTAACCATATTTTATGTAATTTCTTTCAAAATAAGCTGAGACTGAAATTCATTAGTTCCTGTACATAAGCACGCTATCAGGCAATGTTGCAAATTCCAGTTTCTAGGTCTTTCTAGAGGGTAGGATGCTGAGTGGCTAGCATTTTTTCACTTTGCTAATATGGTTTATATGCACTGGTTTATAGATCAGGCTGAGTGAGCCTCAAGACAGTCAATATGCATTAGTGTGGCCCTCCAGTTGTGATCAAGGCTCTTATTTTTCCCAATTTAAAAATGTTTTTATTGTAGTAAGATATACATAAAGTTTATTATGTGAACCATCTCTTAGTATACATTCAGTGGTATTAAGTACACTGGTAATGTTGTGTAACCATCACCACTATCCATCTCTATAACTCTTCTCTTGAAAAACTGAGACTCTTTATCCACTAAAGAAGAACCCCTACTTACCTTCCCCTCAGCTCCTGAAATCCACCATTCTGCTTTTTGTCTTTATGATTTTTCCTATTCTAAGTACCTCATCTATGTGGAACCACCTAGTATTTGTCCGTCTTATGTTATTTAACATAACATCCTTAAGAGTTTTATCTATGCCATAATATGACAGAATGTCCTTTTGTAAGGCTAAAATATAGTTCCGTATATGTGTGTGTGTGTGTGTGTGTGTGTGTGTACATGTGTATATGTGTCTTTATGTCATATTTTGTTTATTTCTTGTGTTTCCTTCAATGTTTTAGGTAATGGAAATAATGTTATAACATTCATGTACAAATATCTCTTCAAGGCCCTTTCATCAGTTCTGGGTATATGTTGCTGAGCCTATAGTAATTTTATTTTTAATGTTAGGGGGAACAGCCATGATTTATTTTGACAGTGGTTATATCTATTTATATCCCCACTAACAATGCCCACAAGTCCAATTTCTCCACATTCTCACACTTTTACTTTTTGCAATCATAGCCATCCTAGTGGGTATAAGGCAGCATCTCATTGTAGTGTTGATGTGCATTTCCCAATTAATTATTGATGCTGAGCGTATTTCGTGTGCTTTGGGGCCAGTTGTGTATCATCTTTGGAGACGTGTCCATTCAGCTCCTTTCCCTGATGCTTCTCCTTGGACTGTTCTGTGCCCATGTCTCCCTCTGCTTACATGTTCAGTAGCTTCCCTAGAGCCTCCTGACGGTGGGACAGGGCAGGAAGTGAATGCAGGGCCTGAGCAGATGGATTTCCAGGCCTCTCCTGTCTTTTCAATGTATCTTAATATACTGCCTCCCTCATATTTCCGAAGCAGAGAATCCACTGGTTAAAAATATTTTGAACCAGTGGTGTATGAGTCAAGAGTGCAGTGTTGAGTCAGAGATGGGCACAAAGTTTTTGTCAAAAATAGACGGTGAAACCTTTGAAAAATTATGTTAATTTCAGAGGCTTAATTTTTATTTAAAAAAAGAAAACGTTTTGACTAGCGAACCTCCAAATTTTTCTTCCACTCTAACTTTGTGTGATTCACCAGGACTAACTGAAATTGCTTAATATCAGAACCATAGCTGTTATTAAAATAAAGATGTAGACGGCAGCAAGAGAATATCAGGTAAGTGGTAGCAAAAGCCAGGAAGGAAGAATGAAGCGTGAAACAACATGTTTATCACATACTCATTTTACATGTGAGGAAACGTGACCCTGTGGCCCCAAACTGTCACAAAATATTACGAGATTTTTGTCTTGATTTTCCATGTTGACCAGGCATTAAAGCAGAGAAAATGCCTGATACTGTGAATTTAGAAAGAATTCTAGAACTCAATTAAGCAGGAAATTTGGTAGGTGCCGACATTTGGTCTCTCAGGAAAATCATGACGACAATTGCTTATGTTGATTTCCTGCAGACAGTCTAAAATGCTGAATTCCCAGAATCTTATCCTTAGATAATTAGACAGGCCTGAGAGTTTTGACTGCTTAATTAGGATCAGGGGAAATAAACAGTAGAACCTAAATATATTTTAAATATAGTTTTAAAAATCTGCTGAGATCTGTTTTCATATTTGCTTCAGTAGGAGGAAGGCCTACTTTTCCAGAAGTTCTACCTTTCTGTCCATCTCTATTTTTTTTTAATTTGCTGGAAGAAATGATTTTCCCAGAAAATTACATATCCAAAATAAGGTGGCTCAGCACTGTACAAATAATGTACACATTATTAATTAAAAAGAAAGAGGCAAAATTGATCTAAGTCAAATATGGTGACTTCCCTGGTTCTTTCAGAAAAAATATATTTCTGTAGAACTTCATGAACTCTATATGAGAAGTGTATGGACACTGGCCAAAAGAAGCTTCTCTGAGTGCAAACTTGGAACTCAGATGAGTTGACTCTTGTGTGAGAGAAGGAACAGCCTTTGGGAATTTTGTGATTTAGTCCTTCCCATTCATCTGAGTGCTTTGTGAAAGGGGAAAATGATCACTTTATATTAGTTTCACAAAGGTCATCAACTTCACTCTCATGCAGTGATTTTTCATTTTTTATGAGTGAGAATTGTAGAGGTGCCTCTGTATCCTGAAGGCAGAGAACCTGGTCCTTAGAGAGCTAAGAGCAGACTCCAGTAAACAACGTTCTACTGATTAACGAGCTTTGCCCCATTACTTCCTGGAAAGTTCCTCAGGTGAGCAGTTTTCTCATAATTTCATTTTAGAAGAATGAGAGTTAAGGGACCTTGATATAACCACGCTGCACCCTTCAGTCATCTTGTCTGGATAGCTTTCACTTTGCAGGGAGTTTCAAAAGAAAAAGGAGGAAGATTGAACTTTTTAAATTCCATGAAGGCAGCATACATTTTAAAAACACCATATTGTAAAATCAGGAAAGCCATCTAATGAGTGGTTTTTTTATTAGGCCACCTTGACTGTTATTTTATTCATCTTTTTATCTTGACCAAATTTACTTTGCTCATCAGGAGAGAGGTAAGAATGTCAAATTGAAAGGAATAGTGAATGATAAGAAGATGATGATTTGAATATCCATATGAGCCTCTGAATTCTGCTCTCAAACATGAGAAATGAAGGATATTTGCCACTATGTTGAAATTCAAACAAAACAGAGTTGGGGGGAGAGCATTGTTAAAGGTGAATTTTCAGTATTCATGATTCTAATCTATTCTTTGTAAGAAGAAGCTCAAAGCTCTTTTCCATTTAGTGCTACCCTTGAGAAAGAGAAATTGAGATTAAAAGGTCAAAGTTAAGAAAATGTTATTGCTGAGTGAAGGCAAATAGAATCTTACCGCTTGATGGAAAGCTGAGGTCTTTCAGAGTCCCCTTAGTTTTACTTGGTGAGAATTCAGCCCCAGGGGAGCCAGCTCAGCTCTCTGTTGCTATGACTTTGAAGATGCTTGGGAACCACTTAGATCACAGGCATAGATAGTTTTATGTAGAATTTGAGTGTGGTATTTTGTTCCAAACTGGTACATTTTTATGGCCAATGTGTTCCTTTGGTATGAATGACTATTCCATCCTACTGTGTCTGAGGCTTGATACCTCGGATAATGATCCCTTAGATCATTACATCATCAAGGAACAGAGTTTTTGTAGGTTTTAGATTATCTAATGTAAAGGCTAAATGTTCACTCCAAACCATTTCAAGAACAAAATCCATTTCTTCGCAATGTAATTAATTTTAGCATATTTAGCTGATCTCCAGAAAATTCTTCTTTCCCCTTGCTCTATGAAAGTCAAAGAGCCACACACATCAAACAGAAAGGCTTTAAAGAACCCTGATGACAATCAGGATAATAGCACATTGACCTTGGACAAGTTACCAAGATAATTTTCTTCTACAGCCTACCTTGTCAGTGTCCCACCAAAATCTCCTGTTTACCTCCATGTCATCAGCAGGAGGACCTGTTCTGTATGAAGGTGTTTACTTCCTTGGAGAGTGTGAGCTGCACCCACATCCCCTCACTGCAAGTACAGCTGGTGATGCCAGAGTACAGTAATGACAAGCAGCCAAACAGGAATGAAAACTGGTAGGTGGTAGATATACACATATGTAACATAGAATTTTTTATACTTTTCTGATGTTCTAATAGCTTTATAATTACATGTTGGATAAGATAATATGTAAAAAGCATGCAAGAAAAATATTTACCGGGTTGTTCAATAAAGGTGAAGTTACAAAATAGTGTACTCTTTAATCACAGGTTTGTATTTATTATGTGTGTTTAGTGCACATATGTGTACAGACGTACACACAAAGATAGAAAGAGAGCTCGTATCTATGTGATAAATGCATTTCTATGAGGAGAGAAGCATATGCCACTTTCAATTCCTTTACTTATATTAAGTAAAATATATCTAGAAGAAAATACATAAAAAGGTACTGATTTTTGCCTATTGGTAGTGGCCATACAGAAAATATTTTAAATCAAATTCCTTCTTCCTATCTTAATTCTCACTTTCTATAAGACCTCCTACATTTTCATTTCTGTCCCCCATTCCTTCACCATTATGTTTATGTCTTTTCTCCTTTTTTATCTTTATTTTTTTACTTTTATTTCATCTCCAAAATCAACTTACTTATATTAATTTATAATATACTCATATTATCATACATAATATTCCACTATCATTTCTTCTTAAAATAGAATAGTAGAGATTTTTAATAATTACTTTTATAGTAATTGTTAAAATATATTTTGCTCTTTAACTATCATTGTAATTTGCAGAAACTATATTTTACTAAAGATGTATGGGGGCATACTTAAAATCCTGATTACATGGAACAGATGCTTTTACCCATGGTTTATATTTTATCATAAAGAGATAACTATTAGACACAGGACTCTCATAGAAAGAGAAAGCAGAAGCACAAAACTAAGAACCCTGAAAACATAAGAAAAAAGGCCAAAAAGATAACAATAAATACTCACCACCCCATAACAATGAAAGTCACTGATAGAGATGTATAGAAAATACCAGAATAATTCAGAAATTTAATTATTAATATGATCAAAGGGCTTAAAATAAAATAAGACTACACAGGATGTGAAAGGTCATGCTAATAAAGAAATGAAACCCCGAAAAAGATCCAAACAGAAGCCCTAAATGAAATGAAAGACAAAATAAATCAAATATAAAATTCAATAGAGAGTATCACCAACAGACTAAACCACATGGAAAATAGTGTCTCAGGTTTAGAAGATCATGTATTTAAACTTCAACACACATCCAGTAATAAGTGAAAAAAACATTAAGAGACCATGATTAGAGCCATTAAAGACATCACTGACAATAATTGACATCGACATAAATTAACTTAGTACTTTTCTGTACTCTCCAAATATCCTAGAGTATATCCATTATAGAGTCAGATTAAAAATATTATGTACTTGCTGGGCATGGTGTCACATATTTGTAACCCCAGCATTTGGGAGGCTAAGACAGGATGATTGCAGTTCCAGGACAGCTTCAGCTACCTAGTGAGGCCCTTTGTAACTCAGTGCGACCCTGTTTCAAAATAAAGAATAAAAAATAGGGCTGGAGATGTAGCTTGGAGGTAGAATGTCCCTGGGTTCCATCCTCAGTACCGCATAATATATGCATATTATATACTGATTTGAAGAATGTTTAATGGCAGGGTAATAAAGGTTTTCGTAGTTGTTGTTTTATTATACGAGTACAACCAAAAACTATACATGTGACATTGGGGGCTTTTAAGTGTTTTACATTGTTGAAAACTAAGGGGAAACAGATAGGAGTATATTGGAAGTTAAATCACAAGAGTAATGATGCCTATCTCTCAGAGGTGCTTTTATGAAGATTTTTTAGTTCTAAAGCTTTTTGTTTGTCTAGATTTTCTGCAAGCACATTTATTATTTTTATTATCAAACAAAACCGTTTATTTTAAAGGGAGAAAGACCAAGCTTTTGTTCCAGGCCCTAGACATTTTGTATTTATGTTTCTTATAGGACTATTATAAGCCAAATGGAATAATGTCTGAGAAAACACATTTTAAAATATAGAAGCATAGAAATTATAAGACGTACTAGGGTAATTTTCCTACAGCTTTTCAAATCAAAGAGGTTATTTTAAGCCTTAAGAATATGAGGCTCTTGATACAAATACAATCTTCAGGCTCTACCAATTTTTCACCTTTCATGAGACTCATTTTTCACTGAATAGCCAGAGCGTAACAAGCTTCATATATCATTATCTAAGTTGAAGAGCAGCAAGAATCCATAGCAGGGGAGAATTTTATTAATTCGTTGTATGCCAGAACACTCTTTATTTCACACTCTGAGCCCAGAGTAGCATCACTAAATGGAAACACGTAGAATATGTAGGTGGACTTGACATTTGTACGTAGAGTCAACTGTGAGGACTATCAGGGCCCTTAGAGCTTGCAGTGGCTAGGCCATCACTAATGCCTTTTTCTTTCTGCACACTCAGGCCAGCCCTCCACTAAGAGAAGTCTCTTCCTCCATCCACTTGAATCTGAACTAGTAGATTATTAGAGAAGAATGTTATGTCTGCTGTGGGGCTCTCCTTTAGCAGGACTGGCTAATTTTTATGCCCTCCTCTAAGCTGTCATATAGAAAGTCTAGGTTACTCCAGTGGAAAGAGCAATGAGGCACCTCAGGTGTAACTCTCTTCTACCCTGAACTTCCATTTCTTCCATCTCTCTTCCTCTGACAAATGCAAAGCATTTGCATGTGTTGGGGATGGCGACATTATCCCACTCTGTTAGGAACCAAGTGGCAAGTGTAATTTCTATTTTGAGAGTGACACTGAGTATATTAGATGAATCAAGATTCCCTTTGGCACCAGCTCTAAGCTGCTTTCTCTGATCAGCTTTACCCTAATAGGACTTTTGCATTCTCCATCTTTCAAGCTTGATGTATTATCAGTCCATCACATCTAGACATCTGAGGATTTCCTTACCTGTGTAATTAGAACAATGGCCAAGGCTGATTCTACCATGGATCACTGAATTTTGTCTGCATGGCTGGGAGCCATTTTAACTGGGTGCCCTTATCTCTAGTTTGGCAAAGCGTTCTGATACAATCAGCCTCTTCAAGGCAAGTATAATCAACTTCTGGGTTTCAGTGGGCATGATGCTCATTTATATTTTATCCTAAACATTGATTTAAAGGCGGCTGTAATTCTCTTAATAGAAAGTAAAATTCCAGCTTCAAGCTGTTAATATAAATAAAAGTATTGATCATCACGCAGGGTAGATAATGATCACTTCTGTCAGTCGACAATTACTCTCGAAATTTGTGAAGTAACGGGAAATTTGGTAATAGTGGCAATGCCGATGCCTGCCATATTTTTACTTATTTATTTTTGCTCTGTGCAAATTATAAACATTATTCAAAGTGTATCTAGAAACCAAGTGTATAAAATTTAAATATTAAAGATAAAACTATATTTTACCTTAAAAATTGAAAAAAAAAGCCACACACATGAACAGAACTATGTAACGCATGCCTCTGAGCTGACTACCAGAAGCTTCTACACTGTAGAAGCAGAAAAAAAATCCTGCTTTGTTATAATAAAAGTGTGGGTGGCTTCAAATATGTGAGCATTCTGTGAAAACTGATAACAAGAACAAGCAAATGATTATACAATATTCCATTAGTGCTTCCGATGTTCTGTCTCATCTTTCGTTTTGGAACATAAATTACTCATATCTGTCATTCATATCCAACAGCTTTCTTATTTAAATTCCTATTCATCTCCCAAATATTGTGGTCCCTATACCATTTGTCTCTCCATCACCACATGCAATTCTTCTACCCCCTGCATTAGGAACTGGTATCTTTGAACAGTCACGTAAGTTGTACAAGATCATACAGTTATTACATAATGCAACTGGAGAGTAAAACCTTGTGTCTGTCTCTGGTTCCAAAGTCCTTGTATGAACCACCAGATTACATAGTCAAACATTTTTTGAAATTATAGTCTGGTTCCTTCCCAGACCATTTTCATGTATACGTCTGCTCTAAATTCCCTGTAGGTAGAAGATTTTTGCTTTCCCTTTAGCTAATAAAAACTCTCATAGGCTTAATAAATGTTTTCTCTTTTTTCTTCTAAAGACAACATAAATTCCTTTGCTCCCATTATCCATTCACATCTAATGTGCCAAACATAAATTATTCCCATTTGTTCTCCCTCTATTTCCCTTCTCATTTTATCATAAAAGAGGCTCCTCATCCTGCCAGTGGCTAATTTCTCAATGTACTCTGCACTGCATACTCCCCGCCACTCTGTCCTCCAGGATTCTCGCCCTTGCCTTCTCTCTCTCCTCTCTGCAGCTACCCTTCCCATGGCTTTTGCACAATACTCTTATAGTAAAAACAAAACAAAACAAAAGCCAAGCAAACAATAACAAAAAAAAAACCCTCAACCTATGTTCTTCTCTGCCTATGCTATTTCACTTCCTCTCAAAATCAACCGCCCTGAAAGCTTTCTGAGTATTCTGCTTCCATTTCCTCATGCTGTATCTATTCCTCAGCCTCTGCAATGTGGGTTAGCCATCTCCACTCCCACTGCCAAATGGACGCTCTCATTGAACACCAGGGTCATTTTGTCATACTTAACGTATTTGCTCTTAGGCTCCGTCTGATGCTATTTACAACCCACTTCTCAAAATCTCACTTATTGCCTTTCTTCTGTGTGCAAAACATCCTCGCGGTCCTGTCCTAGTTCCCTAGGGGCTTGTCTCTCCGAGTCTCCTTAGCAGACCCTGTTTGCTTCCACCCATCTCTTAAATGTTCAGATGCCTCACTCTAAATTTAGTGTCCTTCCTTCTTTTTTCCTTCTAGACATGTTTGGAATACATCCATTTCTCTCTCTAACACTTCCAGGACCTTCAATTCCCATGATAGCATTCAACCTAGCCTCTGCTTTCAGACATGCACTACTGATTATTCCCAAATACAAGCCTGATCATGTCATTTCCCTGCTTAAAAACCTTTAATGTTTTTTCTCCTATTTTGGGGCAAACTCAAACTGCTTTCCATGGTTAAAGCTTTGGAGCTGGGACAAATGAATGTCGACACAGAGAGGTAGGATTTAGAATCCCAGCAGTATGCAGGGTGTCGTGGAGATAGCCCCTTGTTGTGGTATATGGATAAGTACTGTTTCTTGCAGACTGAGCCTATGATACACATTTCTATTATGAATCTGAAGAGGCTGTGTGGCCTTAACAAGTGGACTCCAGTTACAACAGGAGTTTATTCTTTTTCTTTGCATACTGATTTCAGGTAGATGTTCTATATGACGGAGAACTTTTCTCTACCTGGGATCAGGGAAGCCCTAGGGTTTCATTGTTCTTTGAATGCAGCTGACTGAAAGCTAAAATGAGCTCAGAGGCCTGCAGGCACCTGTGATTTCTACTTTTCTTCTCTTCATGATAACTATTTGCAAGGTCATACCTAGAGAAAATGGTGTTAAAAAATGTCATTTCTGAGTAGGAAGCTGTATTGTCACTAAAGAAAAGTGGAAGAGGGTACATATCATTTTCTTGAATGACTTTGTTTTGTTTTAAAAAACCTAACCAAGTTAAGGAAACAAAAAGAATAAGACTGGGCTGGGAAGTCCAGATACACAGTATCTTAAAGGCTCCTGGGTCTCTCACACACACACTGGAAATGAAGGTAGGTTAGTGTTATCTGTAGAAAGCTACTTTCCTGCATCCACACAAAGACATGCTCCTTGGGACACTGGTCATGCAAAGCCAACTAAGCCAGCTGAGGCTGATGATGTCACTGTTTCTGCAGTCTAACCCCTCTCTGATTGGTCCAAAATTTTATGGAGATAATTAGGTGAGCTTTCATTTTACTATGTTTTTAAAAGTCTGTATGCTATTTTTGGTTCTTTGCTTATCCTGGTAGTGAAGGTGTGAGATGCAGAAAGGCAGGAGAGGGACACTGTCACTCGACACATATGCCGGTCGCCCCAATGAAGAGCAAATGAAGGCTCAGGCTCCTCTCAGCTTCTGCTCTGAGGCCTGGGGTCCAGCTGGCTTTCCTCCATGTTGTGGAGCTTAGTACTGAGAACTCAGCGGTGGGCAGCAGCTTCCTCTGTGTCCTGGCTATGAACCCCTTCTGCTCATGACCCAGGTTTCCCACTCTGACTCCTTCCCCCTTGCCATTCTGGCTTCTCACCCCAGTCACAACCTTGGAAGCCGGGCTCCTTGTTGGCCTGGTTTGAGCAGTCATTCTCTCACTCTGCTTAACACTGCATACAGCCCCATTCTGAGTGAGACTCCTTAAAGCCTGGCAGGCAGACACATTCCTACTGTGCAAACCAAACCTACTCCACAATCACCAGAGGAGGAAACATTCTAGCCACCCAGCCGTTCTCTGTATTCTGCAGACGCGGTCATGCCTTGAGTGACTTAGAACTTCCCTGTGAGCCAAGGAGATGCACCCTAGGGCCCCTTTCATGTCTCTGCAGAGGCAGAGGAGAGCACTCTCTGGTGGGTCCCCTGTGGAGCCCAGAGTTCTTACAATCCAGTCAGCAAGAACAAGTAGACTTCAAGGACAATCGCCCATGGCTGCGTCAAACCCAACTTCGGTTTCTTCAGGGAGTAGATGATACTATAGAGAATTGGAGTTGAAAACTCTACTCTAAAACCTTGAAGCTGAAATCATTCCTCCTGAGGTACACCCAGATTTCTGGAGTCCAGAGAACACCCTGCAGGACACTAGAAGACATATAAAGCAATGGGACAAGAGCACAGCAAAAAAAGGCTTCCTGGGAGACTTCATACAAACCGTTTAAACCATAGATGAAAGGAAATAGGAAGATCCCAGAGCATTAAACAAAGCATATTTAAGGAGCCAGGGTCTACGAAAGGCAAAGACTCCTCTATCTCTTTGGAGTGCCAATGCGAGAGAGTCCTATAGCCTGGGGACGGGAGCTTTGGTTGTGTTTTTGATCAGTGTTAGTGCACTCATGAGTAGGAGTGGATTCAAGCCTCTTGTTCTTGGGAGCTTTCCTGCCCATCCCATTTCATCTTATCACCTGCTGCTTTCAGGTTGTTCTAAGAGAAAGAATTTGAGAAAGAAAAAGAGTTGGAAACATCAGCAAGTGTGTTGTTTTCCATAACAAATCACCACAAACTGTGTGGCCTAAAACAGCAGAAACTGACACTCTCCCAGCTTTGGGTGCCAGGAGCCTGAACTCAAGTTTTGGCAGGGCAGCCCTCCTCTGCAGCCTCTGGGGGCGAGGCCCTCCCTGCCTCTTCAGCTTCTGCCGGCTCTATGCATTCTTTGTCTTGTAGTAGTGTATCTTCTGCATCTCCTTCCATCTTCGCGTGGCTTTCTCTACGTGGTGTCTTATCTTTTAAAGATAATTGACTTTAGCTTTGGGGCCTGCACTTGTTTAGGGTGGTCTCATATTGTGGCCCTTAACTACACTGGCAAAGTTGCTTTTTCTAGATAAGGTCCCCATCCCCTGGTCCTGATGGACATATCTTTTGAGGGACCACCATTCAACCAGGCACAGAAACCTAGAGCAAATGCCCTCTAAGACAGTATTGAAGATAGAATCTGCTTCTTCAGCCTTGGTAGCTCAAAAGCTGTCCTTGAATGGAATTGCTCGTCTGGGCTGTCTTCAGATATTTTACTCAGGGATCATTAGCTCTTTTCCTTATAACCATCCAACCACACTCACCCTCTTTCAGGTCCCTGAATTCATTTAAACCCCTCCCAGCTTTAGAGTCTTTGCATTTTCTGTGAGAAATTCCAGTTTCGGCCTTTTTTCAGGGCTCATTACTCAGTCTATAGTTGCCATTTCTAATGTTTACCTTCTCCCAGAGAGAGCTGCTCTGACCACACTGCTAATTTTTTATTTTGGTTTCTTCATTGATTATAGTAATTGAAGTACAATGTGATGCTCTGATTTATTTTCACACTGGATAATGATCAAAATAGAGAAAATAGCATTTCCATCACTTTCACCATCATTATTTATGATGAGTCATTCAAATCCTAACTCCTTTGGGATGAACAATGCATTATGGTTAACTACATTCACTCTGCTGTACAGTGAGGCACCAGAACTTATTCCTTTCAGCTAATTGTAACATCATATTGAAAAACTAGTCTCTCCTCCTCCTCTTCTGAGTCCTTGGTAAACACTATCTGCTCTCAACTTCTATGAAATAAACTCATAGATTTCATATATAAAATCATGTTTATCTTTTTGTGTCTGATTTATTTCATATAACATAATGATCCCCAGGTCCATCCAGATCGTTACAAATTATAGGAGTCCATCCTTTTTATAGATGCATAGTATTCTGTCATGTATATATACAGCACTTTCTTATCTCTTCATCCATGTATGGACATTTATGTCTTGATTATTGTGAATAGGGATGCAAAAAAGATGGAGTCCAAGTGTCACGGTGACATCCCAATTTCCATCAGAGAGGTACAGATCAAAATCGAAATGAGCGATCATCTCACCACAGTTGACTATTATCAAATGGAAAAAAATGACTCTTGGTGGATACGGAGAAAGAGACCTTTATCTATTGCTGATGAAAATGTAAATTAGTATTGCCATTATGGAAAATAGTATGCAGTTTCCTCAAAAAACTAAAAATAGAGAGTTTCCCTCTTCCCCTCTCCCATCCCCTCAGTTAGGTTGCCCCAATAGGATGTATGGATGTAGTGCACCAATAAAAAAATAAAAAAAAAACTAAAAATAGAACTACTCTATGATATAGCACTCCCGCTATTGGGTTTTTACACATTACTATTACTATATTTTTTTTTAAAAAAACAACCACTATTTGTTTCCTTCAAAACATTGATCATAATTTTTGATTATTCAATTAGCTTTCCCATTACTACTAATTAAACTGCCAACTGGGAAAGGAACAAGCTAACCTTTTCACTCCAAGTACTTACCACCAGATACAGTGTCGAGTTCTTGGCAAACGATTGGTGAATGCATTGTATATGTTAAATGCACATAATATATTATTTCTGACATCATTTTTACTTCCTGATTGTACTAATATTATCCTTTCTTGGACTTAACTTCCCCAAGTAATCATTCACACTTTTATTCCTCATTTTTATCTAAGTACTATTAGAATAATAATCAATGAAGATTCTTATGTTTAACTCCTCTAAACAGTTTACCCTGTAAACTCTCTAATCAGCTTTATATCACTTCTTCTTAACTCAGCTTTATATCACTGTGACAAATATCTGAGGAAAACAATTTGAAGGAGGAAAGATTTATTTTGGTTCATGGTTTCAGAGGTTTCAGTCTATGGTTGTTTGTCTCTAAGGCAGAAATATGCTCAGCTCACAGCAGTAGGGAAGCAGAGAAGGGGGAGGGGTAGGAGACACCACGGGGAATATATACTCCTCAAGGGCATGCCTCTGGGGACCTACTTTCTCCATCCATGTCTCCAGCTGACAATTTTCACTACTTCTCAACAGTCTATTCAGTCACCAGTGGATTAATCTGTTAATGAGCCCTCATGGCCCAGTTACTTCCCCAAGACTCAACATCTGGACTTTGCTGCCCTGGGAATCAGGCTTCCAACATATTTGAGAGATGTTCCAGATGTTAACCATAATACTCTCTTAAGCCTATTTTAATTGAGGGTGAAACCACTAAACAGTTGTTTTTTTGCACTGAGTATAGGCTGGGGTGTCTGTGGTACCCAGTGGTGTTTTGTGGTCCAGGAGTATTAGGAATAAGAGATAAGGGGAGGCCATAGTTTTAAGAGCAAATGCCCTGCCTTTAAGGGATAGCAGCAAAGACAATGAGCAGCCATCCCCATGTTCTAATTTGCTTCTGAATTTTTTCCAATAAATTAGCAACCCTTTTGCCTTGGGCCCTCAAGCATTTCTCAAACATTGGGGAAGAATCTTTTATAAATAAAGCTTTCTTCTTTATTGTCCTTGCCTAAATGATATATTCTATTGTAAAAATTCAAGCATTATAAAAGTAAACCCCACTGCTGAGAAATATAATGCATTTTATTAGGTAAGTGTGATTCCAGGCCACTCTCTATGCATATATACATAAGGGAAAAATGCAGGGTTAGGTAAGTAGACTGAGAAGTGATTTTCATAGCAAGGGGAAGACACATCCTATAAAATAATATTTTGTAAATAGGTATGAAAAATTTTTTATGTCTAATCAGAAGGGAATGAAGGTGGCTTGAAAATCAAGTATTTGGCCAATTTCAACAAAAAACATTACATTCTAAATGAACCTTCTAAAATTAGAGAGAATGTTTATTTAAAGTGATATTTACAATTGCTATAGGTGTTTACTATTCAGCCTACCTTTAAAATGAATATACCACAGCAATTTTTTACCCTTTTTTTTTTAACTCTCCAGACACTTGTTTACTCCAGTGTCTCCATTTTGGCTTTCTGTATTGAATGTTTGTAGGAAGCCTTTGATTCCTAGAGCTCTTAGTGTGGCACGGTTTCAAGCACAATCTTGTACAGGAATGATGAGGACAGATGTACTCACCTTCTTCCCAATCTTTATCTTAATTGATTTTTTCTATTACTAGTTTGTTTAAGCTTTCCTCGTGAAGAATATTAAATTTCATCATTTTTGTGTCATGATTTCTCTTTTATTCTGTTAATTATATGAACTTAGTTTTAAATATTTGAGCTAATTTTACTTCACTGGGATAGAGCCCAATTTAATATTTGAGAATGTCAGTTAACTTTTTATGTCTTTCTCCCTTAAGGATATTGGTATTGTAATATTGTTGCTTTGTTTTAGTGTCATATTTATGCTGGCCTATTCAAATCAACTGATAGTATGGAGCAAAATACTTCTTAAAAGCTTCTTAATTTCCTGAAGCAAATCTACTCTTTTTTTTAATCAGACACATAAATGATGCATTCAAATGAATTTTGCTACAGAGTATGAGAGGAATATTATGTGATATATACATGGGAAGTCACTACCCCTATTTTTGCATTTTTTACTCTCATAACATCTTGTCTGTGAATCCTGAATTTCGCTCCACTTCTAGAGGCAAGTTATCTTTTTCTGGACTTGTCTTTTATCTATCTTCTAAATTTAGCTTTACATATTTGACCTCATCAAATACCCCTCTTCATTTCAGTTTCTTTCCTTCAAAAATATTCCTAAGTTTCTTTCTCAGGGGAGTTCCAACTCAATTTCCTTACTTAATGTCAATTCATTTTTATTAAATCACTTTGATTTTTTTAAAAACGTGTTTTTAAAGAAGTTAGAATATTGCCTTTCTCTACAGTATCCCCTATGCCACAAGCTCTTCTACAGTTGAAACTGCCCTTCCCCCAACAGGTAGCATCTAATTCTTTCCTTCTCAAGGATAGGCTAGAATTAGCAGTACCCTTGGAACCAAAAGAATATAGCAGATGAGACGTGGTGAACTTTCATTCAGAAGGGGCAGTGTAATTTTGCTTTGCTCTTTGGAGTGTTGGTCCTCTGGGTGCCTCCTCTAGGCATTCCCCCCTCACAGAATCAGCCTGTTCTGTGTTTAAAGTACCAAGCTCATGGAGAGTTTCTGCTTAGCCTTTCAGCCATCCCGGTCTGGGTAGCTAATCTGTGAATGAGGAAACTCGACCATAATTCTGGCCTCTAGCCTTTTCCCTATTCAACAGCAATTCAGTCTTTCCAGCTAGCTCCCAACCATTGAGAATCATAAAAAGAAGTCATTATTGCTCCTGTCTAAAATTTTGACTTAATAAACTTATGAGCTTAAATAATAAAATAAACTTAAATAATAAAATGGATGCTGTTACATGTCATTATTTTTAAGGCAGTTTGTAACAGAGCAAATGATCAATAGAAAAAGAACAGAAAAGACTATGCATGTTCATTTTTCTGTTTTGACCCAGGAATCCCATTAGGTCTTTTCCAATCATGACAGTTTCCCCAAGATATTTTTATGTGGGAGGCAGCAGATGTCTATGAAATGGAGAGGAAGTCTCTGGTTTTAGTTCTGATTCTAACTTGCAGATCAAATCTGAGTATGTCAATTCATCATGGCAACTCAAATGTCTCCATCAAAGGGGAAGGGGAAGAGTGAGGGTCACTGAAGGAATTACCACCATCTGGGCTTTGGGTACGTATGTGAAAATACAAAAGTCAATTTCAGTATTCTGTATGGGGAGAGAGGCAGGAGGGCACCAAGTATTGTGTCCATGTATGTCACTGCCAACATGATTTATATTATGATATAAGATTATAATGTGCTTTGCTCTTTTTTTTTAAAAAAACGCATATTTTTTAAAAGTCTATCTAAAACTTTAGACTCCTGGGTTGTGTATAGGATATTTTTGTTGCTTTTTTTAGGCACAACTTTACCTGTCTTTACCATATCGTTGTCCTAGGAGATTGAGCTCTATAAACAGCATCTATAGTCTCCTTGATTTTCCAGTTTTCAGTTGGGGCTGACTTATAGGGAGCACTGGAAGGAGATTGGAGAAAGAAGGAGATTAAAATTGGGTATTTATGTTCTCATCTCTTCCTCAGTATTACTATTAAGTTAGTCATGTCCCTCAATATGTTTAACACCCCAAGGGTTGGTAATCAGTACTCTATACAAATCCCCATCTTCAAGCAAGTAACCACTTTCTACCCTATTCTTTCAAACTTAGGGATGATAACTGTAGCTGACTATCACTAACCCCAGGGTAGTTCATCAGCACTCGTCTTTTCTTTACCTGCTTCTCATACCTTAGTAATTAGTGTTATTGTTTGGACTGTTATGGTTTGGGAGAACTGTTCCTGGGACTCTTGTTAGACTCCCGGAAACTGTTTCCGTAAACCGCGGGTTCTTGTTCAGATTTGGGATTGATATACACTAGACTCTGGCTGAAGACTTAAATGAGTTTATTATTACAAAGATATAAATACAAGTTGTAACGGTTATGGCACCATTAGAAAGAGGGAAAGCTACAGCTTAGAGTAACACACTATGCTACAGAGTGACATAGTGGGATGACCCCAAACAAAGTCACCGAAGATTCCTGGACACAGAGTATTTTTATAACCAGTCTTCTGACCTTACTAGATCTCCATGGCAGGTCTTTTGATGTGTAGATGACCTGCTCTGTCTCCAGCACAGACCCCACCCCCCCACACCACCATTTGTTACACTCTAAAATGTGTTAAGTTGCTTATCTGGATTCTGAGATTCCCCCACATCCTTGAGGAAGTTTGCTTCTCTTAAAAATGTAAAAAGGTCCTAGGCTTTTGGGCTCCTATTCCCTTGCTAATTACCCTTGGCACCTGAAAATCTACAGCCCTTTCTTTGAAGCTCTTGGCTTTTTTTGTTTGTTTGTTTTACTATCAAAGATATATTTTGAAAATTGGAAATATTTCCCAATACTGGTACATTAATACATTTTGTAGCCTCTTCCCAATACTGGTACAATTAGGACCTTTAAAAAACTGCCCTGGAAGTGTCCTATTTTATACATGCCTTCTATTTCAAGCAATGAACTTAAACGATACATTTCAAAAGATCTCTAGTATTTCTTTTTCTTAAGCTTGGTTCTTTATCATTGCAAAAAGAATTACAGTACTTCTGATAGGGTATATAGAATTTATTTCTATAAGCCAATACCTACACAGCTTGTAAATATATTGATAGCCACCCATTTACTCTATTCACTTGCTTTTCAAAAAGGACCTTAAATTGGCTTTTCCTGTGTTGCTGATTCAACTGAAGTTGAGTTTCTAGAAAAGGAATATATATAATGGACAAAAATAAAATTGATTGTATTTGTGCTTGTCATTCTCAAATGAAATGGACTATAAGTGGTAGTATAGTTGAAAGGAGTAAAATAAACCATCTGTCCTTTTTCTGATGTTCATACACAAAATTAAATTTTGATTGTTGTGAACTTGCAAGTGCTATTTTTAGTAAATTTCAGTTCGTCATTCTGCCTTCTGAACAAACATTCTTCTTAAAATCTTTATTAAGAAACATTGGTGGACTTCCGGGAAGATGGCGACCGAGAAAAGCGGGGCTTAAGAGTCCCGCTAACAACCAATCTCCATTACCACAAAAAGAGCGCCTTTCATAGCCAGATAACACCATCACCAGAAAAACAAGAAAACCACCAGGCTCCAGAGAGAAAGCGGACTGAGAACAGAGCTCACGGCCACAGAGGAGACACACGCGCCCGAGGACGCGGCAGCAGCACCATACTGCCGGCGGCAGCGGCGAACTCAACGGACGGCTACAGCAAGCCGAGGTGAGCCGATGCGGAACAGCCAGGCGGGATCTTTCAGCGCAGACAGCATTTAAAGCTCCCAGTGGCTGAGCTCAGCACACGCTGCAGGGATTCAGAGTGGAAATCAAAACCAGAGAAGAAAAAATACGCCAGCCTCATGGCCGAGGGCGTGGCAGAGGTGCCATATTGCCACCGGCGGTGGCAGCAGCAGTGAATTCACTGAGTCCAGTACAGCTACATCTACGTACTCAAGAACAGTGAGTCAAATTGCGGGCCACAGAGGAGAAATCCCAGTACTGTACCTCCTGGGACTTGACCCAGTGAGGGAGTGGTGGTGGCAGAGATATCACACCATAGGAGAGCGTACAACCTGGCACCCCCCATAGTTTAAAGCAGCCTCTATCGACTCCCTGGGTCGGAGACTCTGTGATACAACCCAGTAAAGGAGTAGTAGGGTCTGAGATAATACAGACTCGAGATCCAGAGCATCTTAAGTGAAGCCATAGTGACCCAAGGGAAGAACCCAGAGAAGGCACAAACCTCCGAAATCATGGGAAAGAGGAATAACACTGAAGTAATGAATGTGCACAACCCCACAACATCAGAACCTGATAAAACAGAAAATCAGAGATTTCTAGAAGATCAAATCAGGAAAATAACTGTAGAAATAATAGAGGTGCTTCGAAAAGAACTCAGAGAGAGCCAAAAAGAGATAAAGGATGCAATTAATGAAGTAAAGGCCTCAATTCAAAGCACAAACAACCGATTAGACCACATGGAGAACAGAATCTCGCTCTTAGAAGATGAGCAATCCAAAAATGAATGCATAGTTTCTAATCTAGAAAAAGATATCCAACAGCAGGAATCTGACATTGAAGAAATATGGGCCCATCTTAAGAGAGCTAACCTAAGAATAATTGGAATAGAGGAGGGAAAAGAAAGTGATACCAAAGGGATCAACAATCTCTTCAAGGAAGTAATAGCAGAAAATTTTCCAAATATAGAGCAAGAGGTTGATACACAGATCCAGGAAACTTATAGAACTCCCTTTAGACAGGATCCGAGAAGAGGATCCCCACGCCATATAATTGTCAAAATGACCAATGTGGAAGCCAAGCAGAGAATCTTAAAGGCAAGAAAAACAAAGGGCCAAGTGACATTCAGAGGCAAGCCAATTAGAATCACTCCAGACTTCCCAAACCAAGTCATGAGAGGCAGAAGGGCTTGGAGTAATATATTCCAAACTCTGAAAAAAAACAACTTCCAGCCAAAAATTACCTACCCAGCAAAACTTTCTATCAAATTAGATGGAGAAATAAGAAGCTTCCATGACAAACAGAAACTGAAGGAATTTATGTCTTCAAAACCAGCACTAGAGAAAATACTCAAAGAGATTAACTACAAAGAAGAAATAGGTAACACTCACCAGAACCAGAGAAACAAGAGTTTCCATCCAACAGACAACTAAGATTGGTTATCTGTGGAGATTCATTATTTATGTTAGTTTTTTACCTATCTCTAAATTGTATTGTTTGCCTTTATTGTTGTTAATTTTTAGGATTTCTAGTTGGAATATTAATATACCTTCAGATATAGCATTTGGAAATATTTTATCCAATTCTATTAGTAACTTTTAACTCTGTTTACATTGTCTTTGGATATACAATATTTTCTTTTATTTTTTAGGGAATTTGTATATTCTTCTGTTGCCTGTGCCATTGAAATCATATCCAAGAAATCACTGCCAATTTCAATGTTGTGAGGTTTTATGACCCAGATTTTCTCCTAAAAGTGTATAGTCTTAAGATTTATATTTGTATGTGGGATTAGGTAAGGGTCCAATTTTATTCTTTTCCATGTAATTATTATTTTTCAACAATATTTAGTTAAAAGATTATTATTTCCACCACCAAATCTTTGTGGAAACCTTGTCAAAAATAACTTGACAATATAGGGAAGAAGTTAGCTCTAGGCTTGTATTTAACTCCAACGGTCTATATATCTGCCTTTAGAACAGTACTACACTGTTTCAATTATTGTAGCTTTATATGGTTTGAAATCAGAAAATATATATCTTCTAGCTTTGTTCTTTTTCAAGATCGTTTTGGGTACCTAGACTCCATATTCCATATTAGGATAGATTTTTTTCTGAAAAATAAATATATAAATATATGATAGTTTCACCTAAAAAATAGAAAAAAGATATTCTCTGGTAAGAAAGAAAGCAAAAAGAAATATTGAAATGTTATCTTTAAGTCATCAAAAGCTTGGTATCAGACAAATGAAACTGTTATGTGAGATTATCATTTTTAATTTTGGATAAATTGCTATAATACTAGATGTCAACCACTAAGCCAAGCATGGGAGGGAGGGATGGGGAGAGAATGGGGTGGGGATCGGGTGGGGGCTGACTGGGCGATGTGTGCATGTATGTCTACAAAAGTTTGTATCCCACTATGATGTATGAATACAGTGCACCAATAAAATAAAAAATTAAAAAAAAAAGAAACATTGGTGATGTGTATAATATGTAACTTTTCAGAACCTTCAATTTTAGGAACTCATAGTGTAAGACTTATATGTTATTATAGTTATTTGAAATAAGGTAATCATATGTTAGGGTACAGAAATGTATTTGGTATATATAAAAGGATAGTAATAAAATGTGGTAAAATTAAAGTATACATAGAAAATAATATAATCATTATTGAGGAAGTGTTCCCAATTATTAAGGGATTTGGCAGTCTGTTTCAATATTCCTGTACTGTTTGTTCTCACTGAGATTAAATTCCTAAATAAGCAAGTGCATTCATCTAATAGTTAATATAGCAAAGACTCTTCCATCTGTCTCAAAAAAAGAAATCAATAAAATGACAATTAGAGGGAAAACAGTTAAAAGCATTTTCTAGGCCTTGAAAACCCCAATAGGAAGTTTTAAGCTGGATTATAAAAGAAATTTATAACAGTCAGGATTTACTTAGTTCTGTGTATATGAGACTATATCCTATAAACAAAGATTGAAACCTTAATCTTGTTGTGAGTTGCAAAGAAAACATGAGTAATTTCTTCAAAGTATAAAGCATACAGGTAGGTATCATCTGGCCAGTGCAATTAAACTAGTAATTTAATCATGTGTAAAACTTATGGTTGCTCTCCTAAGAGAACAATAAAACAAATGTCATCAAAAGAATTAGTATTTTATAATGATATAATTATTATTGTCGCACGCTTGTAATACCAGCGCTAGAGAGGCAGAGACAGGAGGATCACACAGGTTTGAAGCCAGCCTCACTACTTAATGAGGCTTTCAGCAACTTACTGAGACCCTGTTTCAAAATAAAATATAAAATAGATTGGGGCATAGCCTGAATGTAGAGGTCCCTGGGTTCCATCCCCAAAAGCACAAAATAAATAAATAAATAAATCATGTTTTTAACTCAGGAAACTTAAAAATAACAACCAGTTAAATGTGAGAAAGTAGAACAAAATTAATAAATAATATAGTAGATATTAAGGACTTAGATAATGGAAACAAAGAATAAAATTGGTAAATACAAACAGCATTGTATTGTTGAAAATACTGCCAAGAAAATACTGCCATTAAAGCACCATTTAAGAAAGCTATTTGTATCATTAAAAATAAAATAGTTTCTGCCAGGCGTGGTGACACACGCTTGTAATCCCCGTGCTTGGGAGGCAGAGATGGGAGGATTGTGCTGGTTCAAAGCCAGCCTCACTGGCTTAAGAGACCCTGTGTCCAAAAAAAAAAAAAAAAAAATATATATATATATATATATATATATATATAATTTTATATATATTTTATTTTATATATAAAATATATAAAATATATATATAATATATATAATATATATAATATATATAATATATATTAGGTCTGGGATTGTAGCCCAGAGGTAGAAGGTTTTCCAGGAACCCCAGTACCACCAAAAAAAAAAAAAAAGTAAAAATAAAATAGTTTCTAAGTTAGAAAAGAAAGCTTACTGATGATTAAGCTAAAAAAGATGATGGTAATATGACATTTGTGCATAAAAGGAAATTAGGTATATTAAGCACAGAACTTTAAAAAGTTGATAACATGTTATTATAAATAAATCCATATACCAAATTTGAAAATCTGAATTAAAGTACTTGCCGGAGCCAGCCGGCAGAAGTACAGGTTCTAAGAGAGGAGTGAGGATTCAATTCAAGCAAGGGAGGGTCGCCAATCTCTACTGGACTGACATCTCTACTGGCCGATGACCGGGTTTATTCTCCTGTGGTTATACATTTCCTAGCTTCAGGTTACACCAGAATACAAGAAAGACAAGTCCAAAGTACATATAACACGGGCAGGTCAACACAAACAACACAAACCTAATCTTGAGTCAGACAGAACAATAGCATCAGTCGTTCTAAGAGTGTTAATTACTTTGAAACCTCCATGACCCCAAACCTTGTAGACTCCAGGCAAAGAACAGTCAGAAGTACTCTTTTAGTAAAGATAAGGGAAGACCTTAATGGCTTGCCACAAGTACTGCTATTTTTGAAAACATAAACTACTAAAATTCATTTTAAAAGGAGAAAATTATAAAGGACCCATAATCATAAAAATTCTAGTTGCTGTCAATCATTCATAAAAGTTCATGGGCTGTAGATATACACAATGCATACAACTACAAGATGAACACGCATACACCCAGATGGCAATTACACATGGAAATACTTCTGATATAATTTTAGGTTGGAGATTCTTAATTTTCCTTCATTTTTTTTATATCTATTGTACTCCATTTGGCTTTTCTTGAAATTAGTCTTAGTGATCTTTTTTTCTGTTGGCACAGAATCCTTTCTTTTATAAAGCTGAATAGGGTGCTAATGTATAAGCAGCAATTTTAAGAGCATTACCCAGTATAGGAACAATCGGGTTGTTTCCAGTCATTTGTTATTTCTTTTCTCTTTCTTTTTTTTATTTCAGTACTGGGGATTGAATCCAGGGACATTCTACTTCAGAGCTACATCCCCAACCCTATTTTTATTCTTTACTTTGAAAAAGGGTCTCACTAGATTGTGGAGGCCTCACTGAGTCTGGCAATGAACCTGCTACCCTCCTGTCTCAGCCTCCCAATTACTGGGATTAAAAATATGTGCCACCACTCCTAGCTGTCATTTGCTATTTTAAAAATTGCTGCAAAGTGTAACCTTACACATATATACACATATATTTTAAATATCTGAGATTCAAACCAACTGATAGACCTGTAAGGTCAAAGAATGTTCATGTACTTAAATTCAAATGTTTTTGTCAAATTGTACTCTACAGGGATTTCTAATAGACACTTTTACCAAAATATACGAAGATGTTTGCTTTTTCACAGTGGAAATGGTGCATAGATTGCAGCAAGCTTGTTGGGCAGAGGAAACAGATGTTAAAGTGAAAGGACTGTTGGATTCACTGAAGCTTGCAGGACAGTGTGCTAAAGAGAAGATGACAAAGAGAAAGCCTTCAGAAGTCTGCCCAGGGATCATGTTGAGTCTTTGGCTAAATATGCAGCTACGTGCCATAAAAGACCTGGGGACTGTGAGATGCATGGGTATGTCTGAGGTCATGTAGTGGTGAAGGATGTTGAAGCTTTATTGAACACCTGAAAATTACAAAGCAAAGTGTTACTCCTACTAGTAAAGCCTCATAGTGCCATCTGTTCTAGATTCAGCATAATGCAGCCTAAAAATAATCCTTGATAGACTGGAAAACAGTAGAAGCCTCCTCTAGCTGAATCTATGTGTTTAAGCACCTGCTGGCCTGCCAGTGAAATGGTGACCGAGGCCCGGGGCATTGGACTTTTGCACGCTCCATGAAGGAAACTGGGGCACCCTGAAGTATTCCCCTGTACCATCCTGTGTGAAAACCCACATGGTGAGGGGCAGCTGTAGTCACTGGTGACTGGAGATCGACACTGTGGCCATGGAGATACGGCACGCTTTCTCTCTCACTGGCCCAGGCCAAGATGCGATATCAGCATTTCTGTGTCTCCTGATGGTGCTGTAAGCACCTGACGGATTCCAGCTTTAGAACAAGAACCCTGGTTAGACCGAAGCCATTGCTATTGAAGTTACTGAAGTCTATTGGTGCACAGAAAGACTCTGACACTCTGAAAGAGGAAAATACATACAATGATCTACGGAAACTTGGTGGTAGTCAATCAACAGGAAGCATCAGATTCCAGTACATCTGTGACTGAAAACAGGTATCAACTTGAAGGTGGGAGTCACAGAAGGACCCCATGCAAGAGCTATAGGAAGAGACACCTTCACCTTCCAATTTGGTTTCTAGACAATCCACCTCACCCAGGAAAGGAACTGAAGAAAATTCAGATGAGTTATCTGGTGAGCAACAAAGAAAGTGCCACAGTTCGGGTGGTTATCTCCCTTTCCTTCCTTTCCTTTGATGAAAACCTGACTTTGTGTGTGGTCAGGGAACACTGTAAAAGAAGCGTGGCAGTGAGTCCACGAGGCGACTCCATTCCAATCTTGATGATGGTGAGAGTGAACATTCAGCAACTGGTGGGATCAGGACTCAGTTTTAGATCAGTTTAGTGTAGAATCTGAGGTTGAATCTCTTGATTCAGAAGATTACAGCCTTACTGAAGAAGAACAAGAACTCTCAGATGAAGATGATGAAGTACACCGTGTTACCATGTATCAGGCAGGGCAAAATAAGACAGATTCATGTGAAGAAGATCCTGAAATTTTCTTAGCTGACTACTGGAAATGCACTTCATGCAACAAAATTACTCCTCCCCTTCCACGACACTGCAAAAGATGTTGGGCCCTTTGTGAGAATTGGCTTCCTGAAGTTAAGGGAAAAGATAAAGGGAAAATCCTAGAGGAAAATCAAACTAGAAAACCCAACACAGACAGAAAGTTTGGATGTGGCTAATGGTAAAAAAAAATCTACAGTGAATGATTCCAGATAGTCATGTGTTGAGGAAAACAATGACAATGCAGTCACACAACCTTCCAGTCACATGAGGGTGAAGACTTCTGAGTCATCAACTTCTAGTACCCTTATTTATAGCAGCCAAGAAGTTGATGAGGTTAAGAGGGAAGAAATACAAGACAAAGAAGAAAATATGGAATGTAATTTTCCCTTTAATGTCACTGGATCTTGTCTGATTTGCCAAGGTCAGTCTAAAAATAGTTATTCATGGTTACTGAACATCTTATGACATACTTCAACTGTAAAAAGAAGCTAAAGAGAAGGAATAAGCCCTGTCCAGTATGCAGACAATCCATTCAAGTGATTGTGCTTATTTCAGCTAGTTGACTTGTCATGAAAATAGAATTAAATATTTTTTTCTTTTTTGATGTACTGGGGATGAAACCCAGGGGAATTCTACATTTGAGCTATATTCCCAGTCCTATTTTTTAAATATTTATTTTGAAACAGGGTCTCACTGAATTGCAAAGAGCCTCACTAAGTAGCTGAAACTGTCCACAAACCACGATCCTCCTGTCTCAGCCTTCCAAATTCTGGGATCACAAGCATGTACCACCATGCCTGGAAAGAATTATATATTTATAACAATAAAAATTTAGACAATAGCTGGGCGTGGTGGCGCATGCTTGGAATCCCCACGCTTGGGAGGCAGAGATAGGAGGATTGCACAGGTTCAAAGCCAGCTCTCAGCAACCTAGTGAGACACTGTTTCCAAACAAAATACAAAAAAGTAGATCTGGGAGTATAGCCTGGAGGTAGAAAGCCCCTGGGTTCCACCCCCAGTACCACCAAAAAAAAATTTATACAATATATGGGGTTTATTTTTATTTACATTTATCGAGCAAAAAAGTATCTCCCTGTGAAATTCTTGGAAATTACCTAATTTGAGGGAAGAAGGAGTGGTGAATATTAATTTTCTTTTATAAAGTTTTTACTTCTTTTTTATATTTTACATTTGAACATTGGGTATATAGCTCATCATTTACCCTTCATACTTCATATAATTTCTATTTTCTCTTAAAATTTTAAGTAAGATGTTTAAATATAAATTAGTAACTTTTGTGTAAGAAGAAAAAAACCTATGTATAGGACACTTAATATTTAAATTTAGATACTTTGAAATTCTCGAATCCTTTCTCTGTTCTTTGAAAAGTTGGTAGTTATGTTTAGTGCTATATAAGTTAAATCGTATTCCTTAGTCTTCAGCTTCTCTTATATATAGTAAGGGAAAGACAGTAATGAGGTTTTAAGTTAAGAATAGCTATTATTTACCCTCAAGACAAAATTTTTTCAAAGCTCCTTGTAAAGTATGGAATCGTCTTGAAATAACTTGGCATATGAGGCCCATTATATGCCTAATTTTAGGATTTGGAGGAATCTGTTACTTCCTGCGAGTTGGAAGACAATCTATAAGTAACTAATGTAATCTTGTCTAAGTTTTTCGGATCACTATACATGTTATTTAATGATTAAAAATAGAAATGATAAACAAAACTAAGAGTTGACCTTCTGAAAGGAAAGAAAATTCGCAAACATTTTCCTAGTTGAGGAAAAAAAAAATACAACTCAAAATCAGAAATAAAAGCTGAGCATGGTGGCACACTCTTGTAATCCCAGCATTTGGGAGGCTGAAACAGGAGAATCACACTTTGCAAACAGCCTCAGCTACTACTTAGTGAGGTCCTGTGCAACTCAGTGAAACCCTGTTTTATTTTTTATTTATTTATTTATTTATTTATTTATTTATTTATTTATTTATTTTTGGCGGTACTGGGCTTCTTGGAAGCCCTTCTACCTTTGGGCTACACTCCCAGACCTATTTTATATTTTATTTGGAAACAGAGTCTCTTAAGCCAGCTGAGGCTGACTTCGAACCTGTGCGATCCTCCTGTGTCCGCCTCCCAAGTGCGGGGATTGTATGAGTGCGCCACCACGCCCAGCTGAAACCCTGTTATAAAATAAAGAATAAAAAATAGGGCTGAAGGGCTGAAGGTGTATCTTGGAGGTTGAATGCCCCTGGGTACCATTCCTGGTACAGAAAAAAAAAAATCAGAAATAAAGTAAAGACAGCAAAAATAATACGAAAGAAATACAAAGAAGTATAAAAACTACTATAAACAAATACACTTCAACATATTCAATAACCTAAAAGAAATTGATATATTCCTAGGAACATACAACTTGTTGAGGCTGAATCATGAAGAAATACAAGGAGAAGACTGAACTGTTAAATATTTGTTAATATCAATGAAGCTATCAGGTCCTGGTTTTTCTTTTATTAGAGACTATTTCTGGGATTTAAGGATGCTTAATATTAATGCAATACTGATGAACTTGACACACTACATTAAAAGAATAGACAAGAGAACCTATATCACTTCAACAGATGCAAAAATAAGCATTGGGCAAAATTTAATATCCTTTCATCATTAAAATATACAAAAAAAATAAGTATAGAAGGAATGTATCCCAACAAAATTAAGGCCATATGTCACAAACACACAGTGAACATCATCCCCAATGTTGAAAACTTGAAAGCTTTTTCTTTAAGATTAAGAACATGTTATGGTTAGAATATAGACTGCCCCCTGGACGAGCTGGTGTATTGATGCTCAGTGGTGACACAGTTGAATTATGAGGGCTCCAACCTGATCAGTGAGTAAATCCACTGGGTGGTAGCCTAGGCAGATAGGGTGTGGCTGGGCAGGTTTATCACTGGGGTGCCAACTGGGGACTAGCTGTATGTCCATAGGCTCCTCCCCTCTCTCTCTCTCTCTCCTTCCCACTGCCATTCCCTGAGGTCCTCAAATGTGAGCCAGCCTGACATAGACTGAAACCTCTAGAACTGTGAGCAAATAAATATTCCTTCCTTTAGGTTGTGGTCATCAGGAAATTTGGGTCATAGCAGTGAGAATGCTGACCAAAAAAGAACAAGTAAAAAATGCCCATTCTCAACAGCGCTGTTCCAAGTAATACTGGGATTCCTTGCCAGAGCAAGTAGGCAAGTCCACATTCAAAGGCCAAAGATTCTGAAGTCTGATGTGCATTGAAATAGCAGTAAACCACACACCCTTTAAAGAGTCAATGACGCTCCAGGGGCCTCCAGCCCCATTCTCACACTGGGACTACATCATTGGTATCTTGTATTCTGAGACTTTCAGCTTCTTGGGCAAAGGAACTACAGTTTTCTCTGACCCTCTAGCCTACAAATAACCATTTTGGTCCTATTTAGCCTCCAATAATATAAGCCAACAGAATGTATGCCCATTGGCTTGTTACCTCTGGAGAACCCTGAATAAAGCCACATTCTAACCCAGAACATAAAAAAAAAAAAAAATAAAAGTTTCTAAATTCTCTTTTTTTTTTGGAAACAGGGATAAAACCCAGGGGCATTCTACTTCTGAGCTCCACCCCCAGCCCAATTTTTTATTTATTTTTAAAACAGGATCTCACTGAGTTGCAAAGAGCCTCACTAAGTAGCTGAGGCTGTCTGCGAAGCACGATCCTCTTGTCTCAGCCTCGCACATGCTGTGATTACAAGCATGTGCCACCACGCCCATCTTAATTTCTAAATTTTTTTTTTTTTTTTGGTGGTACTGGGGTTCCTGGAAGCCCTTCTACCTCTGGGCTACACTTCCAGACCTATTTTTTATATTTTTATTTGGAAACAGGGTCTCTTAAGCCAGCGCGGCTGGCTTGAAACCTGCGTGATCCTCCTGTCTCCACCTCCCAGTCACAGGGATTACAAGCGTGCGCCACCATGTCCAGTTTAATTTCTAAATTCTTAAGCATGTGTTCATACTGTTTCAAAAATCTTGCAAAGATAAAATAATCATAAATTAATCACAATTATATTTATGAAAAGGTCAATAAGGAAGTTATTAGCAAAGATAACACAGTAGTAGTTTAATAAAATTAAGAGAGCAGGGCTATTTAATAATGCAAGATACAAGTCCAGGAAGGCAAGAACTGATGCATAAGATTACCTATCAATAGTCTAAAGAAAAAATCTTATCTCCATAAATTATGAAAATGTACTTGATAAAACAGAAAATATTTTTGTATAACATTAACAATACTGGGCCCCGAGCATGGCATCTCTATCCAAGAATTCTGGAATGTGACTCTTAGCTAGTCACTTTTCACAGTTCCCAGTGCTGACATTCATATTTTCATCCTTAGTTGCTTTTCCTACTGCTGTAGCCTCGCTCCTTTTGGATGCCTCTTGTTCTTGAAGTCCACTGTCATTCATCAAAGTAATTTTATTAAACACAAATAAGATAATTTCACTCCCCAGAGTAAAATCCTTTAATGGCTTTCCTTGATAATCAGCACAAAATCTGTGCTCTTAGCATGGTCTGCAAGCCCTGCCTACTCAGCCTTTCCACGTTTCCAGGCCTCATTTGAATTGCCTCCTCATAACTTCTGGAGTCCCTGATCATCATGCCGCCTCTCCCATCTTCAGATAATTAAAGTTCACTTTTTCATTCAGGCAGTGAATATAAACTTACTACTTCTTCTTGAAAGAGTTTTTCCTGACAGTACCTTTTGCCGCTCAAGTTTCTACTCAATTTTTGCTTTCCTGTCAAATTTCCCTGACTACCCTCTTAAGAAACTTTCTTCTCTTGCCCAGAGTTCTCATTCTATCTCATTCCACTATTTCATGTACTTCATAGCATTTCAATCTACCTGAAATTATCCGAATAATTTGCAATTGTCTTTCTCTTCCAATTAGAATGAGACTACAGTCATTTTTTTGTGGTCAGAAGTCAGAGCAGGGCCACTCTTCAAATGCCAGGGACTGGAGTCTGGCAAGTGTCAGAGCTGGGCTGAGTCCTGCTGAGGACCTCTTCAGGAACTGGCTGCCCATGCATAGGATGAGGGTTGGCTGGAGCAAGTCATGGATAAACTCGAATAACACAATTGTCAAACAATAGTCCTGATTTTGAAATTGCAGGATTGAAAATCCAGTATCTTCAAAAATATTTTTAAAAGCAAATTGTAGAGCAAGATAATTAAGAAATATTTTAAAGTGTTTTAAAAAATATTCAAAACCTCAGTGTGGAAAAATATTTCCATAGCAACAAAAAGTTTAATGAAGAAAAATGAAACTCTTTGTAGATAACAAGTATATGATTGCACATCATTTTTCCTGCTCATAAAAGTAATCATTATTTTTGCACAAAAATTCACACTTTTTTTCCTTCTTATCTTTCTTCTATTCTTTTCTTATTTTTTTTAACATAAGCTGATGTATAAATTAACATATCAGGAGAACAAGACTTAAGGTGCTTTGGCTGCAAATCATTAACTATTCTATCAGATCTAACTTTTTTCACACGGTGGTGTGTGTGTGTGTGTGTGTGTGTGTGTAGGCATTTATATAAATACCTTTAATTTTAAGTGAGCCATGTGTATACAGTGTGTACGTATACATGTGTATGTCATCCATACCGTTGACTCTTTTTTTTCCAAATGTTCCTGTTCATCATAAAATTCCCCTTGGGTATAAAAAATCACAACAGCTATTATTTATTGAACTATTCTGTCAGGAAAACAAAAATCTCGTGCAGGAGAGAAGACACTAGTGGAATAATGTGCTCCCGGTTATAAACCTGATACTAATAAACATAAATTGAAAAGGCTGTGTTGGCCTTCCAGCCAACGAGAGTTGGGAGGCCTTAGCAAAGTAGCTGGAGGCTCCTCAGTGATATAAGTGGGAAGGCTCTTGGATATACCGTCTGCTCTTCAAGTTACTATTCCTCCTCACTTGCTGGTGCCTGGGGAAAGAATTAATAGGCTTTATTTTGAGGAGAAGTTTTAGAATCATGGACAAAATTGAGTAGAAAGTACAGATAGCATCTTAGCTATTCCATGCTGCTATTGGCAAGTTAGCACTGGCTGGGTGGCTTAAACAACAGATGTCCATTACTCACAGTTCTAGAAGCTGGGAAGCCCAGTACCAAGGTATTTGTGGATTTGAGGTCTTATAGGGTCTTTTTCCTTGTTTGCAGACAGTTTACTTCTAGTTATACTTTTATACAAAAGAAGGAGGTAAAGAGCTCCTTGGTATCTCTTTTATTAGGGTACTAGTCCCATTCATGAACAATCCATTTTCATGACCAAATTCTTTCCTCCTAAAGCCCCCATTTTCTGACATCATCACATTCAGGGCTAAGATTTCTAACATTAAGTTTGGAGAGGCAACAGACTTGAAGTCTTTAACAGAGCCCCTTCCCCCATATATATGAAACCCTATGAATTTTTGTACATTTGATACAACTCATGAATCTGCATTGAATCATCATTATTAGCCAAAGTTTATAGCTTACATGGGATTCATTCCTGGTGACAAATGCTTAATGACACATCTTCATTAACGTAGTATCATACAGAGTAGTTTCACTGCCCTAAAATTTCTCTGTGCTCTGCCTACTCATCCCTCCCTCGCCCTGAAACTTCAGCAGCCCCTGACCATTTCAGTCCTTATAGTTTTATCTTTTTCAAAATATCATGTAGTTGGAATCTTACAATGTATAGGCTTTCAGATTGCATTCTTTTGGTTAGTAATATTCATGTGAGCTTCTCCCATTTCTTATAGTTTGTTTGCTGATTTTGTTTAGCTCTGAATAATATTTCATTGCCTGGCTATACCACAATTTTCTTACTCACTACTGACGGACATCTTGGTTGATTCCAGCCTTGATCAAGTGAACAAAGTTGTTGTGAGCATCCATGCACATATTTTGTGTGGATATAGATTTCCAATTTGGGAAATATCTCCTGCTCTTCTGAGCCTCTTCTGGGTGTAAATGTGAGAGAAAACTGTGTATCTAAAATAAGACTTCAAAAGAAGTCTCCAGAACCTACAAAAGTGTGAAAAATGAAATGAAAGGGCATTGACCTGCTTTACATAGTTCTACCATTTGGTGTTTAATGTGTTGCTATGGCCAATTATGCCTTTACCCCTCCTGCATCCCATCCTGTGACTCCAGCTCTGGATACTTTGCTGGCACTGAGCAGTTCATAGACTTTGCTTCTGCTATCCAAGCACTTTCTTCGTTTCTTTGTTTTTTCGGTACTGGTGATTGAACCGAAAGGCATTCTACCTCTGAGCAACACCCACAGCTATTTATTATTAATTTTTATTTCAAAACAGGGTCTCAGTAAATTGCACAGTGCCTTACTAAGTAGCTGAGGCTAACTGCAAACCTGCGATCCTCCTGTCTCGGTCTCCCAGGTACTGTTTTACAAACCTGTGTGCTACCCACAACATGCTCAAAGCACTTTCTGACTAAATAATGCATCCAAGTATTGTCCTGTGTTGATACAAAGTTAGATAGTCCCTACACCCACATACTACTCTCTCAGATCAGAAAACACTAATCCTTCTTTACATTGAAAGGAGGAATGTTCCCCATATTTTAAGTCCTTTTATTTTGAAGAGATTAGCTTGATTTGGATATTTTAAAAGGTAAAGCAACAACACTGCTGCAGATATGCTATTGCTGACTAAATATTATTTGTAGACCTCTATATTTCCCAGGTTTACTTGCAGTTCGGGACTATGATAAGTTCACTCAATGGCTATGAATCAAAAGGTAAGGTGACACTTCTGATCAACGGAAGGAGAGTGCATGAAAGTTCTCCATGTCCCATTTTATCTTTAACAGAAATGTGGAGGCCAAATATAGAAATGTCCGCGTAGCCTGTTTACAGTCTTTGATGGAGGAGAACTACCCTGAAGGAGTTAACTCTCCCATGAGGCTTAGCTTGTTACTGCTCAAAGCCTAGCCCAAGCTGACTAATTGATGCTGATCCATAATTCCAAAGGGAGAAAAAAAAGTGCCCTTTCACTACTATCCTTCAGTTTCTCCCCATAAGAGGAACAATGTTATTCCTTTCTTATATATAATTCTTAAGATATTCTATGCAGTTGCCAAAAATCAATCTCTATCTATCTCTCCTCCAGTATCATACATATTGTATACATACATGTACATTGTGTTTCCCCTTACAATCAGTTTTAAAGTTTGTTTCATGGTAGTATAAAAGACATTACTGACTGCACTTATTGTAGTTTGCATCTGCCTATGGAATGCAACACTGAATAATTTTGCTTATGCATAATTTCTCTCATATTGTTCCTACATAACCACCTTCACATCCTTCCACTCCAACGCTTTTGTAGTCTGGTAAACATTAATCCATTTCTCTAATTTTGTTACTTCAAAAATAGAATACAAATAAAACTATACAATATGTAATCTCTTATAGTTGGCCTTTTTCCCCCTCACCACCATTCTCTAGAGATCCATTCAAGTGGTTGTTTGTGTTAATAGTTTGTTTCTTTCCCTTGCTCAGTAGTGCTGCCTGGCAAGGATGTAAAACATGAAAAATTCACGCATTGAAGGACATCTGGGCTGTTTCTACTTTGGGACTATTAAAAATAATGCTGCTTGAACATTCAAGTATAGGTTTTTTTGAAAATATAATTTTTATCCTCCTGGGAAAATGCAAAGAAATGTGATTTCTAGGTCATATGTAGTGGCATATTTAGTTTTTGAGGAAATTGTTTTTCCAAAGCTATAGCCACTTACATTCTCCAAGCAATGTGTGAGTGGCCCGGTTCTCCTCAGTTCTTGCAGCATTTAATGGTGTGGCTACTTCTTATTCCGTGGTGCTGAGAGGTGTGTGGGGCATCTCATATTCCTTTGAGTTTGCACTGCCCTAGTGAGCAGCGATGAAGAACAGATGCTCATTTTCTGTCTATAGATTCTATCTGGTGAAATGTCGCTTCACGCCTTTTCCCAGTTAATATTTGTATTGCCTTTTCAGCCTAATGTTCCCATTACTAACATTTTACATTTCTATGAAATATTTGTCTTAGTTTATAAATTATATCGATACACTGGATTAACTGAAGCTCATACTTTATTCAGATTGCTCAGCTTTTACCTATCTTGCTTTTTCTGTTCTGGGGTCCCACCTGTGATAACAGGTTGCTTTTAATTATCACGTCTCTCCAGGTATTTCCTAGATGTAAGAATGCATCAAACTTTCCTTGTTTTGCTTTAATGTGATGTTTTGAGGAATGCTGGTCAGATACTTTGTATAACTTCCCTGAATTGTGATTTTTCTGATGTTTTTCTCATGACTAGACCTGGATTCTGTGTTTTGGATATGTCTGTTCTGTGTTTCTGAGTTTTGTGATCATAGACAAAGCGCTATTTTTATCACTTTATATCCAGGGTGTATACTATCAAATGATTTAACACTGCTGTTTTAATCACCTGGCTTAGGGAGTGTTTGTCAGATGTCTCTGCTATGAAATTTTACTCCTTTTTGCCCTCTTTCCATAATGTGCTTTTAGGAAGGAAGTTAACTCAAGGTATCAGGACTATGCTCCAATTTCATGAGGGTGGATTATTTACATAAATTATGTGGAATTCTTCTGTATGAGAGATTGGCCATTACACATTTTGATCCTTATGATTCTATAGGTGAAATTTGTAACTTGTTAAAGTTTAATTTGTATTTATTTCTACGAATACATGTACAGAAATTTATTTTGGGAGAAAGTTATACTTAATTGGTACATTATAATTATATGTCATAATGAGATTCAAAGTGATACATTCACACACACACACATCTTTGTTTAAGAACCATTTATATTTCCTTTTCTGTAAACTTTCATTTATATTCTTTGCTAATCTGTGGTTTTAACTACTTATTTTGATATAATTGGTATAATTTCTAAAACATTTATTCCTAGTGTTTTAATTGACCTTTGACTTGCTCATGGTGACTTATTATGATAAAGGCTACTTAAATATTGCATAAGGAAAGTTTGTCAATCATTTTTATGAATTCTGGGGTTTTTAGTGTACTCAAAATTATTAAAACATCCCCGCTATTCTTTAATGATTTTGGCATTTTAATATTGGATAAATATGGATATTTTGACATTTGATCTAAGATAGATCTCCAACCTCATAACATTTTGATTCAGTTCAATTGTGCAGTGTCTCAAGATATTTTAGGAAATGCATTTAGACTGTTATAACTACAACCTGTGTTTCTGGAGCTGCTGAAAATATGAAGCTTTAATTGAATATAGCTTTTTAAATGGATCTACTTATAGTTCAAAAAGTATTTAAATTTATATTTTATAAAAATCTTTCCAAAATTAGTTGATTTTTTGGTGATACCTTATTTTTCCTACTAAAGGCATAAAGTTTTACTAGATTCAACTAGGGTTGAGTCACAACAGTGGTGACAGAGAATATTGAGAAGGAGAATATAATACCTGTCTATGGTATAAAAAAAAAAAGAACAGAGACAAATGCCTGCTGTGCAAAGGTACTGCCATCCACACCACTAGAAACATACAATATCAGAAATAGTGAGAATGACTGATGATGGCTTAGGAACTGAAGGGGCAAGAAACCCAGACAAGAGAGGTGTTGTGGATATTTGACCAGTATGGTTGCACAAGACACTCTTAAGGAGACACTTATTTCAGGGGTTAGTGCTCTGGGGTCATTGTTTCAATTCAGAATGTTGTCCTTGGATTTGGAGTTTGTATGTGAGGTTCAATGGGATGGTGAAGCATGCACCACAGGCTTTGAGTTTATACTCCTCATCTGCAGGATGGACTTCTACCACCCTCCCTCTTCTGGGATGGGTTCTAAGACACAGACACCTGCCCCTCTAACCCTGGACACTTTGGTTGGTTTCACCTGGCTTCCTTATCCTTACCTTGACTACTGCCATTACTTCCCCTGTAGGGATCTGGGCATTGGCTTGGACATAAGGATCAGTTATGTGTAACTATGGCATCTTGGTGTGGAGTCTGGTGGTACCCCTCATCCATGCCTTATCAAATCCTAAGTGCATCCTAGCATGGACATCTGTGGGGGTGGCCACTCTTTTGTGGGAAGGAGAAAGGCTTAGATGCACTTTCTCAACCTCTGCCACAGACCAAAGCATGGAACATTGGTCAAGGGGATGCAAAAGCAAAAACTGGCAGCCATTAGACCTGAACAAGTGTGCAGGGGCCCCCAGGAACCCCAGAGGTTTCTTACCCCCTGAGAGTGACCTCATGCCAAGGGCCCTCTCTTTCTCCTTCTTTCCAATTTCATTAAGCCTGCCTTATGTTTGTCTCTTCTGGTCAGTATAAGGTATCTTCCTACAACCTATCAAATTGATCAAATTATTTTGTATTATTTTGATAATTCCACCTATGAGTTAAATGGGTTACTGTTTGCATTTAAAATTGGCATCATGCCCATTGTGGTGGCATAGGCCTGTAATCACAGACCACGAGATACTGAGATAGGAGGATGAGGAGGTTGAGGTCAGCTTCAGCACTATAAGCAGGGATCTCAGCAAATTAGCAAGACCCTGATTCAAAGTAAAAAATTAAATAAGGCTAAGAATGTAGCTCACAGGTAGAATGCCCCTGGGTTCAATCCCCAATCTCCAGTAATCATACACATACACACACACACACACACACACACACACACACACACACAGGCATCATATAATATAAAGATGAATATTTAAATTCATGGTAATAATTTGAATATTTGATTTTTTATAGATGACTTTAAATAGCACATAAAAATATGGTGGTCCAGACCTGCAATCTCAGTACTTGGGAGACAGAGACAGGAGAATCAAAGGTTCAAGATCAGCCTCAACAAATTAGTGAGACCCTGTTTAAAAATAAAAAAGAAAAATAGGGCTGATGGTACAACACAGAGAGAGAATGCTCCTGGACCCAACTTCACGTACACATACACACACACATACACACACACACACACACACACACACACACACACACACACACACACTATTACTGGGGAGGAGTCTCTCCTAGGAAGGGAGAACTCAAGGTCTTTTTTTCACCAACTCAAGGTCCTGAGTTGGTGAAACATCCATCTGACTGAGTGACCCTGATGATAGTCACCAGGCAGGATAAGGCAGTTGGGGCCCCAAGAGAAAAGCCATCAAGACAGGGAAGTCTGGATCTGGGTTTCTGCTCTGCACCATGGCCATGTTTTCTGTAGGAGGAACTGGCTCAGGACCTACATTAGGTACAGGTTCATCCTGATCGAGCTGCCTTGGTGCTGTGAGTTTTCTAGGAATTGTCCTAGAATATACTAAATAACCTGCAGCACCAGCACTGGAGAACCCAGCTTCACCCCAGCACGGAGCACACACGCTGAGAGCAGTACTGGGAGGCAGAATTCTTCCCTGGGTCCAAAGAAAGTGCTATTCCTGTGGTCGCTGGCTGTGAAGCTCTGTGTCTCAGCAGGGTCTTGCTTTGTGCCACTGGACTTCCTGTTGTCATCAGCATGGCTGCTTGGTAGGAATGATAGTTATGGCTGTGGATAATGGTCCCTTAGGCAGACTGACCCAAATTTTGTGTTTTATGCATTAGTGTTAGTGTCCAGATTTGACCTCATTAGACTAAGTATGCACCTCTGGGATTGATCGCCTGGTTGTAGGATATGGAGAGAGATAATTAGATTTTCATGATCAGTAGGCTGGAGAACTGGAATTGCTATAATATGAACTTAAAATGTTATTTATAATATGAATTGTAAAACAAGAATATGACCTAAATATGATATGGATTTATCTGACACGTTAGTATAAATTTATTGTCTTTAATAAAAGAGACTCATTTTCTTATAGACCTAGAGGTCAGACTCCTAAAATCAAGGTGTTAGCTGTGTAATATTCCCCCTGGAGACACAAAGTGGGAAGTCATTTCTTTGCCTTTTCTACATTCTAGAGAGATTTGCATTTCTTGGCTGGTGGCTCTATCTTCCTGTTTGAAGCACAGTAGCATCCTTAAGTCTATACTTTCCATCCTCACATCTTCTTCTCCAACTCTGATTCTCTTGTCTGCTTCTTGTTAAACACTTCTGTGATTACACTGGGCCTACAAGCTAGTCCTAAATCATTCACTCATCTCCAAATCTTTGGTTTAATCACATTTCCTAAGTCTATTTTACCATGTAAGGCAACATATTCATAAATTCTGGAGATTGAGATGTGAACGTCACTGGGGGAATCATTATTCACTCTACCACAAGACAATGATGCTCTTTATACTACCTGGAAAGAGGGACATCTGTTTTTCCTCATTCAAATCATTGAATGGCATGAGAATGCCCTACTAAAAGATCACCAAGGCTACCTGTTCATTTTTTATTTATATTCAGAACCCTCATCATCACCACATTTAAGACTATTTTATTTCTTATTACTTCTGGATATTCCATTTATAAATTGCAACTGGTTGAGAAATCAGGCAGGCAGGCAGGCTTGTAGGCTGCATGACTATAAAAAAGAAACTAGGTTCTCCAGTGCAGACACCCAGGATGCCCTATCAGTTGAGAGTGACTTGGGGGCATGTGCAGCTTACTTGCTGTGAAGGATTCAGTTTGAAAACAGTAAAATTATTTACTAAGTTATTTCAATTAAGAGATGTTTAAAAGTATATAAGTGGGCATCAAGATAATTTCCCAATAGGGTAATCATTTTTTATTTGATGCTCCATTTGGGAGATAACTTTTTCTTTCCAAGTGAATAGTGCATAAGAAAAAAGTGTGGAGTCAAGCAAAGAAGAGAGAAGCAAAGAGGCCATATTAAGAAATTATTAAGAAGGAAACTTTGCACAGTGATAAGTTATTTGATATAATACAATTCCAATGCCTGGAGGATCAGAAAATGCTTCGAACCCACAAGAAAACTGTTTCTGAAAGTGTCAGTGTATTACTCAGTTTCCATCATTATAATATCACCAGAGTTACTCACCTTTTAATGAGACAAGATTTTGGCTCACAACTTTGGAGGTTTGAGTCCATGGTCAGTTGGACCCATGGCTTTGGGCTTGTGTTGAGGAAGCACATCATGGTGGGAGAGATGCCAGAGTAAAAGTGTTCATTTCATGGCTGCAAAGCAATAAAAGGAAAGGTCTTACTATTCCTTTCCAGGTCACACCACTAATGACCTACAGGCCTCTCACTAGGCCCCTCCTACTCAAGGTCCCACAATCTCCCAACAATGCAGCTCTGGGGCTCAAGTCTTAAAAAATGTATGGACCTTTGGGGGTCATAGCCATTAGCTTTAGGAAAGGAGATTTTCTTTTTGTACTTTAGTGTGCATATGTTTTCCTCAGTTTCATGGTAATATGATTTTAAAAATTGGTATATTTAAAGATAACAAACTATTGAACAATATAAAATTTTTAATTTGAAAAATTTGAGTATGAAACATAATAATACAGTTTTATGGTACATAAGTTGATATTGAAAGCACATTTGAGATTATTCAACTATTTGCTTCATGTATGTATAAGCAAATTGGTTATAGAGCAAGACTTTGTGTAACAAATACTTAGTAAGATTGATAAAGCCTCTACTAAAGAACTTTCATCTTTTGTAACACGAAGACATCTGGATCCTTCTTACTCTTGAAATTAGGGGGCTGATGCCTCTGAAAATAGTCACCTCACAATCTTTGCCATTTTTGGAAATATGTTTTACCTGAACCTTATGACAACTCTGCCCTTTATCTAGAGACTTTTCAGTTTCTTCCTGTGTACAGCTGAAGTTTCTGTAAAGGAACCTAAGCATTATGGTACGGATCATATTTATTTCTGAAGCAAATTATTCTAAATGGCTTCCAAAGACTCTAGCCTTCCACATTTCATAAAAATTAGACATTATTTGAGTTTATCTGTTTACTTTTTTAAAACTATAATTTTTTTACTTTAAACAGTAGGTCAAAAAGTTATATTTCTTGCAAGTCTTCAGTTCCTCTGACTGTGGGGTATGACAGCTAGCTTTACGGGATGGGGGAGTAATCCATCACTTAGTCTTCTGAACCATTTGGATCCTTCTCCAGGACAGAGATAATGAACGTCTTTGCTTAGTTGATTCTGAAAGAAACTAAACAGAAAACAACAATGTGTAGTGAGAAGAACCAGGCAGGTGTGCCACTCGAAGGTGACGCCCTTGGCTGGAAACTTGTGTCTTCTGGGAACTTGTGCTTTCAGACCTTCTTGGCATTTTGCCTTCTCCTCCATCACACACAGTCACTGGTGGCAGACACCTCCAGGCTCTGTGTCTCTGTGGTGAAGGGCAAGGTGAGGCTCTTGTCTTTACCTGTCAACTTGAGATAGCTATTAAGATACCCCAAATACAGATACAGAGTTAGTAGGTAAACATACAAGTTGACAACTCAGGAAAAAGGTCATGAATGGACATAAAAGCTTGGGAACCATAGGTTACACATGGGATGCAAAACCATGGAAATGATAGAGGTAACCTAGAAAATCAGTATGAAAAGAAGAGCAAGATGGTTTAGGGCCAAGCTGTCCTCTATCTACAGTCATTTTTAAGAATATTTACATTCTCCCACACATTCTGTTAATATGAAGGAGGAGCCAGGAAAAAGGAATGAAACAGAGTAATATTATCTTGCTTTTATTTTCACATGCAGTTTGTTGGTCTAATTTTTTTTTAAAAAAAGCATAATTTGCTTATTTTCTACCCTTTCAATAGGAGATAATTCATTTAAGGCTTGAAAGTTTTCCAATTTACAGTTTTTATCCTACCTCATAGGTATTTCTTTCGGGGATCTTTTGATATGTATTTGGTAGCTATTATATGTCTAGCATTTTGATGTTTTTTATTCAGTAGAAATAAAGTCTTTTTCACGATTGTGAATAGTATTCATTTATGTCCACTCTGACAGATATAGATGAATGAACATTTCTATATTTCATCTGTTTTCCTTTTTATAATAATTTAAATCAGATATTGTGGGATTTTAGATTCAGATTGCCATTATTAATAATCATATTGACTATTTCTCAAAAATTATTTTTACCAGGCTGCATACTATTTTAAAGCTTTATAAAAAGAATATGCTTACAGGGATCTTATTCCAGATGTGGTAGTAGAGACAGGGAATACATGCATGTTAAATTCTTTGTTTATTTGTTTTAAGGCAACATGCTGTTCACTTCCGCATAAAAATTCAAACCAAAACCAAAGAACATTTTTTTTTTTTCTTTTGTGATGCTGGTGATTGGACCCAAGGCATTCTACCTCTGAGCTACACCTTCAGCACTATCTTAATTTATATTGGAAACGGTGTCTCACTAAGTTGCCAAGAGCCTTGCTAAATTGCCGTGGCTAGCTTGGAACCTCTCCAGCTTCATCCTTTATAGTAGTGGGATTAAGGGGATATGCCATGATGCCTGGCAACAAATCTTATTTTTCAGAAAAGAAATAAATCAAACCATTCTTCCTATGGCGGAAAAGCATGTTAACAACAATTATTTTGACATTAAGTTTAGGTTTAAGCAGTTTCACTGTTTTTTTTTTTTTAACTTTCATGCCACATCTTCACTCTTTTGGAGTTTTGTTATTTTTCCTAAGTGGCTTAATTATTTCATTGGGCAAATTTTCATGAGGGATATGAGTACTCACATATTTCACAATATCTTAATAATCTGATAGATAAAATAAAGCTTGACTGAGCAAAGAATTATCTCCCTTAAAAGGTATGCGAGTCTTTCCTTCAAAATCCCATAGATACGTTTCAGTTTCATTTGTATTCAGTACAGTAAAGAAGTTCTTTCCTAAAAATGTTTTTCTCTATGGGTATTTTTATTTTTGAAAAAACAAACTTAAAAGTTATATTAATATCTGTTTTTTAACTTTCTTTTCCTGGTAGAAATTCACATTTCTCTTCAACTCAGGCAATGTTTACTCAGGTATTTGATTTTCCCTCTCTTGTGCTCACTTTTATCCTCATGTACTAACCATAGATCATATATGATGAATCTCTGGGGTCATTTTTTCACAGCCTCATCTTGTCATCTTATTAATCATGGTGCTCTTATCTTTATATTTTTCTTCCTAGTGCTGAGACAAAGTTTTGAACTCTGTTTTTGTTGACTTCTCAGTTCTTCTCATTATCCAACTTTCTAGGCATGGTTCCACATTTTTAAAAATTTTTGACAATTAGATATATTATCTGAAATATTTTTCTAATATCAAATAATTGTTTAAACATTTTTTCCTCCAGTGTCAGCTGGAATCTCATTAAAAATATTAATTTGAAAGTTGATATTCACTCCAATTCCTTACCTTTGTTCCTTTTCTTTTAAACTTCTGAATCTTTTTATCTGGCGGTTTTTATTTGTTCATTCTTACATGCAGTGGTATCAAGGAAATGTTACAGCCATGCCAAAGACCTTTATCACAAGAAAAATACAAGAAAAGTGTAGCTTTTTTTTGTCTTCTACCCTAGTACACTTCATTAATTAATGTCAGATTTTCTCACTTTTATAGCACGCTCTTGCTTCCAAGTCATACTCCTTTAAGCTGAGAATTATGCTGGAATTGGCATCCGCTAATTTCCCAGGTGTATTTATTTTTTGCTTATGATCAAATGTAAGGATTTTCAATTCTTTTACTCCAATTACCTACTCTCCAGATTTTCCAAAATCTGAATAGAACTCTTCCAGGAACTTAGGATCTACAGTATGTTTTATTGTCTACTTTATGGTCCTGAGTTAAAGAGAAGAGGATGATCAAATTATCTTTCTCATTGTAATTGCCCAGGCCCCTGTATTAGAAAATAACTACTCTAGATTAGACATCTTTCAATGCTGTAAGCTCTCTAACACCAACCAGCAACATGCATGGACCATATTTCCAGTCAGCTTTCTGTCACTATAACAAAATACCTGAAGCATGAATACTACTTCTGAAGAAAGGAGCTTTGTTTAGCTCAGCATTGGAAATTCAAGGGCATGGCATTGACATTGGCTTCATCTGGTGAGGGCTTTTCAGGCACAGGGAATGGTAGTAGCATATGAAGAATCAGACAATCACACCTTAATACGTGAATTTAGAGAGATTCGGTAGTTTCAGGTTCAGGGGTTTATAATAATCCTCTCATGAGAATTAGCTAGAGGCTCACAAGAAATGTCTTAACCCCATTAGAGGACATGTCCCAGTTGACCTAAGAACCTCCTACCATGTCCGACCTCTTAGCAGGTGCACTTCATCCCAAGGATGGAGCACCCGACACATGAGGCTTTGAGGGAACCAACATCAACAGAACCATAGCAACAGGTGTCATTTGCACTTTCCTGAATCAGCCTCTCACACGATGTCACTTCACCTCATCTTATGGTTCTCCTTGCATCATTCGAGTTTTATTTTTGTAGTCTTTCATATGTGTTTACTTATCAGCTTCCTGCTACCAGTCTGATGACAACTAAACTATGAATTGTATTTTCTTGCTGATTTTCAAGTTGCTTAGAAAAGATGCCAATTAGTTTCCTGCATGGGCTTTGTTTTTTAATTTGTCCAGCATTACATAACACCAGCAGTGTCACTTTTCACTACCTCCTCCTGCCTGGCCAGTACCATTCCCTAGTAGACTCTCCTCTGCATGGTGTAAGCCCTATTTGACATTCCTCTCTGCTGCTGAATCATCCTGTGAAGAATATTTGGAAATATTATCTTTAAACCAGTGCTACTGCCTTTCTCCAACCTTAACCCAGCAAAGTCTTTTCAGCAAAATTATTTCACTGGATATTTTCTTCTCTCCCTTAGGGAAGGTATGAGTCAGAGGGACCTGGTCTTAGATAAAAAGGTTGGCTAGGACAGGTGCCTTTCAACCCCTAGAGAGAATAAGCTGTAGAGAGGGGTTGTGGGTAGAGGACAAGGTGGGGAGAGGAGTGATACAGCTCATAAATTTCTGCTGCCTGGAGGCTGGTTTTTATAGTTTGGCACCAGCATTTAATTAGACATCTTGGGGATTTTTAAATGGTCAATCTTCCTCAAAATCAAATACAAATAAGAGAGCCTTCCAAAGCAAAATTAAAATGCTGTTTTGGACAACAGTGTATTTGGTTTATTTGTGTTGTAGTGCCCTAGTGAAAACACTGCCAGATTCATTGAGTTTGTACACAAAAAGAGTTGAAAGGAAGAAAGGAAACTGACATTCATTGAGTGCCATCTATATCTACACGCTGGACATTTAACATGCCCTTTAATCATTTTCAACATGACACGGTAGAGTTTCCTTTACACAATTTACCTATGAGACCTACAGGGCTTAAGTAATATGTGCAAGGTCAGAAAATCAGTAAGTGCCAGAGACAGGATCTGAATTTTAATTTTCTAATTTTGTGAGCCCGTGTCATTTTCTCTCAACCATATTTCATTGCATTAATGCTAAGGCCAGCAAACTATGGCATCTGGGCCAAATTTGGCCTGCTAATGTTGTAAACACTTTTAAATCCTTTCATTCACATATCAGCTCTGACTGCTTTTGTGCTACAAAGGCAGAATGAGTAGCTATGACAGAGACTGTATGGCCAATAAAGTTTAAATGTTTGCCAATCTCTGTACTAGGGCATGGTCTGATGCTTCTCAAACTTTAATTAGTACTTAAATGCATTGAGGTCTTTAATTGGTTTAAGGATGAGATTTCCAAATTCTTTTAACAGAATGATTCAGCAGCAGAGAAGAATGTCAAAAGGACTTTCACCATGCCAAGGATGGTCTACTAGGAAATGATGATGGCCAAGGAGGAGGAGGAGTTAGTGAACAGAGATTATTCAGATTCTGCTCCAGGGGACCAAGGTGCTTCAGATGCCTATGTCTATGTTGCATTTTTTCCATGGACCGTACTTTGAGTAGAAAGGATATAGTCAGGAACATAAGAATCTAAATATAACTTTTTGCTTTTCTCTGAGATTCTCTGAGCTTAGAGGAGAAAACTAATCCCCTTCACCCAAGTGAACAGGGTATCATATAACTGAGTACTGCCTTATTCAGAGAATTAGGGTCACCAGGAAAGAAGGTATGGGCTCATATTCATGGCCCTACCAATTTGGAGCTGTATAATCTTAAGAATGACAGTGCAGCTTTGGGTTCCTTCTTTGGTTAAATGTGTTTCCTAATCTCCCAAGTGCAGATCTATGGTTCTCTGTTCTGGCTGCAGATCAGATTAACTAGAGAACCTTGAAAATACTCTAGGGTCCCTCTTTAGAATACCCCATGTAATAGGTCTTAGCAATTCTTGACTTTAGCTTCACATGGAGAGTTTTCGATACACTCGAATACAGTCTCATCTCACTCAATTCAATTATGTCAGAACCTCTGAATGTGGGAGCCAGACATCAGAACTCTTTACAGGTGGTCCCATAATATGAGGAGCCATTAAGGTCTTCCCCTTATCTTTACTAAAAGAGTACTTCTGACTGTCCTTTGCCTGAGGTCAACAAGGTTTGAGGTCATGGAGGTTTCAAAGTAATTAAGACTCTCTCAGAACTAATGATACTATTGTTCTGTCTGAGAGAAGATTAAGTTTTTGTTGTTTGTGTTGCACCAGGGTATTGTTTGACCTGCCCATGATTTATGTACTTTGGACTTGTCTTTCTTGTATTCCACTGTAACCTGAAGCTAGAAACTGTATAAATAACCACAGGAGAATAAACCCAGGGTTGGCTCAGTAGAGACTGGTGGCCCTTCCATGCTTGAAGTTTTTAATCCTCACTCCCCTCTCTTGGGAACCTGCACCTTTGCAGGCTGGCTCTGCCAGGTGGTGGCCCATATGGGGAGATTCTGAAACTGAGGATCCAGTGAAGAACACCACTGAATAGAAAAAGAGTGCACTCGAAGACTTGTGGTGACGGTGAGTAACGTGGGAGTTGTAATATACAATGGGTCAAGGAATAGTTGTTTGCTTTTTGTACATATGTTAAAAGATATGCTTTGTGCTAGGGGAACTAGGCACTTTGCCTTCACTTTTTAATGTAGCACTTGCTAAACTAAGTTTTGAAGAACCCAGACCTTTATCTTTAATATCACCGCTTCAAGCGGCTATGAATTGGGCAGCAAAAAACGGAGAAGATACTAGAGGATTCAGAGTTTTCCTGGTTACTGAAGACCCTTATGGTCAAGGAGGTGTTATTAGAGGACATAGATCCTTTCCTTTTAAACAGTTAAAAAAATTAAAAATGGCTTGTCCTCAACAGCATCTTTTACACAAGCCGTGTTGGAATCTCTCTCTATGGAGGCTTTGTGTCCTTCTCATTGGAAGCAGATAGCCTGAGCCTGTTTATCAGTGGGTGATTTTTTTATTATGGAAACCTGAATTTGCAGAACAATGCCAATCCACAGCAGATTTGAATGTAGCTCAGAGAACACCCATAAATTTTGATATCTTAGCAGGAGAGGGGAAATTTAGGGAGACTTCTCAACAATTACAATTTAATCTAGCTTTAATCTAGTATCTTATGCAATTAATAAACATAGTACTATAATTCAAACATTTTTTATGTCTGCTCAAGTTGTAGAATTGCATGCAGTAGCAGCTGTTTTTCAACATCTATCTGATATGGCTTTTAATTTATATACCGATAGTTTGTATATAGCTAATGCCCTTCCAACATTGGAAACTGTACCATATATTGATACACATAATAAATTGATAGGTAATTTATTTATTCAAATTCAAACTCAGATTTTATCATGCCAGCATCCTTATTTTATTGGACACATAAGAGCACATTCTGCCCTACCTGTTCCTTTGGCAGAAAGTAATCAAATTGCTGATGATGCTACAAAATTTGTCTGCCCCTCTCAATTGGAACAAGCTCAATGATCACATTCTTTACATCATGAAAATAGTGCTGGTCTGCGTAAACAGTTTCAAATTACTTGAGAAGCACCAGGACAAATTGTTAAACAATGTCCTGTATGTCCAGAGTATTTGCCTGTTCCTCATTTAGGTGTAAATCCACGGGGATTGGTTCCCAACAATCTATGGCAAATGGATGTTACGCACATTTCTGCCTTTGATAAGCAAAAGTATATTCATGTGTCTATTGATATATAAACCCAGGCCTATTTTACTTAAGTTCCTAAGGGTCTCAAAGTTGCTAAAGATGTTCTCAAATCTTCCTGTCTTGGCCTCTTAAGTACAGTGATTACAAACATGTAATCTGGCTTCTATTTTATTTTATTTCAGAGTTTGACTTCTGTTTCCAGTTGTAAATGCTGATTGGACACATTCTAAAACCTGTGCTACCCAGGATCATCCTTTCTTCCAAAAGGCAGATGCTGATTTTCTACAGATGGGAACCTCCTTGCAGTAAATTCCCATGGCTACAAAGTATCTGAAATTCTCTCCCTCCAACTCCATCTCTCACATCTTCTTGTCTTCTTTCATCTGAGATTGCCCATTACTCAAGAAGTGGTCCCTTCCTGTAAACCAGTCTCTTGCAAGATGAGGGTATTGAAGGTCAGTGGCAGGATGGAATTTCTTGAGGTGGGACATAATTAGAACTAAAGTTCAAGTCTTGTCTCTCTAACCAAGCCTCTGTCCACTACATTGTGCCTTTGGACCAGAAGGTTCCACCGGAGAGTCCTAGACTGGTAAGTCCTAGACTGAGTCAAGAAGATGTGGGCTAAAATCCCAGTGCCACAACTTGGTGATGGAAACCTGGAGCAAATGGATTAAACTTTCTCTTTGCTCACATCTATCATGAAAATTAAAATTCCTCATATACAAAGTTGTAAGGATTAAAGGAGACAATATACAAAGTGCCTATAAATAGTTTCTCAGTAAATGCTGCTCTATCCTCCTTCAGAGACGTCTTCCAATGATCAGCCTTGCCCTCCTTCAGTACAGTTGAACCTCTGCAAAGATAAGTGGGCAGTCAGATCTTACATATGCATATAGTGCATGGGTTTCAACACCTGACTCATTTCCTAAGCTTTAAAGAATGAATAAGTCCATTGCAATTAGATAAACAGTGAAAGACATTTTAAAAGCCAATAGAGAAGATTAAAAGTTAGCGTTTACCTTAGTTATCTAAAGCAAGTACTAGAACCCAATGTTCTTACATGAAGAGAGGAGACATTTGAAAATATTTCTCAATATATAATATCAGTGGAATCAGAACCAAAAACGGAACCCCTGGGTTAGTCTTTCTCCCTTTATTTTCTTTCTTTCTTTCTTTCTCCCTTTCCTTCTTTCTTTCTTTCTTTCTTTCTTTCTTTCTTTCTTTCTTTCTTTCTTCCTTCCTTCCTTCCTTCCTTCCTGTCTGTCTGTCTTTCTGTCTTTATTTCTTCTTTCTTTCTCTTTCTTTTTTCTTTTTCAGTGCTGGAGATTGAACCCAGAGGCTGATGCATACTCTGTAAGCCTCTACCATTGACCTCCAACCTCAGGCCTAACCCTTTGCTTTCGCTCTCCAGACCACAGCCTTTGAAGCACCATATATGCTGGGATCTATGATTAGATAAAAGCATTTAAATTGTGTGTGTGTGTGTGTGTGTGTGTGTGTGTGTGTGTGTGTGTAGTACTGGGGATGGAACCCTTCTACCTCCGGGCTACACTCCCAGACCTATTTTATATTTTATTTGGAAACAGGGTCTCATAAGCCAGCGAGGCTGACTGTGAACCTGCGCGATCATCCTGTCTCCGCCTCCCAAGCGCGGGGATTACAAGCGTCTGCCGCCATGCCTGGCAAAAGCATTTAAATTTTAAGAGAAGTATTTTCTTAAGAGATAACCAAATAAAGGGCATAATAAACTCCTGTCTAATAAAATATTAATTAGTATTATTTATAACTTAACTCAGAGTAAGTTGTACATTTTTAAATTTTTATCATTCCTTTATTCATTAATTTTCTGTGAGCCTTCGTGAATTTATTTCTTTCCTTATTCAATGTAGCACCTTTTTTTTTCCCTCTAAAGACTTGCAAGCAACAAGCATATTTCGCAGTTGGTAGAAGCTAAAACTCCCACCAACCCTGCCAGCTTAGTTGCTATGGTGATAAATGGTTTAAGAAAGTCTCATTTATTTGAAAATATATTTAGAAATAATTGAGCCCCTTGAGAACAAATTGTCCTATATTCCCTCTATGGAGGCACTTGACATGTTTCCTTTAGGGGACCAATAGCCTCTGAAGGAAAATTCCCTCAATCATGGTAGCTCAGTTGCTCATATGTGAATCTCTACATTCCCATGATGCAATCATTGGCTAACAAGACTTATCTTAGGCTCTGCCAATACTATCCTTGATTACACACCACCAGGGATTAAGGGAAATCTTGTCTGGCGGGCATATTTCTTTGTAGTGAGTATAGATAGAATTTAATGTTAATTAGACAGACTGTGATTAAGAGAGAAATAAATGATAGGAGCTTGACAAAGCAGACATTGTAAAGAAATGCGGGATAAGTACTTTCTATCTGGACAAAGGAGAAGTGACCAGAGCTGATTTAGTAACCCTGTGGTTGCCTTCCTGTTCCTCAGATAATCATCCCTCTTTGGAATTGGTGGAACTAGTGCCTGTATAGGTCCCATTAACTTTCGTGTAAAAAGGAATAATAATTTCTCAGGGGTATTCTCTTTTCCAGGATGCTACCTCTGTTCCAGGACTCTTATTACTAACTTAGGTGAAAAATTCTGTTATTGCACTCATTTTATAGCTGACAAGGAACCTAAGTTTCAAAATGGTTGAGTGACTTGTCACAGTGTCACAGTCACCGGTACTAGGACTGGGTTCAGTGTGTGCTATCTGTGTGCCAATGCACCACCCTGTCTTCACATGGGGTTGAGGGTTGGAGCCAACCTCTCCAATTCCTATCCTCCTCGGATGAGGAGATTCTCAAATATCACTTCCTCAGGGAATAAGATGACCATCCCTATAGTAGAAAGATATAATAAAATCCTTGAAAGCTTGAAGCTGTAAGAGTCATGTTACACAGGATGACTTGGGACTTTGTATGATGTGACTCTCCATCTAACTTAATGTTAATACGCGTCCTGCTTTCTTTACCTCTCCTTTCTAAAGTGACATTACCTCATAGGCTTGGAACAGACAAAGTGAATATCATCATTGGGCATCATAGGATGGCCACATAGCACGGTGTACTCTAACTCACACTACAGGTCTATGACTATCATTGGCCACAATATGGCTTTTGGGAGCCTTTGTTTCCCCACTAATGAACTGGGGAGGACAATTCTGCCTACTCAATTGGAATGTCCCTAGGAAATAAAAGGCACACATAAAACTATTAGAATTTGAATTTCATAAAGCCAGAACCATTTTGTATATTCCCTCTCTGGTATCTACTACACTATTTTCATTCAGTAACTATATATTTAATAAGTAAGTAAATGAATACCTTTAGGACAACACCAGCTCTAGGTTATTCCTCACTGATGCTCTTCATGGAGAATTATTCTTAAATATTCATTTGTCAATTTGCTAACCTTACTTGAGTGATAGCCATCATATGCTTAATATGTCCAATATTAGGCTCTTTTTCTTCTTTTTTTTTACTTTTTATCCGCACATTGTAATCATACATAATTATGAGGTACAAGATGGTAAAGCAAACATGCAAACATTACACATTTAGCCCTTCCCAAGGTTCCACCCCATTCCCTCCACCTTCCCTCCTTCTTAACTTTGGGTTAGTTTCAAAATGGCTGAATGACTTTCAATGTTACAGTCACTAGTACTGAAACTGGGTTCAGGGTACACCATGTGTGTGCCAGTGCACCACCCTACCTTCACATGGGTTTGAGGGTTGGAGTCAATCTCTCTTTCCTATCCTCCTGAGATGAAAAGACAGTCAAATATCACTACCTCAGGGAGTAAAATCACCATCTTTACTCAGGGAGTAAAATCACCATCTTTATAGAAGAAAGATACATATTAGAGGGAATATCTGACTTTTCACTTTTTGTGACTGGCTAATCTCAATTAGCATAATGTTCTCCAATTACATCCTTTGACTGCAAAGGACATAATTTTGTTGTTCTTTATGACTGAGTAAAATTCCACTGTGTCCATAACCCATAATTTCATAATCTATTCATCTGTTGATGAACATCTTGGCTGGTTCCATAGTTTGACAATTGTGAATTGTGTGGCTATGAACATAGATACTCATGTATTAGCCTGATAATTTGGTTTCCATTCTTTTGTGTAGATACCCAAAAGTGGTATTGCTGAGTCATAGAGTAGGTTTATTCCTGTTCTTCTGAGGATACTCCATTCTGTTTTCCAAAGTGGTTGCACTAATTTGCAATCCTATCAGCAATGAATTAGAGTTACTACTACATCACACCCTCCCTAGCATTTGTTGTGGTTTGTATATTTAATGATTAACATTATAGTTGAGGTTAGGTGAAATTTCAGGGTAGTTTTGATTTGCATCTCTCTAATTGCTAATTATATCTTTATTAGCTATTTGTATTTGTTCTTTTGAGAAGTCTCTAATTCACTTTTTTGATTGGGCTATTTGTTTTGTTAAGAGTGAATTTCTTGAGTTCTCTGTATATACTAGATATTAGTCTTCTGTGGAGGAGTAGCTGGCAAAAGTCTTTCATTCTGTCGACTCTGTTGAGGTTCTTAAGAGTTTTCTTTGCTGCACAGAAGCTCTTTAGTTTAATATGATCCCACATATTTATCCTTCTTTTAATTTCTTGTGTGTTTGGGGTCTTGTTGAGAAAGTTTTTAACTGTACCACTATGTTGAAGATTTGGGCCTTTCACTCTTCAAGGAGCTGCAAAATCTTTGGTCTAATTTCTAAATCTTTGACCCATCTTGAATTGACTCTTTTGCAGGATGAGAAAATGGAGTTTATTTTCAGTTTTCTCATATAGTTAACCAGTTTTGCCAACAGCATTTGTTGAAGAGGCTAGCTTTTTTGGCGGGGGCGTCTGGGGATGAAACCCAGGGGTATTCAACCCCTGAGCTATACCCCTTGCTTTATTTTTTTATTTTTTATTTTGAAACAGGGTTTCACTAAGTTGTGGAGGGCCTCACTAAGTAGCTAATGCTGTCCAGGAATTGTTATCGTCCAGTCTCAGCCTCCCAAATGCTGGGATTACAAGTGTGCACCACCATGACTGGCTGGCTATCTTTTTTTCGGTGTATTTTTTGGCCTCTTTGTCAAAAATCAATTGGCTGTAAGTATGTGAATTGGTTTCAGAGTCTTCTATTCTTCTTCCTTGGTCTATGTGTCTGTTTTTGTGGCAGCACCATGCTGTTTTTATTACTGTGACTTTGTAGTATAGTTTGAAGTCAAGCATTGTAATGCTCCTGCATGGTTATTGTTGCTGAGAGCTACTTTGAGTATTCTGGTTTATTTGTTGTTTTAAAAAATTTTAAGGATTACTTTTTCTATGTCTATGAAGAACGATCTAGGTAATCGAATGGGTATTGTACTGAATCTTTCGATTACTTTTGGAAGGATGGAGATTTTGATTATATTTATTCTGCCTATCCAAGAGCATAAACAGTTTTTCTATCTTGTAAAGTCTTCGATTTCTTTTTTAATATTTTATAATTTTTCTTGAGAAATCATTTACCTCCTTTGTTAGGTTTATTACTAATTTTTTTGTGTGGAATATCATGAGTATGAGTGCTTATTGGATTTCTCTTTTAGTAGATATATGGTTGGCATACAGGGAAGTTTCTAATATTTTAAGATTTATTTTGTTTCTAGACACTTTACTGAATTTGTCAATCAGTTCTGTGAGATTTTTGGTTGAGTGTTTTAGGTCTTCTAAGTACAATATGTCATCTGCAAATAAACATAGTTTTTGCTCTTTTTTTTCCTACTTTTAATTTTTTGTATTTTCTTCTCTTGTCTTATTGCTTTGGCTAGAGTCTCAAGTACTATATTGAAAAGGAGTGATGATGGGGAAAATTTGTATCTTGTTTCTGTTTTTAGGGCAAACTCCCTTAGTTTTTCTCCATATACTATGATGTTGGCTGTGGGCCTATTATCCAAATCATACTGAGGCCATACTCTATTGCAATAGAAATGTAGGTGCTCAGGGAATTAGTCTTCTGGTAGACCCAGAGTCTGGATATTACTGAGGAGACAATCCAGCAGGGACTGGGAATCTATTTTGGAATTTTGGCTTCCCATAATTGGTCCATTGGTGAAAATGAAGAAAAGGAAGCAGGTGTCCATATTTTTCCTGATTAATGTTGGGAAATGGGTGCCAAGGATGGGAGAGATGTCTCTAATCCCTTCTCAAGACTGGAGGAAGACCTGGTCATCCAGAGGCAACACTGACACAGCTGTGCACTTAGATAACAGAGAAGCCAGAGGCAAGAAGCTGGACCCGCTGACTAAGGAAAGGGGAGAGAACTTAACCTGTCTAAGAGAAAGTGGTTGGTCCAATTAAGGGTCAGGTTGGAGAGTCTGGAGCTCAAGGAGGGGTATAGCAACAAAAAAAGTAAAAAAAAAAAAAAAAAAATCCTCCCAGTTTCATGTACCAAATGAAATGTTGAAATTGAATCAGGAGCCGGGCGTGGTGGCGCATGCTTGTAATCCCCGCGCTTGGGAGGCGGAGACAGGAGGATCGCGCAGGTTCGAAGCCAGCCGCGCTGGCGTAAGAGAGCCTGTTTCAAAAATATAAAATAGGTCTGGGAGTGTAGCCCGGAGGAAGAAGGGCTTCCAGGAACCCCAGTACCACCAAAAAAAAAAAAAAAAAAAAAACAAACAAACGAACAAAAAAAAGAAATTGAATCAGGAGTCACAAAGGAGATATATCCATCCAGCAAAGGAGCGGAGCATGGGATTAGGCTTTCTTTTTTTTTTTTTTTTTTTTTTTTTTTTTACTTTTTTATTGGTGCCTTATATTCATACATTAAAAGAGAATGTCATTCCCAGTCGAAGTCCAGAGACTGATATTGTGCAGAGTCGCACAACAGGGAGGAAGTAAGGGTATTTATAGTGGGGGGTCTTGGGGTGGAGCTAGCAGCATGGAAATGTCAATCCTTTGGGGACATTTGGAGTCTTGTGACCTCTGGATATTGCCCCAATATGTCAAAAGTCTTGTGGCAATTCCGCTCTGGCTTTCAGGGTTTCACCTCCTGTCCCCACTGTGGGGTCCCGTGGGAGCAGGGAGGGACCCGACTTATCATGAATTTTCCTCTTAATATTGCCTTCAAGATGTCCCCAAAATTTTGATATGTTGTGCCTCTGTTTTTGTTTCTAGAATTTTTAAAAATTTCTCCCATTAGTTTTTCTATGACCCATTCCTCATTTAGTAGTATGGTGTTCAGTTTTTATGTGTTTATGTGGTTTTTCTGGTTTTCTTATAGTCGATTTCTAGTTTCACACCACTGTCGTCTGAAAAGATGCAGGAGATTATGTCACATTTTTTTAATTTTCAAGTGCTCACTTTGTGACCCAGGTTGTGGTCTATTTTGAGGAAGGTTCCATAAGCAGCTGAGAAATATGTGAACTCAGCTATTATTGGGTGGAATATTCTGTATGTGTCTAATAGATCCATTTGGTGTATGATGTTCTTTAGGTCTAAGGCAACTTTACCGACCTTTTGTCTAGAAGATCAGTTCAAGTGGTGTGAGAGGAGTGTTTGAGTATCCTAGAATTATTGTATTAGGATCTATGTAGCTTAATGTCACAAATAATTTGTCTTATGAAAGTGGTTGAGCCTATGTTTGGTGCATAGATGTTGACTCTTGTATCCTTTTTCTGGGTTGATTTTTAACAGTAAAAATTACCTGCTTTGTCTCTTTTGATAAGTTTAGGCTTGAAGTTTAATATATCTTATATCATAATTACTACTATGGTTTGTCTTTAAATTTTATTAGCATGGATTACCTTGCTCCAGCTCTTCACCTTTAGGTTGTATATTCTTGAAAGGTGTGTTTTATGCAAGTTGTGCTTTTTCAGGTTGTAATGGCTCTGTGGGATTTTTTCTTCTGTTCAACTATAATTTTTTGAATAGGAAAATTAAAACTAATAGGCAGCTTGGTGCAAATTTAACAAGTCTTTATTACAAAATCAGTAGGAAATAAAAAGAGAAGAGGGGAAAATCAGTGTTCAGGCATACTGGAGAGCCTGAAAATAGAACTCTGGTCCCTCTTCATCCCTGATATTTAAATAAATTTTTGTATTTGTATGTTCTTATCAGTGTTACCAAAGCAATGGATTAATAACTTATTTCTTAGCCAGGTGGTACCTCTTTGCCTCTGGATAATGCACTTAGGATGGAGACAGAAATGCTGTTTAAAGCCAGTGTGTGCTGGGTGTGGTGGTGCACACTTGTAGTCCCCGCGCTTGGTAGGCTGAGACAGGAGGATTGCATGAGTTCAAAGCCAGCCTCAGCTACTTAGTGAGGCTCTCAGCAACTTAGTGGGACCCTGTTTCCAAATAAAATATAAAAAAGGTCTGGGAGTATAGCCTGGAGGTAGAAAAGCCCCTGGATTCCACCTCCCATACCACAAAAATAAATAAATAAATGAATAAGTAAGTAAATAAATAAATCTAGTGTGCTATCTTTACAGTTCTAAAATGCCCCAGGCAAAGCAACTGTGATCTTAGGGCTTTTGATTATTTCTACATATTTTTAGGGCTAAAGGCTTTACTATGGGTAAACATTAGGACAAAGGGCAGAGAGATATGGGAACTCTGCCTTGTAACAACCGTTACCCTTTCCTGCCTAAGTGCCTGAGTGCCTGCACAGCACCCTGGCTCTGACTGCTTTTTATATTTACATTTAGGAAGTCTGGAGTGATTCTTATTGGTTTACTTCCAAATGTCACATAGTATTTTACTTTAATTGCCTTTAAAATTCTCTTGTTGGCCTCTACATGTGTCAATTTGATTATTATGTGGCTTGGTGAACATTTTGTTTTATCTTGTTTAGGGTTCTATTTATTTTCTGTACCTATGTGTTGACCTTTTTTTTTTTGTTTGAAAATTTTTCTAATATTAATTCTCTGAAAAAATTATTGATTCCTTTGGTTTCAGCTTCTATTTTCTCCTCTATGCTTAGCATTTTTAGATTAGCTCTTTTAAAATTGGCCCATATCTCTTGAATGTCCAATTCATGTTGTCAAAGTATTTTCTTTAAGTTATATACCATGCATTCATTTTCTGTTTGGTCATCTTCTAAAAGTTATTTTATTTTCCATGTGGTCTAGTCTACTGTTTATAGTTTGTATTGATGTCTCCACTTCAGTGATTGCATCCTTCACTTCCTTTAGAACTTCTTTCTGATTCCTGTTCATGGTATCAGATTCTTTGTTTATTTGTTCTTTACTAGCAATACTTACTCTAATTTTTTAAAAAAAAACTTTCATGATTTCTACTCTTAAAGTTTTGATTTATCCTAGCAATCTCTGCAATTCTATTGGTGGGTTCTGTTATTATGGAATTGTGGGAGCTAATTTTTTTCTTTGCTTTTCTTCCTTTTCATAATTTCAGCTTTCTTAATTTTCTCTTTTTTGATTTTGATTGCTGTCACTTTGTAGGTGTCAGATGGTATATACAAGGGCAAGTTGTGTTGTATTCAAAGGTGATGGTTGAGTGAGGAAAAGGGGCTGAAGTAGTAGATGCAAGAATAGGGTAAAGTAGTGCATAGGTTCAAGTAGAATGAGAGTTTGAGTGTAGTAAGGTAGATATTAGAGATAGTGAATATATAGAAGAATTCTAGTAACCAGTGTAGAGTACTTAGGTATAGTGATATGAAATAAATTTAATACCAGACAAATAAAAGAAAAGAAGAAAAAAAGAATGGAGAAAAGAGAGTAGATATGAAAGAGGGAAGAAACTTGTAGAACGGGTGGGGAAGAGAGAAAACACACACACCAAAAAAATGAATGAACAAACAAAACAATAACAAAACAAAAAAAACCCTACAAATATATGAGTACAGATCTGAGTTGGCCTCTGCAGTCCTTCTGAGTCTGCATAGATATTTTCAGCCATTTTAGTTTCACTTTCTGTATTAGGTTTTAGAGCATGTTCTAAGCACTCTCATTTACTTTGCAACCTATAGCAATAATGACAGTCTATAGCTCCACTTTTTGGTCTTCTTCAATGATTGGGTCCCTAGTCTGGTGTCTCTCAGCCACATGTGTCTCTCAATGCAGCAAACCTGGGTCTCTGAGCTCTTTTCAGGGTCTGTCCCCCAGTCCCTCTTTATGCAGGTGGTGGGTATCACCGTGGCTGGACCAGTGTAATTGCAGGTCTCCACACTTCCCACAAATCCTGAGCCTGTGTCTTCCCACCTACCAAGATCGAGGGTGCCACTGAGAACAGATACAGTGTATACATAAAGGTCTCTGGCATTCTCCACAGATAGAACTGAGTTGGTCTTACTTCCCCTCCATCACCATGATTGGATGGCCTGTGGTGATTTCTGGATGGCCTACTAGGGTACTGCACCCTTGAGACTTTAGGCCTCTTTGCTGGATTGGCCCTGGGGGCTGTTTGCTAATCAATGCCTCTGCTTTGTCTGACGGCATACTCTATCCCCTCCTTCACCACAGTGAACTGCAAAGCCTCGCCCCACAATTCTACTATTTCTTGCCTGAGTCCTTGTGACCATGCTGGATTATCTCCCTTCATGATCACTAATTTACTTAAGGTTTTGTTGATTGCTGTTCTGGATCTTTGGCAGACTCAGCTGCTGCTGCCACAGGTTCTAGGCAGTAGAATCTCTATGGAACATGGATTGAGGTGCCAAACACTTACAATTCCTGTCAGCTGCAGCAGCTTACTTCCAATCAAGATATTAGCTTTTCTGCTAGGGGGGTCTTTGGAGGCCACAGGGCCAGCAGACCCAGTACAGGCATGATGGTATTGCTGCAGCCCCTTCGGCCCCAGCCATTCTCCAGGGGAGGCAAACAGGGTACTTTGCTGTCTTATGTTCTGTCTTCTGCCTTTGTTCCCACTGCCTTTCAAATGTTCATTGCTTTGATCAAAATTTTTGTTGCTTTTTTTCCTTATCAAGATGCTGCTTTTCCAGTGATTGAGATCAAGTGTCAGATGACTGAGATGTGCTGCTTTACTCAGTCACCATCTTCCTGCAATTTCCTCCAAAATTATACTTTTAATTTTTTCCGAACTCTAAATTTCTACCACCCTTTCCCATATCAGAAAATGACACCCTTATTTCTCTGGGTGCTCAAGTCAGAAACTTGGGAGTCATTTTTGATTCCTCTCCTTTCCTTCAATCATCATATGAGTAAATCCTTTTGATTTAAGGCTCAGAATAGAACTACATTTGTCTCTCATCTAGAGTAAATCACTGTCACCTTTTGCCTGACCACTACTGTAACATCATACTTGCATTTTATGCTTCCTTTTTTGCTCCACTTCTACCTTCAAACAGCAGTAAGAATGATATTTTGAAAGCATGAATGGGCTTAAAGGCTTTCAGCTTCTCATTGCATTTAAAACAAAATACGCATTCACTATGTTGGCCTGTGAGATCTTCACATGTTCTGGCCCCTGCTCACCTTTCTAACTTCAATTTATGCCATTCTACACCATCAGCACAAAGACATAGCCACATTGACACTGGCTTGTTAATCAATGACAGATTTGTTATTATAAGAATAGTAGAAATTTAGCCAGGCATGGTGGCGCATGCTTGTAATCCCCATGCTTGGGAGGCTGAGACAGGAGGATCACACAGGTTTGAAGCCAGCCTCAGCTACTTAGTGAGGCTCTCAGCAACCTAGTGAGACCCTGTTTCCAAATAAAATATAAAATAGGTATGGGAGTATAGCCTGGAGGTAGAAAGCCCCTGGGTTCCACCCCCAGCACCACCAAAAAAAAAAAAAAAAAAAAGAATAGTAGAAATTCATTTTTGCAGAAATTTATGAGACTGTCGCTTTCCTATTTCATTCTTTGAGATACCTCTTAGCAAGCTTGAAACTCTCATTTCCAGGCCATGGCCTCTAATTCCCTGTCTCTCTCACCTTATGAGGAATCTATGCACAGTTATAGACTCTGGGTTGGGAATAAATAGGGTCTCATCCTATGTTTTGTAGGTGCTTTCAGCATTACTTGGTACAAGCATCTTCTGCTTTGTATCATGAACAATGGTAAGACTTTCTTTCCTCTCCTAGGTGGCTTACCTAAGCATTTTGTTTTATGTGGTATCCATTACTAGTTTTTTCCAATACCCACTTTTCATTCACCGCCATTTGTACATTGCATTTACACCTAAATGTGAGTGTGGCTCTGGGATAGGTCTTTCAACTACTTATGGCTGGAAATAACATGTATTACTTCTAGGAAGAAGAGTTTAAGATTGGTACAAGATGAACCTTGTCCACATCTACTGAGTTGTTCAAAGAAATATATTTTAAGATAGCTTCATCAAATGAAGTTTTTGAGCTGAGCACCATTGCTAACCTGCTTTGGTCATGGAATGTGAATAATAAAGTGAAAATTTTATATTTTAAATCAATGGGATTTGAGGGCCGTTTTTGTTGTAGTGTAGACTAAACCTGTTGAGACAATTAGGATCTGGGAATGAGGCCCACCTCAACGCTGAGCCGTTTCAGTGGGCTGAATTACCCTGCTGGGCACAGGAATAAGTCTGAACATCCTTTCATATTGCTCTCATGGAGACTGATTCTGAATCCATTCCAGAGATGTTATCATCACTGTGTTAACTTGTGAGGTCTCCACATGCTGTGGCCCCTTCTCACCTTTCCAAACTCAGTTTAAACTCAACTCCAAAGGTTGCACAGAAGTCTTATATTTCTAAGACAAGTTTCCACCAGACCACCTTGGTTATTGTCTAAAATTATATACAAATGTTTAAGAATAAAACTTTTTTTTCTTTTGCTGGCCATAATGTAAATCATAGAAGCAAGGAGAAAAAATTAAATGATCATTGGGAATTATAATCCCAGTATTCTTTGAACATTTCCCAGTTTGCATTGAAATGCGGCCAACCTGTTATTATTTGGCTTGAGTTAGAGATGTCTCTACATGATAACTAAAAGAAATTGAGGTACTTAATTGCCAGCACTAAAAGCTACCTATGTTTTCAAGAAGATATCAATGATTTTTTCTGGCCAGAATGCTGTAGAAAAAAAAAATTCACACATGGAGCAGTCTGTAACAACATCTGCTCCTCTATTTAATTGAACACGGAGCTTTCTGTAAACATTTCCCTATAGATCTTGATTGCTTGCCTCTTGCAATCATCTTTCCAAAGCTTCTCATATGCAAACTTTATTCCTGGATCTCTGACAAAATAATATAAAGAAGCACTTGGAAATTCATCTGTTTATAACTTTGCTTTCTTACCCAATTTAAGGAAAGTTGTTTCTTCCTCCTGGAAGTAAATTTCAGACTTAGCTCCATGTTTAAGAAATAATCCAAAAGGCTGCCTCGAAGCACTATCATGATACCATGATGTTTTCTTGATGTTGGTAATGCGCTTGTAGCCACAAGCTCCTTTTTGGCCACCCACTATTCAGGCCAGTGTGGAAGTAAAGGTTATGATGATAAGAATGAAGGACCTGCTAATGGAACCAGAACTTTCACTAGTGTTCCGTTAATCCCATGGCTTTTCCCCCAAGATGGGCTCCCACATCACTGTGGTGCCTAGGGGCAGCATCATTAATCCACAAAGCAGGAGCAGGACAGAGCAGTGGTTCCAATTAGCTTTACTTCAGGGGGACCAGATAGTTCTTGTGAGAGCCACAGATTTCATGTTCACAAGTCAGATCTACAGAATCCCAGTCTGCAGGGGTGACACCGAGAATCTGCAATTGTAAAAGATTGCAGGTGGTTCTTATGCAGAGACTTAATCTAGTCCACCAACAGTGAACTGTTTGAAATAGCATCAGGCGTGGAGTAAAATTGTTTTAAAATTCTCATACCATTATTTTGGAGCTATATATCTTTGGGGGATGTTATTTAGGTTCTCTAGCTTTTCCTGAAGATAATGCTGCCTGTTGCATTAAGTTGTGAGACTATTTTAAAATAAATCTCACAAATAGCATGGTTCTTGGTATTATGTAACTGAACAATAATTCATATAACACTCATTCAACAATTTTGCTGATTGCACCAAAAATAATATCACCATCATAAGTAATTAGTAGTAGTACTAGTATTAATACTACTAGCTATACTTCCTCTGCATCAAATATTACATTACTTACTCTTTATACTATTCCCAGAACGTTATATATGATAATTGTTATTATAGAAATGTGAAAACAAAGGTATGGAAGATATTAAAGTTTTGCCTAATTTTCACAGAATTAAGTGCTGAAGCTAGGACTTGGCTCTAAAGTATTAGACTCTCCTGATTGCTGCAGTGTTTAGGCTGAGTGTACTATACAAAGATATATACCAGTCTAGGAGGAAAAAAACTAAGAGAAAAAAAACTAAGAAGAAAATGAATAGGGAATCAGAATGGAAAGGAATAAGGTGTGTATGAAACTGATTTAAAGAGAAAGCCATCCCCAATAAGGTCACATACATGCTCAGACCTAAAAAATGAGAAGGAGATAGACACACTAGGAGTATTGAAAGTGGCATAATATTGTACACCACCATCCTGGCACTGGACACAACTTGATGAATCTAGAAGTTAGTCAGTGTGACTATACCTTAATGCTTACAGGGAAGAAGGGCACAAGCTAAGACTGGAAAGTGGGTAAAGATAAGAACATGCAGAGCAGGGCATGTTGGTACACACTTGTAATTCCCGCTTGGGAGGCGGAGACAGGAGGAATGTGCTGGTTCGAAACCAGCCTTGCTGGGTTAAGAGACCCTGTTTCCAAATAAAAATATAAAATAGGTCTGGGAGTGTAGCCCAGAGAAGGGTTTCCAAGAACCCCAGTACCACCACCAAAAAAAAAAAAAAAAAAAAAAAAAAGAACATGCAGAGGCCTTGCAGAATGATACAGAAAATGAAAATTTTATTTGAAATAAAATAAAGAGCTCAATGGCTTTAAACTATTTTATACTTTTAAAAGATCACTCTCAGCTGAACATGGTGGTGCATGTCTGTAATCTCAGTACTTGGAAGGCTGAGACAGGAATATCACAAGTGCAAGGACAACCTTAACAACTTAGCAAGACTTTCAGAAACTTAGCAAGACCCTGTTTCATAACAACAAATAAATAAAAATGGCTAAGGGTAGATCAAAGATCACTCTTACTGCTGTTTAGAGAATGGACTGGGTGGAAGTGGAGCAAATGACAAAGCAGAGAAAGCAAGTGTGATTTACAGGAGTGGTCAGGCAAAAGGGACAGTGGTTTACTCTAGGAAAGAGACTGATTGCAGTTCCTCTCTGGGGCTTAAACCAATGGATTTCACGTATATGGTAGGAGAAGGAGAGGAAAGGAGTCAAAGGTGACTCCCAAGTTTCTGACTTGAGCAACCAGAGAAATAATGGTGTCATTTATTGACATGGGAAAAGAGTAGTAGAAATACAGAGTTTGGGAAGAATCAAAATTCTAACTTTTGATACATGAAATATATGGTGATTTTGAGACAAACTCAAGTAGGTATATCAAGTAGGCAGTGTATATCTAAGACAATGCTCTAAAAATAGCATAAATATAAAATTCAAGGGCATAGAGATGGTATTTAAGACATGGGGGAATTAATGCTTTCTCTTATAGAATAGGAAGGAGATTATGCGGAAAAAAGAGCAGATTCAGGCTAGAATTGAGATCTGAGAATATTCAAGTTTCTTCAGCATCTGAAGGACAGGCAAAGATAGAGGACACAGTAAAAATGACAGATAATAAACCACAGAGGGCTGTGGAAAATTGGAAATATGTCTCAGGTGCCAAGAAAGAAAGCCATGGAACCATAGGAAGCTGTCATTGGTATAGAATTCTGGGAGATGAAGGACCGATGGAAACAGAAAAATATCCACTTAATTTGGAGACACCCATTGATCTTTGAAATACAGTGTCAGTGTAGTCACCAGCAAAACTCAGAATAGACCTGTTTGAAGAATGAATACACAAAAGAAAAAATGAGGTTTTAAGAATGTTGGCTATAATAGGGATGAGAAAAATGGGGCAACAGATGAAGGCTATTGTTGAGCCACAATTTTTTTTTTCTTTTTTTGTCTTTTCCAAGGCCCCTAGGATAGGAAGTACTAGAGCCTATCTAGGTCCTGCAGAGCATACTCTAGGAAATTAGAAGTATTTCTAGGAAATTATAAATATTCAGGAGATAAAAGTGAAAATGTAATATGCTAAAGGATTAAAGAACTTGTGAAGAAAATAGGGTCTAACAGTGTTAGGGGTCCAGATCCCAAGTAGGGATAGTAGCCATAAAAATGGAAGAGATATTTCTTTGTAGTGTAGAAACTGCAAATAAGAAATTGTGAGCAGATGTTGACAGATCTCCAGAGCTGGTTATGTTACCATAAAGAAGATCCCTCTTGAAGATTTCAAAATTTTAATAAACTAAGACATAAGTTTTTCAAGATGAAAGTACAATAAAGAGAGGAGAGTTAGGGGTTTGAAGAAGAAAATTTGTGAATCAGTCACTATCATCAGAGCCAAGAACTGAGTAGGATGATATTTAATGAGAAGAGATGCAAGCCTTCCCATGATGAGTAGCATCGCTTTTATTGTACATAGGATGTGTACCTAGATCCCCCTAGTGAATATCTGAAATAAAATATAATCCCATATATATGGGATTATATTTATCACATCACACCATATATGTGATGTGATAACCAATATGACATAACTGGGTTGCAGATACAGTGTGGATAGGCTGCAGAAAGAGATTATTAGAATCACATGTACTAAGGAGCATAATGGTACCAGATTTTACCATGTTGCAAAGAATAGTGCACAGTTTAAAACTTAAGAACTGTTTACTTCTGGCATTTTCTACTCAGTATTTCAGATTACAGTTGACTGGTTAAGAAGATGTAGACAATAAAACCATGGGTAACAGAACAGTACTGTACATGATTTTTCTATAGCAATACTGGCCTCTTGGACACAGGCTTGGCAATGACAGCTGTGACAGTTCATTCTTATTTTTGGATTTGTATAGGTATTTAAAATGGAAAAAAATGATCAGGGGGATTGTATTAGTCTGGATATGTAAGAAAATGAAAAGAAAAAGACAGAGTAAAGACAATGGAATCAAGAAAAGATGGAAATAAATTGCCTATGTACTTTGGGAATTGGTCTTCCAGCAGCATAAAGTATTTTTGGTATATGTCTGTCATGCATGTGTGTGTGTGTGTGTGTGTGTGTGTGTGTGTGTGTGTGTTGTTAGCATTTATGTGTATTCACCATATTCTACTACTGTGATTTACAAATATAAACTGTGCAGGCTTCATAACCTTTATAAAAACTATCAAGTAGAAACCAATGCCATACAGTTTTACAAAGGAAAAACTACTCAGGCACAGAGAAATTATATAACTTTCTCATGCTCATGCATTTGGTCAATGTCACAGAATTAGAACTCAGAGTCTGATATAGAGCTTGTTTTTATTTTAGTATGTAAAACTATTCCAATGAATTACTCTACTAGCACATTATATACACATAAAATATATCCTCAAAATGAGTTAAAATTAATAAATGAAAATTCTAACATTTTCTTTCCATAGAAATAAAATTTATAGCTCCTAAGATACATATACTTTGGGAACTAATATTTAAGGTGTAGGCGACCACTGTGTGGAGTGTTATGTAAATCCCTGAGCCACAAAGCTGCAAGGTTGTGGTTAGAGAGTAAGGTCAAGTGCTAATCATTTTAAGGCTATCTTAGTTTATGGTGATGGCAGGTCTATAGTATGTCCTTTGGATTGGTGGCTAAGGTGTAGTGATGGAAAGTTATTTGCAACAAGGAGAGAAAGAAATTAACCACACAGGGGACTCATTGGCTCATTCACACAGACACTGAAGTCTCTGAGAATTAAAACAGGAGTTGTGATGAAAAATAGGATCTTGTCCTATCAAGCAACATCTCTCCCAGGGCAGCAGGAATAACCAGAAGATCAACTGATGCTAACAATGAAGATGGTGGAAGGACTCTCACAGCACAGGGAGATCCCCTGGTTGAAATACAGATGGTGGTTCATCATGCTGGGGACTTTAGGATGTTAGACAGTGGAAGGTCTCAATATTGATGATAAAAGGAGGTAATACCTTAGTAGGTAGAGAAACTTGGGAATTCTTGAGGTCAGATCAGAGGAGGTGCAGGCAGAAGGGACTCTGAATTTGGCTGCAGCATCAAGAAAAGATTCCCAGAGAATCTAATATTTGACTTGACTTTGGTAAAAGACAGTGTTAGCTAAATATACTTGGGGAAGGAAGGTGTTAAAAGATTCAGCCAGGGTACACAACGGGACAAGAGAGAAGATAGTGAAAATTTAGCATTGCTTAGAAAGCATTGTTTAGCATTACTTGGAAAGGAAACTTGGAGAGAAATGAGACAGAGGAAGTAAGAAGAAGCCAGGTTATTAACAGAACTCGTGTGTGTGTGTGTGTGTGTGTGTGTGTGTGTGTGTGTGTGTGTGTGGTATGTGTGTGTATGGCTGGGAATTGAACCCAGGGTCATTATACTTCTAAGTCATACTCATGGCCCTATTTTATTTTGAAACAGAGACTCACTAAATTGATCAAGATCTCACTAATTCTGAGGCTGGCATCTAACCTGTGATCCTCCTGTCTCAGCCTCACAAGTACTGGGATTACAGGTGTGTACTACCATACCTGGTTATCTGAATGCCATTTAAGAAAGTTGAGATTTATTCTGCCTCTAATGAGAAACTTTTTCAGTTGTCCTGGTATATAGATTTTAACCGGGAGGCAGTGCTGAGGTCTCATTGGGTGAAGTTAGGTTGGATAAAAAAAAAAGGCCATTTAGGAAGCTCTGAAATAGTCCTGGCAAGATACTTTGGGGGTGCAAAGTAGGGTAGAAAGAAAAACAAACAAACAAACAAACAAACAAAAACAGAAAACAGGGTGGGAAATTACAGTGATACTTAGGAGAAAGAAATGCCAAGATTATTTTTAATAGTTCATGGGTCAGAAAGGCAGAAGATCCCACAATGACTAGCAGGATCCAGGGTGCCTGGATAGTCAAAGTGATGCATACAAATGCAGAAAAGACAAGTCGGGGAGTGAAAAATCAGAGAATTTGGATCTGCTTGGTGTGTGCTGAGTTTGAGCACCTGGAGTAGTTTAGGGCTAGAGTTCCAAAGGAAGAGACTCTCTTTCCATGGCTCTCTCAGAAGAACGGGAAAGTTTCTATCACTTCTAGGAGATGATAACAAGGGTCTTCCTTTGTCTTATTAACCTTAGCTGAACTATCTGCCATTCCAGGATCAAATATGGTGACTAGATATGGGATACACTTGAGGGTACTAGGGATTGAACGCGGGAGCATCTATCTTCAAGTTCAACCCCTAGCCCTTTTTTATTTTTTATTTTGAAACAGGGTCTAAGTTTCTGAGGCTAGTCTTGAACCTGTAATCCTGTCTAGGTGTCCAAAGCACTGGGATTACAGGGTGCGCCATTATGTTTGGCCTGGGATACAAATTTTAAAGACAACCTGGCCATTCCTGGAGCTGAGAATGGATGAGCCCTATTGAGAAAAAGACCTTAAAGGGAACTCTATCTACTACATGAACTCTCCATTATTGTCAGGCTCAGAAAAAAAGTAATAAATAAATCCCTGCTCCAGTTCCAAAGGGTCACACTGAGCTGCACAGCAAAGAGGGAGGTCTACTTCCAGGTGAGTGCATAAAGAAAAGTTTGAAGAGGGGGTCACATTGGATTAGGTTATGCAAGACTGTGAAGAAAATTAGTAGAGTATTCTATCCATTTCTTCCAAGGGTATCCTGGCAGATATTTTTTTTTTTTTAAAAAAGTACTCAAAGGCTAAGGACCCACATCAACAAATCTGATTGGGCTTCTCTGGAGAATTTCCCTACTCAGCTTCATGTGCCATCCTGTTTTAGCAACAAAGCATTTTGTTTCTAGCTAGAGAATTTTATAACATGCTCTTTAACCATTTCGATTTTTATTACAACTTCTTACTTTCCTTCCAACTAGTTTTGAAAGTGAAAAAGGGGAAGAAGGAGGTGTGTGTGTGTGTGTGTCTGTGTGTGTGTGTGTGTGTGTGTGTGTGTGTGTGTGTGTGTGTTGCATGAGGTTATTGAAAATAACTATGTCCTCGAGGGTTTTGCTCAGCATGACTCAATTTTGGACATCAGGGGGTTGTATGACAACTGTTTAATAGTAGCTTTGGGAACTTGAGAAACTTACTTAACCTCTCCCTGCACCTCAATTTTCCCATCTAGGAAATGAGGGATAATAACATCTTTGCTGCGGATGCATTGTTGGATATAAATACCTCAACACATGCAAAGTACCCTATACATTGTGCTCTCTCCTCCAACCAGAATGGTTAGTTTTCTTATGTTGGTAATTATTATTATTATTGAGGACTGAGAAAATAAATCAAGAGAAGCATTATAAGACCTTTTGGGGAAGCAAAGTTGGGGTGGCCAAACTGCAAGCAGATGAAGCGATAGGTGCCAGCCTTCTGAGTGGGCTGGACATGTTGTTTCTCAATGTTTTGGTTATACAGGAGATAATTCATGAATTTATTCCATCTAAAACAAAATTTTCCCAGTCACTAAAGTTAGAAGGCTACTTTGTCAGTAGCACAAACTGCATTTGGATTGTGGAACTAATAATAAAGTTCCTACAAATGTGCAGAATACATTGACCTGGACATCTCCATCTTTTATTGTTTAAGTCTCAATACACACATGTGAGGAGTTGTTCCTTTTGCAGAAAAGCAAACTGAGGCCCACGATGCCCAGAGTCATACCAGCAGCAAGTGGCAGAAGCAGAATCCAAGTTCCCCCTCCAGACTTAAGCTCCTTCTGTTATATAATGGTCCAGTGGTCCTCTTAGTGATATCCCCAAACCAGTTTCATCAGTATCACATGGGAAGTGGCTAGAAATGCAAATTGTGGAGCCTCACTCTAGACCAATTTAGTCAGAAGTTTGGAAATGGATCCAGCAGTTTGGGTTTTAACAAGAGAAAAGAGATATAGGAAGGTGAAATCAGAGTGCAATGGGAACAGAGAAAAGCCTGGAAGTGTAATAGAAAAGGTGCTTCTGAATGGGTTAGCAGGACATGGGCTGTTGAAGGGATATACACCTGCAGAGCCTTTCCAAAAGGGAGTGGAAGCAGAGCCACAATAAAGAGTCATATTTGGCAAATTCTGATATATAGGGAGATTGGTGCTTTTAGTCTGTTCAGAAGGGTAAGGGAGTTTGGACAAGCAGAAAGGGCCAGTGTATAAAGAGTTTCTTCTTTGTTCTCTGCCTCTAATGAGATTTTCACCTGTGTTGATGCACACAGAATATTGGTAGAGCAATCAACCTTACAAATGGTTCCACAGTCCCAAAGGGCACCAAGCGAATACCTGGGAGGAAATGCCAGGACTTGAGGACCTACAATGCAGTGTATTCTCTTTTCTGGCTAGCTTTCACTCTTCACAGCCTCTAAAGGGGATATTAATCTTCCATAGTGCAAAAGAAAATGCGGCTCAGAGAAAGATATGCAGCCCGTTTTTATCACTTTAACTTCAATCTTTGCCTGTGCCCTGATGCCTATTTCTTTTTTTGTTTTATTGGTGCTCTGTACTAATGCATATTAATGAGGTACAGGTTGATAGGGGCATACATGCCTGAATCCCTCATTTAGCCCTTCCCCAATTCCCATCCCAACCACCGCCTTTCTCCCTCCCATATTTGGCTTAGCGATTGACTTTGATATGTTTGTGAATGTATACCTGTACATTAGGGTGATTTCTTCCTCCTATATCCATCAGTTAGGTTACCTTCTTCTCATCTAAGTTTTCTCCTTTGTCTAGAGTTCCTCCTATGTCCCATTTTCTCCCTACTTTCTGCATATTAGGGAGAGCATCTGACTTTTTACTTTTTGCCTGATACCATTTAGCATTAATGTTCTCCAGTTCCATCCATTTCTCTGCAAATGATAAAGTTTTGTTCTTTATTGCTGAGTAAAATTCCATTATGTACATATTCCATAGTTATGTAATCCATTTATCCGTTGATGGACATCTTGGCTGGTTTCACAGTTGAACAGTTGTGAATTGTGCATCTATAAACATAGATATGCATGCATTAGTCTGTGGTCTAGTTCCCATTCTTTTGGGTGGAGATCCAGAAGTGGTATTGCGTGATCATATGGTAGGTTCATTCCCATTCTTCTGAGGAGCCCCAGGCTGTCTTCTCAAGTGGTAGCACAAATCTGTAGCCCCACCAGCAGTTTATTAGTGTTCTCATTTCTTCACACCTTTGCCAGTATTTGTTGTTGTTTGTGTTTTTAATGATTGTCCTTCTAGCCAGGTGCGGTGGTGAATACCTTTAATCCTGACAGGTTGAAATAGGAGGATCACAGGTTTGAGGACAGCCTCAGCTACTTAGTGAGGTCCTCTGCAACTTAGTAAGACCCTGTTTCAAAATAAAGAATGAAAAATAGAGCTGTGGTTAAAGCTCAGAGATAGAATGCCCCTGAGTTTAATCTCCAGTACTGAAAATTAAATAAATAAATAAATAAATAAATAAATAAATAAATAAGATGTCATTCTAATTGGAGTTAGGTGAAATCTCAGGGTAGTTCTGACTTGTCTTTCTGATTGCTAATGATGTTGAACATTTTTTTTTCATACATTTAATAGCCATTTGTATTTTTTCTTTTGTAAAGTGTGTATTTATTTCATTTTTTTTTGATTGGGTTGTTTTGTTAGTGGTGAGTTTCTTGAATTCACGGTATATCCTAGATATTAGTCCTCTATTGGAGGAGTAGCTGGCAAAATTTCCTCCCATTTTGTTGGCTCTCTGTTGAGGTTCTTGATAGTTTCCTTTGCTGCACAGAAGCTCTTCAGTTTAATGAACTCTTGGTTCTCTGACCTTCTCCTGGATCCTAGATTTGATTTCTTTGGATTGATTCTGCTGATTGTTCTCTTGCTATCCAAGAACCATCTCCATTTATTCTTAAAGCGTTGCTTTAACTCTATTAGCAACACTGCTTCTGACGTTTCTTGAGCCCTCAGGAGGATAACTGAACTCTTGTCCTAAGTTCCAGCATCCCCAGGGCCAGCTGCAAGTAGGACCAGCAAATTTTGACAGTAATAACCCCACTGGTTTGGATATCAGATTTGCTCATGGCAAGCTACCATCTGTTCTGACTTCTGTCTCATTTAAATTCCGCTTTGCCTGCTGTGTCTCAAGTGTTAGGCCCTGACCTATCTTTTTCTTCTCCAGATGTAATTTGTATCACTTCCTAGATTCTCCCTGGGGAATCATCTGCTCTCGTGCCTTCTCTGTTTGGGCTTGAATGCATCCATTTTAGTGCCTCAGAGCCTAGTGAGCCTGCCCTGATTCACAAACCAAAGTAGGACAAGGCCCTGGAAAGAAATGGGCAAAGAGTTGAGGGTAAACCTAGAAATACAGAAACTGGTTTCTTCACCTTCCCATGGGGCTGACTTTTGGAAGCAATAGATATCTAGGTCTGCGAAAGGGTCTTGTGGTGTGGAACAGAATGGAGATATTGTGGAAAATTTATTGTCCATCTAATGATTTTCAAAGAGCTTTAGTGTTCAATGCATTTAAGGCCCTCTTTTTCTGTCTTTGTAAAGTCACTTTATGCAGTGGAAAGCAATCTAGGAGGGAGGAGCTATTTCAGGGAGCTTTATTATTTATTTATTTATTTTGACCTTCTAGTCACCACTTTATTTACTGTGACCACATAGGCATTTTTTTTTATTTTTTTATTTTTTAATTGGTGCATTGTAGTCATATGTCAATCACATTGGAATACAAGACTTAAGAGGATATACAAGCACACATCATCCAATTAGCCCTCATCCAGCCCCCATCCCATTCCTTCCCCCTCCCTCCATCCCATGCTTGTTTGGTGATTAACTTTGACACATTTGTTTATGTACCTCCTGCTTTTTAAAGAGGCTCCATCCTCCCCTATTCCATACCCTCTGATGGGTCACCTTAGTTGCTTCACTATAGGGCCCTTTCTATAGCTCGACCTCTTCCTGTTGCCCCTTTCCTCCTAGTTTTTGCTGATTAGGGGAAGCATCTGATTTTTATTTTCTGCGATATTTCTCTGTGCATGCCATGTTGCAAGTATCGATCCCACTCTTGACGGCCCCAGTAGTGGCCTGGCTACCTGGTGGACTGATCTAGACCTCACTGGCTCAAGCAGCGGCCTTGCCTCATGGGAGACCTCAATTCTGTTCTTGCTAGCCCCAACACCAGCCTAACCCTTCAGCTGGATCCTATCTCAGCCTCGGAGGCTCAAGTAGCAGCCTTGCCTCACGGCAGGGTCCGATGCCGGCCATTGGACCCAGCACCAGCCTAACCCCTCGGCAGGCTCTGATCCCGGCCTCAGAGGCCCCAGCATCAGCCTAGCCTCACTGCAGGCTCCGATCCCGGTCCCGCTGGCCCCAGCACCGGCCTAACCCCTCGGCAGGCTCCGATCCCGGCCTCGGTGGCCCCAGCACCGGCCTTGCTTCACAGTAGGCTCCAATCCCGGCCATGCTGGCCCTGGCACCAGCCTAACCCCTCGGCAGGCTCTAATCCCGGCCTTGGAGGACCCAGCACTGGCCTTGCCTCACGGCAGGCTCCTATGCCAGCCATTTGCCCCAGGACCAGCCTAACCCCTCAGCAGGCTCTTATCCTGGCCTCAGAGGTTCCAGCACCAGCCTAGCCTCACAGCAGGCTCTGATCCCGGCCTCTCTGGCCCCAGCACCAGCCTAACCCCTCGGAAGGCTCCGATCCCAGCCTTGGAGGCCCCAGTAGTGGCCTTGCCTCATGGCAGGCTCCGATGACGGCCTCGCTGGCCCCAGCCCCAGTCTAAACCCTCGGCAGGCTCCGATCCGGCCTCGGAGGCCTCAGTAGCAGCCTTGCCTCATGGCAGGCTCCATGATGGCCTCGCTGGCCCCAGCCCTGGTCTAATCACTCAGCAGGCTTTGATCCAGCCTCAGAGGCCTCAGTAACTGCCTTGCCTCATGGCAGGCTCCAATGCTGGCCATTGGCCCCGGCACCAGCCTAACCCCTCGGCAGGCTCTTATCCCGGCCTCAGAGGCCCCAGCACTGGCCTTGCCTCACGGCAGGCTCCAATGCTGGCCGCTGTTCAGGGAGCTTTAAATTAAAGAATTGGAGATAGTCGATTGAAATTTCCTCTATCCCAGTAACCTATATAAAATTAATCATAATCTTCTAATATTAAGAACTTTTTAAAAGAAGTGAGAAGCCAGGGGCTGCGGTGCACACCTATAATTCCAGTCTTTGGGAAGCTAAGATAGGAGGATCCCAGGCTCCAGGGCAGCTTCAGCAACTTAGTGAAACCATTTCAAAATAAAAAATAAAAAGGATTCCTGGACATAAGATTTAAGTTTCATTGTTTTACATACTCTAAGCTTTGTATATACCTGCTTGATTTAGCTAAAAAAATAGTTGAATTAATTAAAATGTTTTAATATATCAAAACTAGTTAATCTAATACACAAAATCATGTATAGACAATATATGCTAGTAGATTCTTTACTCCAGTTCTAGAAAAACAGTGGCTTGGCCTGTTAGATCATTAGAAATCAGTACAACTTTAGCTGTTGCCTCTTATGTGCATTGTAAAGTGGGGGCAGGGCCGAGAGCTAGGAGGTGGAGCCTGCAATTCCGGGGACCAGGCCTCCCGCCCCGGAAGAGGGAGTTCAGAGAGGACCCGGAGAGGGAGGGAGGCATTCTCCCGCCGGCCACCAGCCCCCGCGGCCACGCGGGGGCTGGGGGTTGACCCCCCACGAATAAAGCCTCTCGTAATTTATTATGGATCTCGGCGTGTCTCTATGCTAGTGGGGCACCCCGCATTTTTCTACAATTTTACATTTTGGTGCCGATGAAACCCGACGTACCTATTTTGGCCTTTGAACCTGCGCTTACTGGACTCGGACTTTCCATCCCCTCTCTGCGCGCCCGCCCGCCCGGCCCGCGGACTTCTACAAACTGCTGAAAAAAGGTACCCGGCGCCGCCTCCACCGGGATGGGCTGCGGCGCCCGCCCGCCCGCGGCACGCCGCGGCTTGAGCCGCTTCTGCTGTAATGGGCGCCCGCCGCTTCTAGGCGCCGACCCACCGAGCAGCGCGCCAGGACAAGACCGCGCCTGGGCGGGCCTCTGCCATCCCAGCCCCAGCCCAGGCGAGCACGCCCGCGGCCCCGAGCGTCCGCGGACCCCACCGCACTGTGCCACTTGGCGCGCCTTGGCTTTCTCTGCGCCTGGCGCCGCGCCCACCGCGCCCGCAGACCCAGGATGGGGCCGCACTGCCGGCGCGCGCGCTCCCATCACCGGGGCAGGCCCGCGGCCCCGCGGACCTCTCTCCCACCGGCCCGCCAACTCCAGCCTGTGCTGCACATTCCTTCTCTGCGCCTGGAGTGCTTAGACCCGCCCGCCCCTGCCTGCCACGCGGCGCAGGCCCCTGCGCCGGCTCTCTGCTGATTGCGCCCGCTGATTGCGCCCACCCCGTTGCCCGGACCCGGCCATTTCGGTAAGCACCCACAGGGCATCACTGTGGGAGGAAAAGCCCGCCATCTTTGGCCCACGTGTAATCACTGAGGAGCCGCCATGTTTCTTTAACCCCTCCCCCCTCATGGCCTCACTGGAGGCCCCGCCATATTTGACCCCTCCCACCTCATGGCCTCGCTGGAGGCCCCGCCATCTTTATTCCCGCCCACTTTCCATTCCTAACCAATCCTAGGAGTCGGCGGCCATTTTTAAAAAACTTTTCGCAGCCATCTTCAGGCCAGATCTCCACAGCAGCCTCTCTCGGCGGTAAGCTTCCTCTTAAGGAACTAAGTGGGTTCTGCCTAACTCGGAGGGTTCTGACTGACTGACTGCTGTAAAACCCGGTACCGGTGTCCTCCAGTTCTCCGACCGTCCAGGACGGTTGCGAGGTGTGAAAGAGACAAGAGACGTCTTTTCTCGGTCACACCTGCTCTGTACCGAACTAGGCAGGGCCCTGGGACGCTGGAGTTTCCTGCCTTTGTTCTCGCCCACTTACAACTCATGGGAGGAAGTCAGCCATCTAAGATTGAGATCGATTCTCAATCCCCGCTGGGCCATGTGTTATCTAATCTGCAGGCTCTGGGATTCTCAGGGGAACTGTCCCCAGAGAGACTTATTTCTCTTTGTACTAAGATCTGGCCGACATATAATTTAGCCAATGACATTCGATGGCCTGCCGTGGGCACGCTAGACTCTAGGACGCTGATGGCTCTCAGTGAATATTGCACGCATTCAGCAAAATGGTGTGACCTCGAATATTTACAGCCCTTCTGGCGGCTGCATTTTTTGTTTTCTCCCTCTACCGGCTCTACTGCTGCCCAGGGCATGCTGGCTGGAGTATCCCGCCAGTCACAGCCGCCATCTTGGACACCACGTGGCAACTCACAGGCGCCACCTGGTGGCCATTATGGGTCACAGGCTTACAATTCTGCAGACCCACAGCAGCCATCTTGCAATAAAACATGGGGGCCGGGGTCTGACCCAGCTGGGTTACAAGCCCCATCTTCCTCTCTCCTGGCCCCACTTCGCGAAGTGGCTGGGGCTGAAGGGATGATTCGGGTCCATGTTCCTTTTTCCCTTCCTGACCTCACTCAACTAGAAAAGAGATTGGGGTCCTTTTCTTCCAATCCTTCTGGTTTTATCAAGGAATTCCAGCACATTGTGCAGGCATACGATCTAACGTGGCGGGATTTGCATGTCATTCTAACCTCTTCTCTAACTCCAGACGAACGTGATCGGATCCTGAAGGCAGCCAGAGAGAGGGCTGACCAGAGTCATTTAACAGATCCAGGGCTTCCTATTGGTACGGCTGCAATTCCATCTGAGGAGCCCCACTGGAATTATAATGTAAAGGAGGGAATAGAAATGAGAAATTATATGATACAATGTCTTCTTGATGGTATGCGAGATGCTTCCCATAAGGCGGTTAATTATGATAAGCTCAGGGAAATCACCCAGGGTCCAAATGAAAACCCAGCAGTTTTTCTTAATCGGTTGCAAGAGGCCCTTACGCGCTATACCCGTCTAGATCCATCCTCTGAGGCAGGCTCGATCATATTGGCCACCCATTTCATTGGGCAAGCGGCTCCTGATATAAAGAAAAAGCTAAAGAAAGTTGAGGATGGCCCACAGACTCCTATTCGAGACTTGATGAACATGGCATTTAATGTCTTTAATTCCAGAGAGGAACAGGCCGAAGCAGAGCGTACTCTCCATCTTCGTCAGATGGCGGACTTACAGTCCCAGGCCCTGATTGCAGCCCTGAGGCCGGAGGAGGAAGGTCAGCCCTCCGGGTGGCAAGCGCCACCCAGGAGAGGACGACAGTAAAGACAACCACCTCCAGGAGCCTGCTTCAGGTGTGGAGTATATGGCCATTGAAAGGCGAATGTCCTTTAAAAAGCGGTGGACCTCAGGTACCTCACTACAGGGGGTCTACCCTTCTGGACAAGGACCCGCCGCTGGCCCTATCTGGTCTGACCAAGGACTGACAGCTCCTGGAATTCCTCGTCCTCCTTCCTCCATCTTCCTTGCTGGCCCAGGGTAACTGCAGGTACAGGGTAAGCCAGTTTCCTCTTTGGTGGCCTGCTCGATCTTTCAGGCCTTAGTTTCCTTCTCAAGTCTCGGTTCAGGATGATGAGGCAAGCCCTCCAGCCTCTGCCCACAGCTTAGGCCATATCTAAAAGGGCTCTGTTACAACAGCTCCAGGGACAAATTCTCTTGCACGGTGTTGGGATCCACTAAACTTTATTTCTCTCGACATAACTCTCTTTGATGTTTATATTTTAGCAGGTCCACTTGTTTACATACTATGGTGCTCTCCCTCCTCGGATGCCAAATTGCCTAAGTATTAAACTTCTAAAATGGATAACTGATACCGACGCTCCTAATGCAGTAACAGGTGTTTGTTTGACCAGACAAATCCATACTCACTCAATGCTGAAAAGAGTGGGCTGTGGGTCTGCTTCGGGAGTTGCTGCTATTAATAACTCTGATCTAATAAAAAACTGCTAAAGGGGCGATAGACGTTCTCCTCAGGAAAATGTTGCTATTTAAGTTAGTAGATCTAGTGACTGCCTTGTGTCTAAAAAGGCTTCTGCCCAGCCTGGGTTCCGTTCTCACAATTTTCTTTTTCTTTAATAGCACCTTGCCTGTTAGTCTCCTCAAAGCAAACCGGCCACCGAGCTCTCCAGGGCAACCTCCAACTCCAACAGCCACCTGCTCCCTTCCGGCGGCTCAAATTCCGACCTCTCCCGACCTGGGGCCTTTGACTGGGGCCCTTGATTGACGTCGCCCAATATCAGCATGAAGCCGCTAGATGAGCAAAAACCACGCCCTTCTGCAACCCCTTAGTCAAAGCCCTTCTGCACCCCTGAGTCAAAGAGGTCGGAATGTAAAGTGGGGGCAGGGCCGAGAGCTAGGAGGTGGAGCCTGCAATTCCGGGGACCAGGCCTCCCGCCCCGGAAGAGGGAGTTCAGAGAGGACCCGGAGAGGGAGGGAGGCATTCTCCCGCCGGCCACCGGCCCCCGCGGCCACGCGGGGGCTGGGGGTTGACCCCCCACGAATAAAGCCTCTCGTAATTTATTATGGATCTCGGGGTGTCTCTATGCTAGTGGGGCACCCTGCATTTTTCTACAATTTTACATGCATATTTCATTTTCAGAGGCTGAGCAATTAACCCTTTGGTATCTCTCCAGTACATAGCTCTGTGTCCAGCTGCTCAAACAGGAAAGAAAGTCACACAGGGCAAAGTTTATATTACCTTCATACTTGCTCATGTATTGGGCTTTTGATCATGACGCATCTTTAAATATCTGTACTTTCTCTAGAACATTGATATAGTAGCACATATATGATTTCTTATTTTGCCTCTGCTGCTTGAGATTTTAATGAAGGGTTAAAATAATAAAATATGTGTACCAGTATTGGAAAGAGGCTTCAAAATGTATTACTCTACCAGTATTGGGAAAGATTTTCAATTTTAAAATATACCTTTGGTAGTAAAAGAAGCCAGGAACTTTGAGGAAAGGGCTGCAGATTTCCAGGTGCCATGGGTAACTAGAAAGGGAATAGAAGAAGCCCAAGAGCCTAGGGCCTTTTTACATTTCTAAAGAGAGGCAAACTTCCTGAAGGATGTGGGGGAAATCCCAGACTCTAGATAAGCAACTTAACACCTTTTGGAGTGTAGGGCTGAAGACAGGGCCAGCCATCTACACATCAAATGACCTGCTGGGGTTAAGATACTCTGTGTCCAGGAATCTTTGGTGAATTTGTTCAAACCACCACCTCATGCTATTCCTGAATAGTATGGGGCTGTAACTGTCTTCTGTATTTCTATCTTTTTAATAAACTCCTTTAAGTCTTCAGCAAGAGTCCAGGCTAATGTGTATGTATCCTTAGCTCAGGACAAAAACCTGTGGTTTTATGGAAATTGTTTCCAGGAGCCTAACAAAGGTCCCCAGTGACAGTTTCCCCAGTATAGTAATAGTACTTGCCTTAAGGTTTTTTATGGAAGAGGTAAAATATAAATATTCTAAATTTTGGTCACTTCAAGGAAATATATACTATATATAGCAAAGCAACCATAAGTAACATCTAGATTTAGGTTCAGTGCTAGACATTATCTGGAGTCCTTCAAATGATACAGTCAAGCTTCCTCCATGGTTTCTTCTCCTGAAATAAAGTTTATTGCAGGAATCTTTCCCCAAATTTACAGATAATGACAGTTTCTTTAATGGAACATTTGGTTCCAACTGCGTAAATCAAGATCCAGAAAAGACTGCTAATTCATTAGTTAGGCATGTGAGTGATTTCAAATTAATAGAGGGGACAGTAAACATAGACAGATATAGTTAAAAGAAAATATAAGTGTTATGGTGAGAGATATAGCCATGGGTTCTTGTTCTGAGCTATGTGCAGAAAACAATAGCCCAAACTCCTGTAAGCTTAAGCGATTTTTTTTTTATCATTTCAAAGATAGAAAGATAGAAACAGATTAAGCACCGAATTAAAGGAATAAATGCAATGGAGTGACTTGGAAATAAGTCAGTAAAGGCTTTTGGATATAATCTGCCCCTTCTCTGGGGCAGGTCTTTTGATGTGGGGATTCCTTCCTGTAGACCTGCCCTGTCTCTGGTACAGACCCCAAGCCTATTGTTTCACCCCAAAATGTGTTACTTGATTATCAGAGTCTGGGATCTCTTGAAGGCTTCTGGCATCTCCCCCATCCTTGGGGAAGTTTGTTTATCTTGTCAAAGACCCTGGGCTTCCTCTATTTTCTTGCTAATCACCCTTGGGGCCTGGAACTCTGCAGCCCTTTCCCAATACTGGTACAATAAGTATGTGAGTACACAGTATACAAGCATTTGTTCTATGAATAAGAGCTGGTTTCTGCATTCATAAATAGCCTATTATAATTTATTACAGGAACCATAGAAGTGAGGATGAGTTATCAAGAAAATATTCTTAAATAAATGATTTGTATGATATGTTTTTTAAAAAATCCCTGGATTCAATCCCCAGTATCAATGAAAAATAAATAAATAGATAAATAAATAAATAAATAAACAAACTTATTTAATGGGTGTAAACAAGATGCAAGGAAACAGCAACAGGAACTGCCAATCATAGCAGTAATCATAGTAACTAACCCTAATCTAACACTAACTGAATACTTACTACATTACATTACTGCTTTACCTATAATCACTTAATGAATCCTCACAGTTCATATTCTGAAAGGGGTTTGAGGTGTTATGAAGAATAGAGAACACAACATGACTGTGAGTCTTAGGCCATGGAACGTTGGCCCTTTCAAAGTGAAATTACCTTCATGCATTGACTAGAGTTGACAACCTGGCTCTGAGGCACACAGGCTCATAAAAACTCTCAAAGCTAATTGCATTTGCAAATGCTGAATCATGCTAAACAACACAAGAGCAATAACAACAAAATGCTCACAATGGCAGATGAGTCAATCAGAATCACAATTCACCCATTTTGTGTAAGAAATAGCTGTCAAACTGAACAGATAACCCAGCCGCCTGAGCAGTACTGCCTGTAGCAATTCTGTAGGAAAGCCAAATGGTAATTGGGAGGAGTCTTGGTGGGGAGAAGAGCTAGCTGTGGTCTGACTGCTGATTAGCATCAGACCCTGTTAGCCCGGCGCATCAGTTTCCAGATGGGACTAGTCCTTCCAGATGGGCTGCAGTCAGCCAGACCTCAGGATTCACTGTGCCAGGATTTGATTCTATGACTCTCTGAAAGCTTTACTCAACTTCAGACTTTTCTGCTTATTTAAATATAAACCCTTACATTAATTTTATCCCTATAAACAAGAATGATTTTTGTTAGTACTGTGCTCTAAGTGTTAACCCAAGGCTCAGAGGCAATATTTAGCCTGCCCTCTGATTTTGTATTACTCACAAATTAATACTATATTTGTAGTTAAAATGGTTTTTTATCAAAATAATACTGATTTATGACATAGGAAAGTTGCACAAAATTTAAATTTTGATGTCTGTCAACAATATCTTATTGGAACCCAGCCATATTCATTCATTTATGCGTCATCTGCAGCTGCTCTTGAGCTACAGTGGCAGAGAGGAGAAGCAGTAGCCACAATTGTGGGGCCTGATAAGCCCGAAATGTTTACTATCTAGTGCTTTGTAGAAAAAGTTCTAACCCTTTCTCCAAATCACTATTTTGATTTTATTAACTAAGCTCTCAAGAAATGATCTTATTTTACATACTTTCTTGAGGGGCTTATAGAGGGGCACAGAAACCTACTTTCTCCCAATATACATCAAGTCACCTCATTTTATGGCCATAAAATCTTGATTAAAAACTGGAGCTAGAGTATAAAATCCTCTGATCATAATTGATGATAAACATCACTTACAGAGCAGGTACTATCTTACTATATTACTGAGCCTTATACCATACACACTGAGTCCCCAGAAGTACCTTGTGTTATGGTTAAAGATATTGTGAAAGATGAACGTTACCGTTTTGGGGTAACCGTTACTGTTTAAGGGAACAGTCCCCGGGGACCTTTGTTAGACCCCCGAAAACAATTCCCCTCAAATGAAAACCGCGGGTTCTTGTCCTGACCTAAGGATAAATATGCAATAGCCCAGATTCTTGCTGAAGATTTAAATGAGTTTATTTTAAAAAATAGAAATACAGAAAGCAGGTATAGCCCCACACCACTCAGGAGTGGCATGGAGGGTGATTCAAATGAATTCACCGAAATACAAAACATGCAACAGACGTTTTTATATACATGACATCATCCAACTTGTTTCACGTAATTCTGACATAGTAAAAGTCCCTGTAAAGTCCCTCCCCTTACTTTTCCCGCTGAACTCCTAGTCTACGCACAGGTTTCTCCTTTCACGAAGGTCAACCCTCCTCCTGTTTTTAGAATGAGGAAGTCCTAGTTCCCCTCTCCTATCGACTTGCTAATTACTTTTAGCTAGGTCAATTCAAGCTTCAATAGCTTATTGCTTCCTGTGTGAAACCCCAAAACAAGTCTTTCCCCAGGTCTGCCCTTTTTACACAATGATTTTTTTAATATATTTATTAATAATCAGAGCTTTCTCAAATTTTCCTAGGCTGTTCCCAATACTGGTACACCCTGTATGATGCTTCATTATACCTCCTGTTAGAGATGAGGAAAATGTGAACAGATAGATTGAGAGTTTTCCCAAATTTACCCTAATGATTGGCAAAACTGGCTTTGAAACGCAGGCTGCCTGACTTTAGCACCCACTTTTCTCTTTCCCCCTCATATTGCCACCCCATATCGAATATACCAAAGGGGTATTAGAAAGGTACAACCCATTTTCTCTTAGAAATCATATTTACAAAAACAAAATTGGAATTTATTATCTAAAAGTCTGTTACTTCTTGGCACCTCCAATACAATCCCATTCATTCTCATTCTCTCTCTCTCTCTCTCTCTCTCTCTCTCTCTCTCTCTCTCTCTCCTTTTCTCCTCTCTCTCCATATATTTGGGATTAAAACCAGGAATATTCTACCTCTGAGCTACATCTTCAGTTCTTTTTTTATTTTGAAACAGGGTCTCACTGACTTGCAAAGGGCCTCACTAAGTAGCAGAGGCTGGCCTTGAACTTACAATCCTTCCTATCTCAGCCTCCCAAGTACTCCCAAGTACATGGTATGACACCATGCCTGGCTAGCACTTTCTATATTAAGAGTGGCAGGGTCTCATTTTGCACCAGACTTAATGCAAACAGTAAAGTAGAATACATGGAAAAAATTATGTGATCTTATTTGTTAAGTTCTCTATTGTTTATAGTTCTGTTATTTTAAAACCCAGTTCAAGAGACAGAGAGAGATTATACAAAGAGTGTTGGAGTGTTGGGAATATTACAGAACAAGTCATTATATCATTTATATTATATTTAAAAATTACTTTTTAAGATAACCATTTTTAGAAAATGTTTAATAAAAGGAATAACAACAACAAAACAAGTAATAATGCATGCACTTGGCATGTGGTGAATGTACCAGTATTGGGAATGGCCTAGGAAGATTTGAGAAAGCTCTGATTATTAATATATTTCAAAAATAATAGTGTCAAAATGGCGGCAGACCTGGGTAAAGAAAGGACTTGATTTCTGCCTAAAAGCAGGCAGCTATTCCAATGTAAATTAACCTAGCTAAAAGTAATTAACAAGTCAATAGAGGAGAGCTAGGGCTTCCTCTTTCTACAGACAGATCTACATGATAGTCTGGGGAGGATGCTGATCTTCCTCCTTCATGAAAGGAGACACCTCGCCACACCTTGCTGGGGGAGGTACCTTACAGGGAAGTTCACTACATCAGAATTACGTAAACAAGATGGAGGTCATGGGTATAAAAAGTCCGGTCCACATGCTGTATCTGGGGGCGGGGGTGAATTGGCCTGGACCACCCTCCCCCCATGCCATTCTGGCATGGGGCTGTAACTATTTTCTGCATTTTTATCTTTTTAATAAACTTCTTTAAATCTTCAGCAACTTTCCAAGCTATGTATATTTATCCTTAGCTCAGGATAAGAACCTGCGATTTTTTCTGGTTTTGGTCGTTTTGGGTTTTGTTGTGGTCTGAGAGAAAATGTGTCCAGGACCCTAACAGGAGTCCCCGGGAACAGTTTCCCCAAAACCATATTCTCTCAAACCGTATTGAAGTGAATTGGAGACTTCATATCCTCTTTGAAGGCACAGAGCCCACTCAGATTCAGCAACTATTGTCACAGGATGACTACATGCCACAGTTATCAGGTTTTGGCTTTTTAAGAGAATTGGTAGGGCCACATTTTCTCCCCACTAAATTATCTCAAAATATTTTTATAGTACTGAGGGTGGAACCCAGGGACATCTACTGTTTTCTTTTGAAACAATATCTCACCAAAGTTGCCGAAGGCCTCACTTACTTGCTGAGGCTGGCCTTGAATCTGAGATTTTTCTGTCTCTCAGCCTTCCACCAGTATGCTACCACACTGGGCAAATTACCTGAATTTTTTCTCTTATCTTTATGTTGGTGCATTGTAATGACACGTCACAGTGTTAGAAACAAATGTGCACAAGGTACTTTTGTGTTTTCCTCTGGGTCCACTCCACTCCCTCCCCTTCCCCATATGTAATATTAAAATTAGTATTGATAACTTCATACATGAATGTTGCATTATTTCAACTGTTTCCTTCAGACAGTCTCTCCTTTCACTTTCCCAACTCCCTCCCCAGATTCTCTTTCGCTATTCTTCTGGTGTCTTACCATATTTATCTAAAATCCTCTTTGTTTCCCAGTTTCTCCCTAGAGTCCATATATAAGTGGAAACATATGGCCTCTCCTTTATGGGACTGTTTAATCTCACTTAGCTTAATATTCTCTAGTTCCATACATTTACCAGCAAATGACATAATTTTGTTCTTCATGGCTGAGCAAAATTGCATTGAATGTATATGCCATAGTTTCGTAATCCCTTCAGCCATCAAATGATTTCTAAGCTGGTTCCATAGTTTCACTATTGTGAATTGTTCAGCTATAAACATGGATATGTATATATCTCTCTAATGTTCTGATTTCATTTCTTTTGGGAATATCCCCAAGAGTTGCATATCAGGGTCCTCTGATGGTTGCATTTCCAGCCTTTTGAGGTGTTACCATTGTAACAGCGCTGTGGGCTCTTTTCTTCTATTCAACTAGAATTTTTTGAATAGGGAAATTAAAACAAATAAACAGCTTGGGGCAGCTTTAATAATTCTTTATTACAAAATCAGTAGAAAATAGAAAGGGAAGGAAAAAAAAGCAGCATGCCTAGCAGCCAAGCTAGAGAGTCTTGAAAATGGAACTCTACCCTCTTCTCCATCCCCAACCTTTAAATACAGATTTCTGTATTGGTATCTTCTTATCAGCACTACCAAGGCAACAGGCCAGTAACTTATTTCTTTGCCAGGTGGTGCCTCTTTGTCTACAGACAGTGCACTTAGTAAGTGCAGAAGACAATAATGCCTGTTTCCACCTTTCTTGTATTGGGCTGTATTGGTTGCTCATCAACTCTGGGTGCTTTGAAGTGGCACATGGAGTTTACCTTTCCTATACTCAGACAGGAGAGGAAGTAAACAAGAATGCTTATTGTGTCCATGTATTCTTAAGGCCAAGGGCTTCAATTATCTCTAGAGCTTCTAAAGCTAAAGACCTTAATTTTCTTAACACTTTACTACTGTGGATTATGATCAACATGGGTATTTTAAAGAGTGTGTCAGCCAAAGAACACCAATCTTCAGGTTAGTTGCAGCTCATGAGCTACTAGGCTGTGACCTCCGGGCTGCAGCTTGCAGCCAGCACCTTCCTCCTCTTACTCTGCAAACCATATTGCTGTCTGCTGACAGAGGTGTGGGAAGAGGATTCAGGCTCCTCTCGGCTTGGTCTTCATCAGCACGGTCAGGGTCCTTTGTTCTCTCTACAGGCATCTAAGAATAAAGGCAATAAAAATTGCATATGAGGCTTTAATTAGCCAAATGGCCCTTTTAGTACTAAATTCCATTCTAACAGTTGTATCTAACAGGCTTTTGATCTCCCTCAGGGTACCTTCTCCTGATTAAAAGGCTTTTCCTGCCTTTTAAAGTTCCCCAGCCAGTTTTGACCATTCTATGCCAACTAATTTGGCTGGCTTTCTCCTCTGCCTTCTTCAGCCCATTGGGAGTACACCAAGCCTGAGGAACAACAGGCTGGCTTCCAGTTGTGTTCTCCCCTTTCTACATGTCTGCATTCTCACCAGAAACTTTATAGAACCTGTGCTGTGACCACAAACCCGGTTATACTTTTGTTTTGTCTGAAAGCCACTGAACAAACTCAGGTGTTCATTTCTACTCCTAGATTACTTAAAATATTTTAACCAAAATAGTAAACCAGCTTTGAGCTGGAACAGATCTATTTTTATAGGTATTGTATCAAAATTCAAAAATCTTCTGAACCTTAATACAAACTGAATCAAAATTTTATTTTGTTTGGGACTCTAAGTGATTTTGGAGAGGTGATTATCTAAAAATCCTTTGTCTGATCCTCTCCCCTGGTTCTCAAATACAACCTGATGAGACACTCTGTAATGGTCATAACTTATGTGTGCTCACCATTAAGATATCGCAAGTTCCTTGTTAATATTTGAGATTAGATGTATTTACCTGTGACTCTTGGATGCCTGGTACCGAGTAGGTATTTCATGAATGTGGATGAATTTCAAGAAGACTTTCTCTTTCACATTGTCTTGGTGTTTATTGTATTTAAACTCCCCATCTGTACCTTGAGATAAAATCATTAAAGATCTCAATTTGCCTAAGAAGATCATACTTGTATAAGTAACTAGGATTTTACAGATGAAGAGACAAATCTCCACACTAACTTGTCATTTCATCTTATAACCTGGATTTCTAAAATATAAAAATATTTTCTAAACATATGGAGACTCACCAGATGGAAAAATCGAGCTCACCTTAAACCCTACATTGCTTCTTAAAATGAATTTTTGCTGCACATAGAAAAGGACTAATCTTACAAAAATAACATATTGCCCTTGGTGAAAGATATTGCGGGTCCCTCTGGTGCACAGATACACACGGAGATCCATTATAGATGGTATGGATGCCTTTATTCGTGGGAGTCAACCTCTAGCCCCCGCGTGCGGGGGGTGGGGGGGGTGGGGGGAGAGCCCATCTCTCTGTCTCTCTCGGGCTTTTCTCTGAACTCTCTTCTCCCTGATCGGGAGGCGTGGTCCCCTCTCAGAATCACCGGGCTCCGCCTCCTAGCTTCCGGCCCTGCCCCCTGCAGGGTAGGGGCTGCTCGAACCTTTCACTTGGGTTCTTAGAATAGTGGTGATTGTCACAGTGACCACCAAAGGGCAGGAACAGTAGCTATAGTGTGGTTAATGTCTCAACATATCTGTTATAAGCATAATTATAAAGAGAGATGGACAAAAGGCAAGAAACACCCTAAAGGTCACTTTTAGATGATTTTGAATCAATAGTACAATTCTAGAATCACCAGTAAAAAGTATTGAGACTGCCACTACTTGCAAAATCCACATCTTATTAATCACATGACTCCTGCCTTCAGAATGATGTAACTCAGCTCAAAAGACATGGGTGGACAAATAGCTCAGCTCAATGTGCTTTCCAGGTACACCTTGCTTATCCTCCAGAACTCCACCCACAACCTGTATAAGTCCCCCACCTCTGCATTCCCCTTCTATATGATGTCATTTCCCTGCTTGAGATAGTTCAAAGACTTCCTCTGCTTCAAGATACAAACTGAACTCCTGTGTTTCTCTTGTCTATGTACCATCAGTCATCCTCTTCACGGCCTCCTCTGGACTTTAAAAAATGCCACACAGGAACTTTGCCAGTGTGGGTTGGGAGCACTCTTTGCCTACTGGATTTCTTTTTGCTCTCCAGGATGAAGTTCAAGTACTACTTCTTCAGGTAAGAATGTTTTTGAACTCAATTCTCATCTTTCTTTCTAGGCCCCAGATATATGATTCATGGAATCCTCTATTTCACTATCTTTTCTCAGCCTCTCTTCTTGGTTGGTAAGAGGAAAGTAATAATAAATATCACCTGTCATAAGTAAATTTTGACAATATGTGCAGTGTACCAATATTAGGAAGAGGCTTCAAAATATATTACTGTACCAGTATTAGGAAAGATTTTCAATTTTTCAAATGTATCTTTGGTAGTAAAAAAGTTAGGAGCTTCAGACAGAGGGGCTGCAGGATTCCAGGCACCAAGTGTGATTAGCAAGACAACAGAGATAGTTTCATGGCCTTTTTCAGTGTAAAGATAAGATTTCCCAAGAAAGTGGAAGGATGCCATAAACCTTCAAGAGATCCAAGATTTTGATAATCATGGGAGGATGCCCTAAGCCTTCAAGAGATACCAGAATACAATGATCAAATAATACATTTGGGATTGTAACAAAAGGCTTGGAGGTCTGTATTAAAAACAGGACAGACTGGCGGGAAGGAATCCCCCACATCAAAAGGGCAGGCCCTAGAGGGGATGGATCTGGTTGATGTTATGGTGAAATGTGTTCAGTGTGTGAGAGGAGACATAATTCACCCAACACAACCACACAAACAGAAAAACCTTGGGTTCTTGTCCTGAGCTAAGGATAAGTATACATAGCTCAGACACTTGCTGACAATTTAAAGAAGTTTATTAAATAGATAGAAATATCGAAGACAGTTAAAGCCCCATGCCATTCAGAAAATGGCACAGGGGGGAGATTTGGGTGAATTCACTAAAAGACCCCTGCATGCTGAGTGTTCTTATCCTGACCAAGTCTGCAGCAGGTCCTTTGATATGCAGATATGCTGCCCTCTCTCTAGCCCAGGCATCTGCTGTCTCCATCCCAGCCAGACCTGCCCCCTCTGAGGCAGTGGGGGAACAGCTCTGTCTTGGCACACACCCCTGACCTTTTGTTATAATCCCAAAATGTGTTAAGTTGTTTATCCGGGATCTGGGATTTCCTCCCATCCTTGAGGCAGTTTCTCTCTCTTTAAAAATGTAAAGAAGCCCTTTACCCTGGCTCCTAGCTTTCTTTACTTCTCTTTAGAAATGTAAAAAGGCCCTTTTTTTCTGACACTTCTGGCTTTCTTTACTACCAAAGATTATATATATATATATATATATATATATATATATATATATATATATATATATTTAAATTGGAAACCTTTTCCCAATACTGGTATAGTTGAGGACTGGCTATAAAATACTCCATATCCAGGAATTATCAGTGAATTCATTCGAATTTGCCCCTCACGCCACTCCTAAATGACAAGGGGCTGTAACTGTCTTCTGTATTTTTATCTTTTTAATAAACTCCTTTAAATATTCAGCAAGAATCTGGGCTTTTCCATATTTATCCTTTTCTCAGGACAAAAACCTGCTGGTTTTTTTTTTTTTTTTTTTTTTTTTTTTTAGCGGAATTGCTTCCAGGGGTCTAACAAAGGTCCCGGGGACAGTTTCCCAAGCCATAAGAGTTTAAACCATAACATGCAGGAAACTTAGCAAGTGCCTGGCTCATGGCAAACTAATTGAATGAGCCATATTATTAAACCTCACTATATTTAGTAGTAGTTGTATTTGTGGTGAGTGGGTTTGTGTAGGAGCTAATAACATGAAGTAAACCAGATTGCCTATGTTTACATCTGGAATTTGTAGCTAATGAACTTTCAAGTTTCTTATCTTCTAAGGGCCTCTGTTTTCTTATTTGTAAAACAAGCACAATAGCTGGTGACACACACTTGTAATCCCAGTACTTGGAAGGCTGAAACGGGAGGATAAAAGGTTCAGGTGCAGCCTTAGTTACTTAGTGAGGCCCTCCGCAACTGAGTGAGACCCTATTTTAAAATAAAGAGTTAAAAATAGGGATGGGGGTGTAGCTCAGAGGTAGAATGATTCTGGGTTCAATTCCCAGTATCCCTCCAAAATAAACAAGGCAAAATAAATAACTACATCATAGAACTTTAAGGGTTAAATAGTGAATGCATAAGCAGTGTATAATGCAACACCCACCATACCTAGTGTGCGCAGTGTTCCTTGGGGAAAGCTGTTCTCAGGATAAAGCAGGCTCTGTGTCCTTCATCAAGTCACCTTTCCTCCCCCACCTCCCTCCTTTGATATCAACCTCAATAATAGTTACCAGAAGAGTGAGGGAGTAGGCAGGATCTCCAGAAAAGCACACCAAGTGCAACCTGCATGTATGTTTCTATCACTCTGAGCCTCCTTATGATCGATAATTACATCATACCAATAAAAGCATATGAACAAAAAGATAAGACGGGGCTTCTCAAACATGGGAAACTGACTTGGGGGAAACTCAGAGGACTCAAAAATGGCACATCAATCATTTACCACAGCATGATGTATCAGTAATTGCATGTATAATGGTATACACATTAACATCTTGGTTCTTGGAGGGAATCAAAGATTTACCACCAACATTTCATTCAATTGTCACTTTTGCTTCTATGTTAAATTTTAATCCTACTTTACTATAGCATACACCTAGTAAAAAGCCAGAGATGGTGAAACTTGGCCCAAAGTATCTACTCAAGTTGATTTTACACAACCCTCGGTTGAAGTTTGCTAATGGGATCCCTAGTGGTTTCTACCTGTAAGGAGTGAATCCACTTAAATGCTCAGTAACCTCATGAGATACATACTGTAGCCCATATAAGATGAAATAAAACTATAACAACTTAACTAATTGCCATCAGGTCATAATGCCAGTCAGTATTATTTTGGTTTCTAGGACAGGACAATATAGCCATGCTTTGGAAAAGTGAGACTGAAGGGATGGTTGGCATAGGCTCATCTACCTGTGGAAGATTCTAGAGATATTCACAATGCAACACTGTAGGAATTAGAGACTCAGGGACAGGACCTAGGAACCCTGCATACGATCAGGGAATGAATGCTGGAATGCTATTCGGTGCTCTCAGTTCCCCATTCACCCCTGCTACTCTACCTGGCTTTCTTTTGCAGGGAGATGGTGGCACCTTTTTACCTGATGAAAAGAAACAGAAAAACATGCATAGCTTAGTGTACACTACATTTGCACAGTAATGCGACAATATTAATATCGGCTTTTGTTTAAGAACCTGTGGCCATTCTTTCTATACCTGTCCTTTCATTTCTCCACAGAGCAGAACACTGGGATAGGCTGTCATTGAACCATTGTCAAATGGCCTTGCTTTGGATGTAAACTAATAGGCCTATCCTGGCTGTAAATGAGTGGAGAGGTATTGGTGTTTAACAGGCTTGGAAAATCACACCATAGAAAAACACTTGTTAAAATTTCTCATTCTTTTTGTGCTTAAGAGTTCTCTATTTGTGAATTCTTTCCCTGTGGAAAGAGAAGGACTGAAACTCGGGCACTTGACAACCTTGAAGCTCACAATGCTTGGAATCATGTCCCCTCTTTTCAATTCCAGAGCAGGTGCTCCTGTGACAGCTTTCCCCGCTTTCCCCTGTTACCACCCTCAGGACTTCAAGTACCATCACAGATCTGAGTACCTGAAGCACCCTTCATTCTTGGCTCCAAGTTTTTAATGTTTTTGTTTTTGTTTTTATTCCCTGAAAATGTGTTTATCTCAAGGGAATAAAAATAGCCATAAAATGGGGACTTTGAATTCTATATTGACTCATTTCCTGGCCCAGGAGTCTCTTTCATTAAATATTATTCACTGTCAAGCTTATCTTGAGTGGAGGCTAATAAGATAAAAGTGTAAATAAATAGACTCTATGGAAACCACTTCTGATTAGGTAACCCTTGCTTGAATATGTGGGACTAATATCTCAGCAATCTAAAATCTCGGCAACCATTTAATTACATCCCTTAACCAGACCCTGTGCTAATTTGTCGATGGGCTGCATCTTTAGAGATGCTTTGGATAAAGTGATCTCTTTGTACAGACAACCTCATTTGACAAAGAAAGGCAGTCAGTATCTATGGGGCCCGTTTGAAGGAACTGACTGAAGAATTACTGAACTACTGTAAAAAGAGGAAGGTGATGCTATCCAAGACCATCTTGTGTGTGGATGTTTAAAACTCCAATCATTAACTGATTAGGTGATTCAAGGGTTAATTCAGATAAAGATAATATGTGCTTGAAGCTTCCTGCTCCACACCCAAGGTTTGGTATTTATTTCAGCATGCAGCTCACCCCTCCTGATTCTTTAGGATGAATGTAACATTTGGAAAAGACATGTGGGCTTAAAACAAAGTACAAACACAGTGGAAGCATCTTCATCATCTTTGAGACAACCTTAGATTTTTTTTTACTCCAATGACTCATTGTTTGTGCCAGAAGAGAACACTGTGGAAAGGCAAATACACATTACTCATTGTCCTCTTGATACCCAGGAAATGATAAGGGCTTTATTAAGATGCAGCTCTGGAAGTGCCATGCTGCCCCTTAATTCTTTCTGTGAAGAGTCATGTCAGATCTTTAAGTCTTTAATCAGTGATATGAGGGGAACTGTAAGACAACTTGCTGGCCATTTAACCCTGAGGAATAACTTAAGCTCCCCAAGCTGCAATTTTCTCATCTATAAAATTCAGAGTAAATGATAATGACCTCCTAGAGGTGTTGGTGAGATTAAGTGAGGTCCAGAGTACATGGGCACCTGGCAATTCTACATGCCTAGTAAATACTAGCTGCTGATACCATACAGTGTGATAAATAAAAAGTGGAAACTGTGACATGAAGAAACACTGTAATCACATACTAATATTAAAAAATATGCCCTTGCAGATTTATAAATGCAAGATCTTATAATAAAGTGTTTTGTACAAATTACAGACAACAGATTCAATGATCTAGTATTTTCAAAGTGTGCAGCATAATCCCTGGTATGTCGTTATTTTTATTATAATAAAATCTTAGCCCCTCACATTTTTATGCATTACTATACTTAATGCAACTTGAATACACACACACACACACACACACACACACACACACACACACACATGCAACTCATAAAAGTGAACTCATCTAGTGACCAGCTTCCTGGCCTGCCTGGGCTTAGATGAGCAGAGTTAGATAGTGTGTTCACAGATTCTTTTCTGTTTATCCCTCACCTCCTTTATCTGCTAATATCTGTCAGAATGGTGAATAGTCTTGGGAGGTGAAAAACCTACTTGATCAGTATATTTTACCATAATCCCAGAGCTGGTCTGATCCGATTGCAGGAAACTTATTCTACTGACTCTTCAGCCAGCTTTTCCTTCAGGCAATAATGTGCATGTGGAAACGCCCTTTATTGGCATGCTCTTTGCAGAGCAGCTATTCCTTCCTTTCTTTGGTAATTATCCTATTGGCACAGTTAGTTCAGTAAAGATTTCAGGAAGACAGGCCTAAAGCATTCCTCATGTACTTCAATTCCAGGGACTACAATTCCTCATGTACTAGAATTCCAGTTGTACTTCAGATGGTGAACACATATTTGATGCATAAGTGATTGGATGTTTTTTGTGTTCCTTGCAGAACCAAGATGGCAGTCTCTGAATATTTCAAGTTCTTTACTTCCACAGATTGCTTTGCCCATGAAAATTTAAATAAAACTTGACTACTCCCACAATAAAGTGGCACGCAAAGCACCCTTCTACTCCCTCAGAGAAGGCATGCTGGAAGGCATTCTCCTCTACTCCCCTACTATTTTAATTTCATGCTTCTACTGAATTTTTTCTTATTTGCTGTCTAATTTCTAGATCTTTGATCCATTTTGAGTTAACTCTTGTGCAGGGTGAGAGATAAAGGTCTACTTTCATTCTACATATGGATATCCAGTTTTCTCAGCATCATTCATTAAAAAGGAGAGAATGTGGGGAAAGAGAAACTCTTACACACTGGGATTGTAAATTAATATAGCCACTATGAAAATTACTATGAAGGATCCTCAAAAGACTAGGAATGGAAGACCTTATGATCCAGATAGATTACACCTCAATATCTTTCAAAAGAATTTAAGTCAGAATGCATGCATATTCATGTTTATGGCAGTGCAATTCACAATAGGCAAATTATGGAATCAACTTAGGTGTCTGTCAACAGATGAAAAAGGATAAATTGTGGTGTATGCATACAGTGAAATTTTACTCAGCCATAAAAAACAAAAAATTATGTCATTTGCAGGAAAATGAATCAAACGAGAATATATGCTTTCTGTTTTAGTAGTTGTTCAACATGCATTAAGCCATAACTACTGAGCTGATTGTTATCTGTTTCAATAAAGTACAGTTCCTATCTTCATTCCATTCTGTATTCAATACAGAGTCCACTGATCCCTCATATGTACCTAGCCAGTGAGGACGTTTGGTCCTCTTTGAATTTTTCTTCAAGTTCAAACTGAAAACATTCTCCCACTATGGCCACTGTTGGAGTTATTTATGTAGTCCTGGGTTACCTTCATTTTCATACATTTCACCAAAGTCAGGTCTGAGCAGTACTTTTGTCGGCTTTTTCTAGATGGACTCCATCCATATTTGTTTTATATTATTTTTCTTTTTATAATATGCCAACTTATAATATGCATCTTTATTTCATTAACATATGTCAAACCACTTTTCGACTTTAGTCTCATAGTCATTGTCAGTAGGACAAAAAATCACAAGCAAATTTAGATTGTATAATTAATTCATTTGACATTTATTGTGAACTACAGTGTGCCATACATTACAGTAAGCACTACATAAAATTAATATTAAAATTAGACATACTTATGACTCCAGTAATTTTATAATTCAGTAGAAACAAAACTTGCAAGGAGAAAACATCATAACACAGTGGTAAGGATATTAAGTCAGTACAAAGAAAGTACTATAGAAATAAAAGATTGTAAGTGTTCTAAATGTCCTCACCTGGCTGTGGATGTTCAATCAAAACTTCATCTTTGGGAGACATTTCTTGATAGGATGCTGCATCTAATAATGTAATTGATAAAAGGTATACCTCTCATTGATGTTCCTGAATTTCTCCATTCTTGAGACTGTCAAAGAAATAGCATTTTCTTCAGAGACTGTATCGGCATGGAAGATGAAAAAAATATTTGACTTGGCTTAAATAAAAGAACTGGGCGTGAATTATATGTCCACTATTTGGTCATGAGTAATATAGATTCATACTAATTAACTATCTTAACTCTTCTGAAAGTCATCTGTATATATATTGTGATCAAACAAATTAAGTGAAAATGTGTCAAAGAATATAAAGTACATGGAATTTGGTGTATTATTAATATAAATAAGTGACCAATCTATAAATGTAAATGAGAAAATAAAATTCCAGTTTTAAATAACAAAGAACAGTGAAATAATAGAGTCTAATTCAGGATGGCTTTCTTTACATTTACTTCCATTTGTCATCAGGAACAATTTTGTGTTGTGTACAAATTTTTCTTTTTCTTTATTTTATTTATTTAATTATTTTGTCAGAGCTATGTGAGATATGTTCCCTTTAAAGAATATTCAAGTACAGAGTGACTTGCTTATTTCTAGGCTTTACATGGAGATTAATTGATATCAAAAATTAAATTGCTTGTTTAAGATGCACAGAACAGAGCAGCTAAATCCAACAAGATAGAGTCAGCAGATAACATGTAAGAAGTGATGACAATATACTTTGCATCTATGAAATAAATTTTTCTCTTAGGGAACATATTCTGGGTATATAAAACATATTTGTGTTCCTAAAGTAATTACATTATGATACCCGATATATTTTATATTAATAAATTGGCTACTATAGCATTCAATGGGAGTGGGTAATATATAATTATAATAACCAGAATTTTAGTATCTTAAACATTTATAAGCAATTATAAGTAATTCTTTATGTACAAAGTAAAAAATCCTAGCAGTTTAGAGGCTCTTATGGTTATGTATAGAATGTCTCATGAAGAATTCATGTATTAAGGTACAGGGTTGAAGTAATTAAGTCATGAGATGAGGGCTGTAATCTAGTCAGTGGATAAATCCATTGTGCTAGACTTGTCAGAGTGCTTACCTCGGTAGGTGGAGTGTCCCTGGAGAGTGATCCTGAGGTGTCGCCTGAGGACTGTGTTCTTGTCTTTGAAACCCCTTGCTACTGCCATTCTTACTTCTGACTTTGTGAAGTAAGTACTCTCTCCCATTCTCTGCTCTTCCCTGCCATTATCTGTGATCCTCAGAATACCTGCCACACAGGAATTGAAAACAAAATCTCCAAGAAATTATAAACAAATAACCCTTCTTTTCTCTAAGTTATGTAGTCAGTTGTTTTGGATTATAGCAGTAATAATACTGACGAAGACAGATCATAGTCTTTTACATCTAGAAATATTATCAAGTATTTGTCTGGTTCATTTTAATTTGATTTCAACATTCTAAGTCAGAAAGCATTGTTTTTCTACTTTTAAAGTACTAAAAGAAGAAAGTTTTATGACTTCTCTTTTTAACCCATTTAAATATTTAATAAAATAATTTTTCTTTATTGTTAGTTTTATATTTGATAATTTTCTCTTATATTAAAATCATACCTGAAGACAGAGAGTAATAGACTATCATTATCTATAAAATAACATGTAATACATCCATGCATAGCTGAATTATTCATTGCTTTTAATCTTCATTACTTTTCTCTTAAGTGCAGGATAAAATTCATGTTTAGTCTGAGTTGCCCTTCTCTACTTTCTCCTAACTATGTTTTTGCAGCACTCCTAAATCCAATACTTCTGTGGCCCCAAACATACTCTTTGGAAAAGCCTACACAGCCTTTCTGAGGAAGATACAATATGGCACTTAGCATCATTATGCTGTGTATGTATGTATGCAAATCTCTTCCACCTCACAAAAATGGGCAAAACTGCTGCTTTTAGTAGTGGGAGCATGGTGTGAAATAAGAAGTAAGAGATTCTTTCTCAGTCAAACATAAACTAGAAAAATTGTTAAAAACAAAAATTTAGGGGCATATAAAATTGATATAAGGTCAGCAACATTTGAAAAGTTAACTCATTGATTAAAGAGGCTTTTTAACCTTACACTGCTGCCAATGTTTCCCATGCCACTCATAGGTAGCTAAAACCCACACCTTTGCCAAACAGAGGGAGTAGGCTCACTTTGAAGTGAGATTCAGAATACTTAAAACTTTAACAAGAAGATTCTGGAAATGAAAGCCAAGAGATATTCAAAGAACATATAATAAATATTCATACATATAATAAATGTTCATGAAGATACTCATGAACCAAAACACTGATAAACTATATGTTTCTCTGTAGGAATCAGAAAATCTAAACTTGGAGAGATATGTGAATGTTTTTTGCCTTTTTGAATACCTTCTTTACATTTAATTTTAGGTTAGATAAAATTAAAAGATTGACCATATCAAGTATCAGTAAATTGTGGAGCAATGGAAACTCTCGTGTACTATTGAAAAACATGTTGGTGGTTTATCCAACAGTTTTATCACCTAAGAGATAATAAAACATGCACCTGCTAAACAACTTAACGCAAATGTTTACAGAGGCATTATCAATAAGTAGCCTGAAACTGAAAAGAGTACAAATTTCCATGAACTTATGAATGAATGAAGTCAAGGTATCCATAGAATTAACTATTGTTCAACAATAAAGAAAGAGCAAACTGAAATATTAACTATGCACATAAGTCTAAGACACAGCATGCTAGGTGGAAGAAGCCAGGCACAACAGCCTACATTCTGTAGAATTCCACTTAAATTATATTCTAAAACAAAGGAAAATTATAATGACTAGAAGCACACCATTGCTACCCAGGTGAATGTTGGTGGCTTTGATTACTTTCCAACAGGTATCAGGGAGCTTTTCAAAGGTGAGAGAAATATTATTAAACTTAATGGTGCTGATGGTTGCATGACTATACGCATTTACTCAAAGTCTTCAAATTATACACTTAAAATAGAATTATATTCTATAAATTTATAACTATAAAGCTAAAAATGGATTAAAACACTTTTTGTATTATGTAGTAACTGCTTTAAATGAAAGGAGGTTTCTAGAGACTTCTAATTTGAGGTTTAAGTCCCACATTATAATTTCTAAATTACCATTCATTCAATTAATTTAAGTTTCTGTTTCTGCATCTCAAGGTCTCAGTCTCTGGGAGAACTACAAAAATACTTGTACAATACTGGATTACTATCTGGACCTCCAAATTTTATTTTATTAATATTGTATTTTATACATTTATTAAATGAAATTAATGACATTTGATTGTAATCTTCTATGATGGCAATATTTTTTCCTATCTTAGAAGAGATGTTTGTAAAGAAGCAGACTATATTTCTATTTAAATACTCTTGGACACTTTATAATTGCACTAGGCTAGATTTCTTAAGTTCAGTTACACTCAATTCCCAGCAGGATACCTATGAGAACTTGGAAAATGATGAAAACTTATAACCAGATCTCAAAATAACATTGACAGTCAACATATTGCCAGACCACAGGGAGCATACTCATTAGTTAAAAACATATGAAACAGAAATGAGAACTCGAATATAAAAGAGAGCTTGGCATTCAATTTTCACTTAAGGGAAAGAAAATATCCATATTTGAAGAATAAAAAAATTCCCACCCAACATTTTTATCTATGAATCAGAAACCCAGGTCTTTCTTATCAAAAACCAGAGTAGCTATTTCTCTGCTACATTATGTAATTATTTTGAAGTAGTGAGATATTGTTTCCTACTGCAAATTTTTTTCTTTGTCAAATATCTTCAAAGACTTAAACTCTTAAAAACAGTGAATTATAAAGAACAAATGAAGCATTATAATGGTTTGATATTTTGGGCTCTAGAGAAAAATGTTACAATGCATCCTGCCTTAAAATTTTGTATAACTTGTCAATAATTTTGGTGTTCCAAGAAAAATAAAGGTAAATAATTTAGAAAAATTACATATAAAAACCTAAGCCACAAGACCTGGATATTGGCAAACAATATATCCATCTTATTATTTTAAAGAGAGAGAGAAAATGATATCATAGAGAACTGCTTATGAATGAATGATTCAAAATGTCAACGGGGGACACAGCACAATATCAGTAGCTGGAACAAATAAAGTTCAACTACTGAGAAGACAGCATCTTGACAAACAAAATTTAAAAAGCAGTGGAAGATACTCATGAACCAAAACACAAATGGGAACCACAGTGGAAGGAAATCCAGTACTCTGAACATGAGATACACTGCAAAAAGCCCAAGCGCAAGATGGCCATGGTGTGATAGCTGGTGCCAACTCAAGCCGCCGGCCCAAGCCAGGATTGCTGGCCCTGGCGCTGCAGCCCAAAAAATTCTGACAAATAATTCAAAAAATTGAAGTGCAGAAAGTGACGCTAGAGCTCCAACATCTTAAGCAATCAGCACCATGCTTCAGAAACACAGAAAAAGATCCAAAAGCCTGTGTGTTCACAAGATGTGGCACCCACAGCAATGCAGTGTGCCCTACAGAAACCTGAACCACAGGACAGTATTGCTCGTTACTTGGCAGAAGACAACACAGAGCTGCCGTGGGATTAAGACCTGGTGGTCCATCCTGGAGGTAGTCCAGTTAGAACCTCCCGAGACACAGGAGAGGCCCATAGTGCTCAAGGTAAGGTGCCTGCACAGCAAGGTCACAGGGGGTTGCTCTAAGACTACACTGGATGTTCTCTGCTGGTGAGAGTAAGGAGGTGCAGGCCCAGGGTGTTAAGGCCCAGAGCACAAGGCCTGAGAAAGCAAAGCCTAGGGTAGAGAGCACAGAGCCAGGGCAAAAGACTGTGGAGCCCAGGGCCAGAGAGCGTGGAGCACAGGGCTATAAAGCTCAGACACCAGGGTGGGAAAATGCAGAACCCTGAGCTTACACAGAACTCACTAACTGTGACACCTGATGCCCCACCCTGACACCTAAACACAAATTTGTCAGAGGCTAGAGAAGGGTGCAAACACTAATAAAGTGGGTCAAAAGGCAGACAATAGGTTATGTAGCAAAAATGAGAGACATTGGAATATACTCCAGAATCTACCACAGTGAACAGATATACAAATATCATATGAGCCTGGGCCCTATATATGTAAATTATCAGGACATTTTTTTTCTCTCACTCTGTTGCTAGTTTTTTGGTCTTTTTCTTTTATTTTGTTCTTTCTTTTTTTTTATTCCTTTTTTATTTTGATTGTTTTGTCTTTGATTTATAATTATTAATTTTTATAACTTGTTTTGTTACTTTATACATGTTTATTTGCTCCTTCCCCCCTATCCCTTTTACAAATTTCCTCACTCTAGCCTATCTACTCCCTTCTTTCAAAACTTTTTTCTCTTTACTGTATCTTCTTGTTTTATATTCAGGCTATTTCATATCTCCATACCTAAATTCTAACTACAAGAATCTTACTATCTAAACTTGTCTCATTCTCAACCAGATACTACATTATTATACTTAAATTCTTACTCAAGTTAATCATATTCTCTACTTTACCCGACTCCTGTACCCATCACCCCAGTTCCTCCTTCCTTACCCAATTCTCACCATTGAAAAAAGCACTCCTCACCCATGCAAAACCTGCTGACACATCTAAATTTCTAGTACTAAGACTGGATCAGACAGATTACCAACAGAATCACACACAAAAAAGATGCCAGGACATCAGAAAAACAGGCCCCCAAACACTGACAATATGAGAACTAAGAACGGTAAGGAAATAAGGGAAATTACCAATACTGTTCTACAAAAAACAAAAGAAGGAGAATTCCAAATCCTGATCTTCAATATGATGAAAGGCCTAAGAGCAAGTATGCAGGAAAAAAAAAAGGAAATGAGACATTAAGTCAAGCACTAAGCCAAGCAAGGAAAGGAGAGATGGGGAGGGAATGGGATGGGAATTGGGTAGGGGTTAAATTGGTGATGTGTACATGTATGTACACACAAGTGTTTTACCCCAATATGATGTATGAATATAATGTACCAATAAAAAATTTAAAAAAAAGAAAGAATCAGAAGTCTGGAATAAAATGAGAGTCAATAAATGAAATGAAGACAGCAATAGAAAGAAATTCTGGATGATTAGATAAAATGGAAAGTACAATATCATTGTTAGAAGACAGTTCATTCAAAACTGAAAGCATGGTAAACAGCATACAAGTCATTACAGCAACAAAACCTAAACAACCAAAAACTATGTGACAACATGAAATGTCCTAATTTATGGATAAAAGGATTAAAGAAGGGATAGAGGTGCAAACCAAGGGTATTTGTAATCTCTTCAGAAAAATTAATTCAGAGAATTATCCAAACATGGAAAGAGACTTGGACATACATGTACAGGACACATACAGAACACCATTATGACAAAATCAAAGAAGAAACTCCTCATTCCACGTAATAATCAAAATGACCAACATAGAGGCTAAAGAAATAATCTTAAAAGCAATGAGAACAAAGAGAAGATAGAACACAAAATGACAGAAAACAAAAATCATATTTCAATGATAACCTTGAATGTCAAAGAACTTAACTCACCAACTAAAATACATAGACTGGCAATGTGGATTTAAAAACATAATCCAAATATATGCTGCTTGCAAGAAACTCACCTTACAACCAACGACATTCATAGGCTGAAAGTGAAAGGATGGAAAAAGGTATATCATGCTAATGGAGACTCAAAATGGGCAGAAGTAGTAACGCTGATATCCAACAATGCAGGCTTAAGCTAAAACACAACAGAAGAGACAAAGCAGAGCACTCCCTTTTATTAAAAGGAATATTTCACTAAAAATATATAATGAGCTGGGCGTGGTGGCGCACGCTTGTAATCCTAGGATTTGGGAGGCTGAGACCAGAGGATCACTGTTTGCGGACAGCCTCAGCTACTTAGTGAGGGCCTCTGAAACTCAGTGAGACCTGCTTTCAAAATAAAAAATAAAAAAATAGGGCAGGGAGTGTAGCTTGGAAGTCAAATACCCCTGGGTTCCATCCCCAAACCTTCAAAAAAAAACCAAAAAAAAAAAAAACCAAGAATATATAATGAGAGTAAATGTTTATGCCCCATATATGGGTGTAACCACCTTTGTAATACAAACCCTTCAGGACATCATATCTCAAATAGACCCAAATACAATATTATTGTATTTGGCTTTTTATTTATTTATTTTATTTATTTATTTATTTATTTATTTTATTATTGTATTTGTATTATTGAAAAGCAAGGCTGGTTCAACATATGCAAATTAATACACATTATTCACCACATAAATAGAACTGTGAACGGAAAGTACATGATCATATCAATAGATGCTGAAAAAAACACTTGACAAAATCCATCACCCATTCATGTTAAAACACTGCATAAAATTGAAATAGAAGGAACATATCCCAACATCATTAAGGCAATACAATAAACCCAAAGCCAACATCATATTAAACGGGGAAAAACTGAGAATTTCCTCTAAAATCAGGAACAAGACAAGGGGAAGGGGAAGTGCAGGAGGAGGGTACCAAGAACTGTGTGAATATATCCATTTCTATATAGTCCACACAAAATAAAATTTAAAAATGAACTAAACTGGGACTCTCCAGTGTGTGGATGTTCTAAACAAAACAATACAAAACAAAAACAAAAAAGAAAATTATATATGAATAAACTGAGCTTTAAAATATGAGACCATAAAGTTATTACAAAAAAGAGATGCAAGGCAAGAAAAATGAATGCTATATGGAATCTAGACAAGAAATTCAGCACCAGAATTTTAAAAGTCAGTAGAAGATAAAATTTAAGATTCAGAATCTTGAGTTGGTTATATAAAAGTCCTATATGAAGCCGGGCATGGTGGTGCACGCTTGTAATCCCAGCGCTTGGGAGGCTGGGACAGGAGGATCGCACAGGTTCGAAGCCAGTCTCAGCTACTTAGGCTTTGAGCAATTCAGTGAGACCCTGTTTTCAAATAAATTACAAAAAATAGGGCTGTGGGTGTAGCCGGGAGGTCGAACGCCCCTGGGTTTCATCCCCAGTACTGCCAAAAATAAAAATAAAATAAAATAAAATAAAATAAAATAAAAGTCCTATATGAGGAGATGTTTTATTATTAAACAGGGGAAATGACAAAAAAAGAAAAATGTTTAAAATGGGAGGGTAATGAATAAAAACTCAGTTTAAGAATTATAATTTTTAGAACTAAATTATAGCAATCGGATGCAATAATATGAATATATAACTGAATAACCTTTGAATTGAGTTGAAAATATACCTGAACTTATAGATTTTAATTTTTAATTTTTTATTGGTGCTATTTATTCACACATCATAATGGGATAAAAAAAAAAAAAACTTGTGTAGACATACATGTACACATCGCCCAGTTAGACCCTACCCCATCCCCATCCCATTCCCTCCCCATCCCTCCTTCCCATACATGGTTTAGTAGTTGATATTGATATGTTTAAGTACATCATGTGCTTTAGAGGGTTTCCTTCTTCCCCACTCCCAGCCCCTGTTAGGTTGCCTTGTTTGTTCCTCTATAGGACTCCCCTTTCACCAGGAGATCCGCCTATGACCCATTGCATCTTAGCTTTCACATATTAGGGAAAGCATCCAATTTCTTACTTTTTGCAACTAACTAATTTTGCTTAGCATAATGTCCTCCAGTTTTATTCATTTCCCTGAAAATGATCTAATTGTGTTTTTTTATGGCTGAGTATAATTCCATTGTGTACATATCCCACAGTTTTGTAATACATTCACCTGTTGATGTACATCTTGGCTGGTTCCATAGTTTTTCAATGGTGAAATGTGCAGCTATGAACATAGATACATGGATTAGTTTGGTAGTTTGGTTTGCTTTATTTTGGGTAGACACCGAAAAGTGGTATTGCTGGGTCAAATGGTAAATTAGTTCTAATTCTTCTGAGAGTCCTCCATACTGTTTTCTAAAGCGGTTGCACTAGTTTGCAATCCCACCAACAATGTTTTAGAATTCCCACTTCTCCATATCCTCACCAGCATTTGTTGTTGTTTGTGTTTTGAATGATTGCCATTCTAGTTGGAGTTAAGTGAAATCTCAGGGTAGTTTTGATTTGCATCTCTCTGATTGCCAAGAATGTTGAACATTTTTTTCATGGATTTATTGGTCATTTGAATCTCTTTTTTCATGAAGTGTCTATTTAGTTCACTTGCCTATATTTTTATTGAAAGTTTGTTAGTGTTGAGTTTCTTAAGCTCTCTGTATATTCTAGATATTAGTCCTCTATCAGAGGAGTAGGTGGTGAAAATCTTCCATGCAGTTGGCTCTCAGTTGAGAATCTTGTCAGTTTCCTTTGGTGAACAGAAGATCTTACGTTTCATGCAATCCCATATATTGATTTGCCTTTTAGTTTCTTGTGCCTTTGGGGTCTTGTTGAGAAAGTTTTTATCTGTGCCTATGTGTTGAAGTGTTGAACCTATGCCCTCTTCAAAGAGCCTCAAACTCTCTGGTCTAATTTCCAAGTCTTTAATCCATCTTGAATTGACTCTTGTGCAGTGGATTTATGGTTGGCATAAAGAAAGGCTTCTGATTTTTAGGATTTATTTTGTATCCTGACACTTTGCTGAATTTGTTGATTAATTCCATAAGCCTTTTGGTTGAGTTTGTTGGGCCTTCTAAGTATAGTATTATGTCCTCTGCAAATAGTGATAGTTTTAGTTCTCCGTTTTCTATTTGTACTTCTTTATTTTTCATGCCTTATTGCTCTGGCTAGAGTCCCAAGTATTATATTGAAAAGAAGTGGTGAAAATAAACATTTTTGTCTTGTATCTGTTATTAGAGGAAATTTGTACAGTTTTTCCCCATTTAATATGATGTTGGCTGTGGGCTTATTGTAGATTACCTTTATGATGTTGAGGTATGTTCCTACTATTCCAATTCTATGCAATGCTTTTAGCATAACTGGGTGTTGGATTTTTTCAAATGTTTTTTTAACATCTATTGAAATGATCTTGTGATTTTTGTCTTTGGTTCTGTTTATGTGATGAATTACATGGATTGCCTTGTATTCCTGAGATAAATTTTTTTTTATGTGGTTTTAAATGCCTGTTGCTAGTATTTTGTTTAGCAGTTTTGTGTCTAAGGTCATTAACAATATAGGCCTGTAGTTTTCTTTCCTGGAGTTGCCTTTATTTGGTTTTGGTATTAATGTGATGTTAGCTTTATAGAATGTTTTTGGAAGAGTCTTGTTTATATTTTGCCAAATAGATTGAGGAGTATTGGAATTAACTCTTTTAAAAGTTTTATAGAATTCACTTGGGAAACCCTCTGTTCCTGGGCTTTCTTTGATGGCATGATATTTATTGCTACTTCATTTCTTTGATTACTATTGATTGGTTTATATCTTTTTTACTTTTTTCAGAAGGTTTTATTTATCTAGAAAGTTGTCAATTCTTTCTAGATTTTTCTTTTTTTTTTTTGGAGTATAGTTTTTAAAAGTAGTTTTTAATAATACTCTGGTTTTCCAAGCTGTAATACCTCCTTTTTCATCTCTCATCTTCATATTTTGGATTGAATCTCTCTCCCTTTCTCTCTCTCTCTCTCTCTCTCTCTCTCTCTCTCTCTCTCTCTCTCTCTCTCTCTCTCCTCTGTTGGTTAAGTTGGCTTGTGGTTTATCTAGCTTGTTAATTTTTTTTGAGAAACCATCATTTGGTTTTGCTGATTTTTGTACTTTTTTATTGTCTACTTCATTGATTTCTGCTCTGATTTTAATAATTTCCTTTCTTCTACTGGCTTGGGATTAGACTGTTCCTGTTTTTCAAGGGCTTTGAGGTGTGTCATTAGCTTATTTATTTGGTGATTTTCTGTTCTTTATGTGGGCACTCAGTGCTATGAATTTTTCTCTTAATACTGCCTTCAAGATGTCCCAGAGGTTTTGATATATTGTATTTTTATTTTCATTTGTTTTTAGGAATTTTTTATCTCACCCCTTACTTCTGGGACACATTCTTTTTTTCAGTAGTATGGTGTTTAGTCTCCATGTATTTATGTGGTTTCTCTGAATCTTCTCAGAGTTATTTCCAGTTTCATTCTACTGTGCTCTGAAAAGACACAGGGAAGTATGTTACATTTTTTAAATTTGCTAGCTCATACTTTGTGGTCCAGGATGAAAGTCTGGAAGTGATTCTAATTGGTTTGGCTCTGCATGCCACTTGGTATTTTGTTTTTGTTGCTTTTAGGATTCTCTCTTTGTCTTCTACTTTGGTAAGTTTGACTATTATGTGGTGTAGTGAACCTTTTCTCTGATCTTGTTTAAAGGGGATTCTATATGTTTCCGGTTGAGTATTGACCTCCTTTACTATGTTTGGAAATTTTTCTGATATTACTTCTTTGAAACGATTGTGCGTTTTTATTTTTCTTTTGTCAGAATGCTGTTTTCACAGAAATAGATACCAAGTGTCGCCAGGACTGATATGTGCTGCTTCTCTCAGTTGACATCTTCTTGGAACTCCCAACTCTCCAGTAATGAGCAATTTGACACAAATATATCAAAGAGTAATTTAATAAGTTACCAGGAGGCAATTAAAAGTATTTGTGAGTATGTAATTATCAGTGTTTTGGTAATATATTCACATAATTGTGATTAAAGGATAATTTTCTAGGACAATAAATATTCCAGAAATTATTGAAGTGGAAAACATGAAGAGATCCAAAACTGAGAAAGCAATTTAAAATACTCTCGAGTAAAATAATAATTACTAGAGGATGGTAAGAAGAGGAGTAGAGGATAAATATACAAAAGTATCAAAATGCAGTTATATAGGGGGAATAAGCTTTTGAGCTTCTACAGCACAATAGGGCAACCATAGAGCAAAACAAGTGGTTATGTATTTCATAAAGAACAAGAAGATTTCAACATTTACCAGCACAAAGAAATAATAAATGTGAATGAAACCGTTTTCTGCATTTCTTTTTCAGTGGATTCATGATTGGTGTAAAGGAATGTAAATGGCTTCCATAGGTTAATTTTATATTCTGCTACTTTGCTAAGACTATTTATCACTTGTAGAAGTCTTTTATTTGAGTGTTTTGATTTTCTAAGTAAATGATCATACCATTAGCAAACAAGGATAGCTTCAGTTATTTTCCCCCTGTTTATATTTTTTATTCCTTTCTCCTGTCTTATTGCCAAGGCTAGAGTTTCTATTTTGAATAGAAATCAAGACAGTGGGCATGGTTGTCTTGTTCCTGATCTTAAAGAAAATTCTGTCATTTTTTCCCCATTCATAATGATCCTGGCTTGGAGTTTATTGTATATAGCATTTATAATGTTGAGGTATATTTCTTCTATTGCTAATGTTCTCAGGTTATTTTTTATCATAAGAGGACATTTTAATCTGTCAATTTTTTCTGCATTTATTGAGATAATCATGTGATTTTTGTCCTTAGCACTATTAATGTGGTGTATTATATTTATTGATTTGTGTATGTTGAACCAGCCTTGCACCCCGGGGATGAAGCCTACTTGGTCATGATGAAATAGCTTCTTGAGGTATTTTGAATGTGAATTGCTGATGTTTTGTTGAGAATATTTGCATCTATATTCATCAATGCTATCAGTCTGTAATCTTTGTTCTCATATATCCTCATGACATTGTCTCCTCTCATTCCCTCCTTCATACTCCAAGAATTACATAATAAATATGACTACAGTTTTAAAATATGAAAATGTCTCCTACTTTAGATAAATGGAGTGAGAATTATAACAAGAAAATATAATCATAATAGCAATTATGTATTTACTTTTTTTGTGTTTGTATTTGGCAATGCATCTGTCCTGTATAATTTATAACTACCTTAAGACAGCTTTCAGTTGATTATAATTTCAGTCCTGAATAATTCCATGCATGTATTAAAAAGTAAACTAAAAGCCATTGTTACCTTACAAGTAAAAGGGAAAAAAACAGCAGAGAGGAAAAGGCTTCCTTCTAATTGCCTTGAGTCATATCTTCTTTCAACTAATAGCCATTGTGTAACAGTTCAATTAATTGCAAAACACATTGTCATTTATACCCTCTTTAATTTTAAGTGTCACCACTTCACTGGACAGTAATAGCAAATCTGATAATGTCTTTCAATAAGAGGCTGATAGCTGCAGTCCTATTAACAGAGAAAAATGTTTCTTAGGCCTTTTCTGAGGTTATCTGAGGAGCCACGATGTGAAATGAAAGTTATTGGAAAACTAGGTTGCCGTCTCAGAACTAATAATGTTATTTTCTCTATACTACCAACAATATTTATTTGCATGCTTGAAACACAGAACTGGACTATGCCTAGCAGAAATTCCAGTCTATAATGTTTTTATTATCATTATTGTTTTTAATTTTGCAATTTTGGTTTGTATTTCCTTTATCATACAGGAGATTTTGACAGCAAGTTTTAAAAATTCCTCGGAGAAAGAAATTTTGTTTTCAGATCTGTTTTGTGGTAAATTTTAATTTGCTACATTGTGACCAGAAGGTGTGGCGTATACTATTTCTACTTTATAAGCATCATAAATGTTTTCTGTATTTCCTAGTATTTGATCAATTTCCTTGGATATGTCATAAGAACTTGAAGAAGTTGTATATTCTCTATTATGTAGTATAGGTTTGATAAATATACAATCTATTCATTTTGATATTTAAATCTTCTGACTGGTTATTTTTTAAATTTTTTCTACTTGATTTATCTTATACCCAAATGTATATTAAAGTCTTCAATCGGTGTGTTTCTAACAATATCTCCTTGTACTTCCCATAGTTTTGCTTCATAAAGGTGATTGCTATTTTATTTGTGCATAAATATTCATGATTATTGTATCTTCACTGTGGATCACAGCCTTTAACATTAAGATGCATTTGTCTTTGTCATGTCTAATGCCTTGGGGCTTGAATTCTTTGTTCAACATCAGGCTTAGTACCCTTCTCTTTTTCCATTGCCATTTATTCGATATGTCTATCCACTGTTCTATTTTTAGCTTTCCTGAATCACTCTGTTTAAGTGACTTCTGAATATAGCACAGAATTAGTTTATATATGGTCAACAATATTAAATATTTTATCCTTTTAACAGGAAAGTTGATCTGTTATGAACAGTAAATTTCATCTAAACTATCATAGTGATTCACGATTATGTGTAGTTTTAATTTTTTAATTTATCATGTTTCTTTCCTTACATATGTAGATATAGATTATAAAGATACAAAATATACATTTAAAATAATATATATCTATTTGCACTATAGATATGTATATCCTTTTTGGTGTTCAGGAATAGTTGCATTTTTTTATTTTAGTAACATCATTTGCATTTTTTACCTTTTAAATATCATTAATACCTTTTTAAAATTTTGGCTTTTACAACTTGGTGTTTAACAGTTTTATTTTTTAGATTTTGTATCTGTTAATACCACATACTAGCAGATAACAATGGGCCTTATCAAGTGTCTTTCCCTCTTCTCCTTCCCAGTAATTGTATACTTTTAACTTTGTCACATGATACAATAGCAAAAAATTACTATTTAAAATTTATCCCAAACTCTGTCTCATCACATTTTTGTATTTCATAACACTCACTTCTTTCCTTCTGCTGAATTTTTTCTAGCCCTCTCTCTGTTGAATGAGACTCATACAATAGTAAGATTACTTGGGAAGAGCCGATGGGCTCAGTATTTCTTATTTTCTTGTATGTGAAAAACTGTATGTTTATTTATATTTGCAGAACAGCTTAGCTGGACATAAAATCCTTGGTTCCCATATTCTTTCAAAATTTTCTAGAAGTTCTATTCTATTGTTGCATTGTTTTGCGAGCTGGTTTTGAATTAATCAGCCTAATTTCATACTTTATAAATTATATTATCTTTTGGCCAGTCATGAGGAATTTTCTTATTCTTTGAAATCTAATACTTTTACTGGGGCTATTTTTCACCTATTTTAAAAATTCATCTCAGTGTCTCTGCATTTAAAGATTGTCCTTTAAATGTGCCTGTTCTTTTGTATCTTAATTACCAATTGAATAGAGTCTGACCCTTTAAATCATAGGTCATGTCCTGTACATGGGTTTTGGCCATTTTTAAGTCACATGTACTTTGTAATCCCTTTTCTATACATGCCTGGTTGTATTTTTAGTATTTTCCAATTAAGGGTGAATTTAATCTTTATAGTGACTAATTTAAGAAGTCTCTGGGGCCTCTTTGCTGTCTCTGCTCTCCTTTCTGCCCTGTACTCTGTAGGGTCTGACTTTGATCTCCAACTTTGTCCCCCCATGGGTTGAGAGAAGGAGACAGCGTCAGCTTATGCCTGAGGAGTTGCTGGTTTTTATCTTTCACTTTGCTGTTTTGCTTTTTTATATCTTTAAATAATGCTGAGGCTATATGCAGACATTTTAGTGTTTGGAAGTTATTTTGCATCACTAAGGGAAGAAATTTGACATATTGATTGCTACATAGCCTCAATTGTCGTCAGATAACCAAACATCCTAAAAGTGTGCTGTGATGAATAGAATTTACCAAATTTAATGTAATTAAATAAATTTGTCAGTCATTTATCTTCTGGTTTACATTTACTGCTTTTGTTTAAGAAACTTGCTCATGCTAAGGTCATAAAGAAAGTGTCTTATGTTTGCTTTTAGAAAGATGGTTATATATATTTTATGCTTATCAAATATTCTCCTATTTTTTATATCTATTCAAGAAACATTATACCATTCACATTCAGAAAGACAATCTATTTTCTTCTATGACATGAGACATTGAATATATATCTCTTTTTTCTTCTCCTTCTACTACCCCTGTTTTTTTTGTTTGTTTGTTTGGTTTTTTTTTTTTTTGGTGTGTGTGTGTGTGTGTGTGTGTGTGTGTGTGTGTGTGAATATCCAAGCAACTCAGCACCACTTATTGGAAACCTGATCCATTTTCCCACTGCACAAAAACATCAACTTTGTCAAAAATTAAGTGACCATACATGTTTAGGTGTTTTATAAACACTACTACATTGGTCTGTCTTTGTATAAAAGGCACTCCAAGAAAGTGACACTGTTGCAATTTGGGAGAATATGGTTGTGGGGAAACTGTTCCCTGGGAACCTCTGCAAGGGTCCCGGACACACTTTCCCCCAATCCATAACAAAACCCAAAATGACCAAAAACAGAAAAACTGTGGGTTCTTGTCCTAAGCTAAAAATAAATATGCATAGCTTGGACAGTTGCTGAAGATTTAAAGAATTTTATTAAAAAGATAGAAATACAGAAAATACAAATACAGCCCCTTGTCAAAATGGCATGACGGGGGAGGGTGGCTTGGGCCAAATCACCACTCCCCAGACACAGCACATGGACCAGAATTTTTATACCCATGACTTCCATCTTGTTTGCGTAATTCTTACATAGTGAACGTCCCTGTAAGGTACCTCTCCTTACCCTGTAAGGTACCTCCCCCAGCAAGCAGTGGCAAGGTGTCTCCTTTCATGAAGGTCAACCCCTCCTACCATCTTAGCTAGCTTATCATGTAGATCTGTCTTTAGATAGAGAAAGGCCTAGTTCTCCTCTCCTAAGATCTGTCTTTAGATAGAGAATGGCCTAGTTCTCCTCTCCTATTGACTTGTTAATTACTTTTAGCTATGTTACTTTGGAATAGTTGCCTGCTTTTAGGCAGAAACCAAGTCCTTGCACAGATTTGCCCCTCACCCAATTTTTGAAATATATCAATAATCATAGCTTTCTCAGATCTTCCTCGGCCATCCCCAATACTGGCACAGACACTAATATATAATACCCTATTAGTGCTTTTTGTTGTTGTTGTCGTTAAAAGATGGGATGGTGGGTGTTAAGTTGGGTCCTGCACTCATGTGACTTTGTGTCACATGACCTCTGCAGGGCAAGGGAGGGGCTGAAACCCCCGCGAGAATTGGGCATTCCCGCGAGTAAACCCCCATCTCGCGAGATGCATACCTTGAAAAGGAGAGCCCGCGTCCTCAAGCTTCGGACAGGCGCGCGGGCCCCACGGTGCCTCGCCCTGATCCCCGGGAGAGCCATGCCATTAAAACTTTACATGCCACGTGTACCGGACCTCTCTCGTGTTTTTCACACTCCGCCGTACTCACTTATTTTTATTTTACTCGCATTTAATTTTTTATTTTACTTATCATTTGGTGCCGAACCGGGAGAACTCTTGGGTCCCTCCCCATTTTTTTCTTTTTTTTCCTTTTTTCTCCTTTTATTTTTACTTTCTTTTTGAGCCCCGGACTCTCTGACCCGCCAGCAGCTCGACTGTGAGGTCCCACACCAGCGCTCCGCTTGCAGGTGTTGCTCCCGCCACTGCCGCCACTGCTGCCCCGTGCCTGCCTGGACCGTAAACCTTCTTCCCCAGCCCCGCGCTCTCCGGGAGAGCCGGCGGCCTTCTTCCCGCCCCGGGCTCTGCTGAGAGTCCGCGGCCATCTTTCCAGCCCCGAGCTCTGCTGAGAGCCGGTGGCCATCTTTCTGATCCCGCGCTCTGCTGAGAGTCTGCGGCCATCTTTCCAGCTCTGAGCTCTGCTGAGAGCTCGCGGCCATCTTTTCGGCCCCGCGCTCTGCTGAGAGCCGGTAGCCATCTTTCTGGCCCCAAGCTCTGCTGAGAGCCGGTGGCCATCTTTTCCCGCCCATGTGCTCTCTTCCGGAGCGCCGGCGGCCATCTTCCGCGGCCACCACGGCCGGGACGTGCAGGCTCCACCGGCCGCCAGGCTGCTAGTTCCACCCGCCCAGAGCCAGGCTCCTTGGGTGATGCTGGCACCTGTTCTACTTGCTGACCTCCTGCACGGGCCAGGACCTCTGCCTGCCGCTTGGACCTCCTAAAACCGCCGTTCCCGCCTGCCCACGCCACCCGCCGCTGGAATGGGACCGCGCCGCCCGCGGACTGCGCCACACCGCGCGCCTATGTCTTCTCCGCGCCTGGCGTTGCTTAGACCCGCCTGCCGGGGCCGCCTGCCTCCTCCATCTAGGTGGCCGCCACTCTGCTAAACAGCCCCCAGCCCGCCAAGTCCAGCCCGCGCTCCAGCTGGTTCCTCCACTCGGACTCGCGCCCTGGCGCCCTTCACCCTGTGCCTGCCCACCCCTGCTGCCTGGGCCTGGCCATTCCGGTAAGCAGCCACATGAAATTACTGGGGGGGGGGTCGCCAGCTTTGGCCCGCCATCTTGGACACGTGGAATAACTGGGGGGCCGCCATCTTGGCTCCACCATCTTTAACCCCTCCCACCTCATGGCCTCACTGGAGGCCTCGCCATCCTTAACCCCTCCCACCTCATGGCCTCACTGGAGGCCTCGCCATCCTTAACCCCTCCCACCTCATGGCCTCACTGGAGGCCTTGCCATCCTTAACCCCTCCCACCTCATGGCCTCACTGGAGGCCTCACAATCTTTAATCCCTCCCACTTTCCACTCCTAACCAATCCTAGGAGTCGGCGGCCATCTTTCCGGCCCGAGCCAGGCAGCTTGGCACTTGCTCTGCCTGCCAACCGCCTGCGCGGGCCAGGACCTCTGCCTGCCACTTGTACCTCCTAAAGCACCGTTCCAGCTTGGTTCTCCGGTCACCGCCGGGACCTCTGGCCGGTTTGCCCCACCCGCCCCGAGCCAGGCTCACTGGCGGTGCTCCTCGGGGCCCAGCCTCAGCGTCTGGCGCGTGCCTGGAAGCCATTTTGTCTCCATGCCACGGGCCCGGCAAGCCATGCCGCCTGCGCACCCCCACTGATCCCACCTGCGCCAGCTGCCAGTGCCGTCCACACCAGCCACCGGCATCCGCGCGCCCTGGCTCCACCGTGCCCCCAGCAGCTTCTCAGCGCTTCTGTCACAGCCAGCGCTGGCCGACATCACTATACTCCGGTAAACTGCCTCCTTCCCTTGGTTAGCGGGTTCCGGACTTGGGTCTTCCGGTCCACTGGGACCTTAAAATCCAAGCGCTTGGTGACCCATTGTCCCCCGGTCCACTGGGACCACCCTGCGGATGACCAGGTCATCCTCCGGTTTTGAGAAGGAATGAAGACGTTCTTCCCTATCTCTTAACCTCTGTTTCCGAACGATTGAGCAGGGAAATCGGGGACGCCCATTTCCTGTTCTTCGTTTCCGCCCGCGAACCAATTATGGGGAGTCGAATCTTTATACTAGCAGATGCCCTGAGAGCCTGTCTGCCTTGATACAAGTTGGGAAATAGGTTGCGGTGGCCCAGGAATAATTAGGAACTTTTATAAGCGGTCTGGTATCCCTCCAAATGCTCTCCCCCATCAGCTTCCATTTATTTTCCCGCCAGCTGCCATTTTGTGATGGCGCGTAGTCACTGCCTGGTGATGTCACAGTCACCATCTTGGCCTGCGCCAGACTGCAATTTTGCTGGGTGGCCCGCTCGGGTGCGCCCTAGGTGCTGCGGGAAACGACAGGCCGGGGCTGGGGCGACACTCTCTGTCTGCCCGTGCGGAGTCCGCATTGCCATTCTTGCTGGACACCCGTCTCGGGACGTGCTCTTTGTGAGTATAGGTCCGTTGCAGCTGACAGAACCTTAACATGGCATCTATGTTTTAATTCCAGAGAGAAACAGGCGGAGATGGAGCATACACTCTTCACTTTGCCAAAAAGCAGATCCCTGGTAGCTGCCCTTTGGCTGGCGGTGGCGGCTCAGCCCCCTGGAGCGCCACCTAGGTGTGGAGGACTGCAGCAACAACTACCTCCAGGAGCCTGCCTCAAGTGGGGCAAAGCCACGCCTACCAATCAGACTGCTTGGCGTGTGGCCAGGAGGGCCACTGGAACAGTGCCCTTGGAAAAGGATGAGCCGCAGCCCTTGCCTGTTCAAGCCTCCTCAAGTGCACATCACTAAGCTGTCCAGGGTAACCTCCAATTCGCACTGCAGCTATGCACCCACCTGCACCCCCTTCTGGGGGACTGGACTCCCGACTCCTCCCGGCCTGGGGCCCCTGACGACGCCCCTTGACAGCAGGAAGAAGCTAGAGGGTCCAACGTCATCCATTATCCCTACCATCAAAAGGCCGGAATGTTAAGTTGGGTCCTGCACTCATGTGACTTTGTGTCACATGACCTCTGCAGGGCAAGGGAGGGGCTGAAACCCCCGCGAGAATTGGGCATTCCCGCGAGTAAACCCCCATCTCGCGAGATGCATGCCTTTAAAAGGAGAGCCCGCGTCCTCTAGCTTCGGACAGGCGCGCGGGCCCCACGGTGCCTCGCCCTGATCCCCGGGAGAGCCGTGCCATTAAAACTTTACATGCCACGTGTACCGGACCTCTCTCGTGTTTTTCACACTCTGCCGTACTCACTTATTTTTATTTTACTCGCATTTAATTTTTTATTTTACTTATCAGTGGGGATAAAACAAACCCCAAATTACTGATATTGCAATGGGTTTCCCATTCATTTTTGTGTGTGTGTGGTACTGGCGATGAAACCCAGGGGCCTTTTATCCCCAGGCTATATTCCCAGCCCTATTTTCTATTTTATTTGGAAACAGGGCCTCACTAAGTTTCTGAGAGCCTCACTGTTCTCACTGTTGCAGTTTTCGCTCCCTTAGAAAGAGGGAAACCTAGAGCTTAGTGTAAAGCGCAAAACGAAATCAGCCCCAAAACGCTGGGTGCCAAAGATGTTACAGTTTAAGATGTTAGGGGTGAGGGTTATTGTTTAGGGAAACAGTCCCCGGGGACCTTGGTTAGACTCCCAGAAACAATTCCCCTCAAAAATACCGCGGGTTCTTGTCCTGAGCTAAAGATAAATATGCAATAGCCCAGACTCTTGCTGAAAATTTAAAGTTTATTTAAAAGATAGAAATACAGAAGACAGTTACGGCTCCATGCCATTCAGGAGTGGTATGTTGGGGGGGCGTGCTTCAAACAAAATCACCTATGCTCCCTGGATGCAGAGTATTCTTATAGCCAGCCCAACCAGATCTGAGGCAGGTCCTTTGATATGTAGATGCCCTGCCCTGTCTCTAACCCAAGTATCCTGCTCAGTCTCCAGCCCAGATCTTCCTAGGCTTTTTGTTACACTCCAAAAGGTGTTATTTGGAGTTTGGATTTTCCCCACATCCTTAAGGAAGTTTGCCTCTCTTTAGAAATGTAAAAAAATCCTTAGGCTTCTTCTATTCCTTTGCTAATTACCCATGGTGCCTGGAAATCCACCACCCTCTCCCCACAGCTCCTGGCTTCTTTTACTAACAAAGATATATTTTTAAATTGAAAATCTTTCCCAATACTGGTACGTTAATACATTTTGAAGCCTCTTTCCAATACTGGTACACTTGCTAAGTATCTGAGGCTGGCTTTGAACCTGCACAAACATCCTGTCTCAGCCTCCTAAGAACTGGGAATACAAGCCTTCGCCACCACACCTGGCTTTATTCATTTATTTTTTTAAATCTTTCTGCTTAGAAATAATGGCTAAGTTACAGTGAAGTTGTAATAATAATAATATAAAAATAGTAAAAATGCAATCATAACCTTTTAAACCTAAATACTCCACGACATAGTCATTAAGACATGATCCAACTCTTTATGCTAAATCCATGCTGTTTTTATTTATATTTATTTGCAGTGTGTTTTCAAGTCAAGAAATGCAATGCTTCCTGCTTTTTGTTTTCTACTTAAGATGGTTCTGGTAATTCATGGTATGAAAGGATTTCATTAACGTTTTTATTATTTTTTCAGTTCTGTGAGAAATAGCATTCATGTTTTAATAAACAACACATTCAATCTGTAAATTGTTCTGTTTAGCATTATTATTATTATTATTATTATTATTATTATTATTATTTTGTAGTACTGAGGGTGGAACCCAGGGTCTTTTCTATTTCCGGGCTATTCTCCCAGACCTATTTTATATTTTATTTGGAACAGGGTCTGAGTAAGTTGCTGAGAGCCTCACTAAGTAGCTGAGGCTGGCTTCAAATGTGTGTGATCCTCCTGTCTCAGCCTCCCAAGCGCTAGGATTACAAGTGTGCATCACCATGCCTGTCTCCTAGCATGAATATTTTAATAATTATTAGTTTTCCAATTCATGGACATAATATGTCTTTCCATACACACATAAACACACACACACACACACACACACACACACACACACACACACACAACATGGATAGTTTCTGGAAGTTAGATCTGTGATCCTTTTGGATTTTTTTATGTATAAAATGAACCCTATCATATCATTCTCCAAGTGGTTACTCATTTGTTCAATGTCACTTACTAAAAGACAATTAATGATGAAGTAATTTGAGATACCCCCTTTATCATATAGTTTTTTATTTCTAGAAATTTGTATCTGTTTCTGAATTTCCTGTTTCAGATGTTAACTCTCTGTAAAGGACCAGGTTGTAAAATGTGGAGTTTTCTGAGCCACCTAGCTTCTGGCCCAATTACTCTCCTGTTAACCATGAAAGCAGACATAAATAACATGTAGAGTAACGTGCATAACTGTGCGCCAAAAAAAGTACCTTCAAAAACAGGTTTGTTGACCCCCACCTAGTCTATTGTACTGCATTAATCTATCTGTCTATTCATGAACCACTACCCCACACTGAGTTGATTATAAACGCTTTGGAATGTGTTTTGATGTCTGACAGGGCTAGTCTTCACTCAATAACCATTCTATTCTGCAGTTGTTTTTTTTCTGTATAAAACTGAGCATCAATTCATTAGGCTACAACAGATAAACAAGAAAATATCACTGGAAACTTTGATAAATTTATAAAACAATTCATTCTGGGTTGCTGTGCTCCCTTTTCTTTATATCAATTGCTTTTTATTCATTTCATATTTTTATCCTAAAGGTTTTTTTTTTTTTTTGGTCTGGGTACTTTTTAATTAAATGTCCTTAATTTTCTTCCTTTTCACTCATCCTTTTCCTGTCTCATCCTTATTTTTAAGGGATGGCCATTGATTACCATTTATAACACTCTCACAGATTCATCTAGAATAATATTTGAGCAAATTTCTGGAGCCTCTGTCCCAGACAAACTGACACATATTCAAATGTAGCTCCTCCATTAATCAACCTCAGCCTTCTGCCTCTCTACCCTTCCACTCTAGCTTTGCTGAGGTTTCCCCTCCATCATCTGGAGTCCCTCTGGTATTTCTATTACTCCCTTAGTTTGGGCATATTAAAGAAAACATATGTCCCTTCTCTTTCTGTGCTTGGCTGATCTCACTTAACATAATGTTCTCCAGGTCTTTCCATATTCTTGTGAATGACATGATTTTTTTATTTTTATAGCTGAATATAGCATGATCAACCTGGAAATTCATTGTTGAAAGGGGGAAGGGGAAGTGTGTGTGGGGGAGAGGGCACAAAGCACAGTCTGAATGTATGCCATTTTCAATATGATCCACGTAAAAATTTTAAAAAAAGAAAAATAATATCCACATGCTAAATTTAAATAGCCCCCTTAACAAGTTTTTATATACTTTGTATATATGTATATAATTTTTTTAAACTTATATAAATATATATATATATATGCATATATATATATATATATATATGTATATATATATATATATATGTTTAAAAAACTGACACATCAAATTACCCATCACAGACCCATAGCCAAGTTCAGTCTAGAAACAGTAGGGTCAGAATGTTGCACTGTCACGTCCCTCCTGATGCTCACATAGCTCTCATCACCACTACAAGCATGGATAACTAGCTTTCAAATATCCCTATGTTCACGGCCTCACACTCGGATCATTTAAATTCCAGGCACTGGCCATCTGATTGGCCTGGAATCACCTGACAGCCATCGTAGGAAGTGATCCTCAGAGCTGAGAATTTCCCATGATGCATTTATATTGACTTGACTTCTAGAGGCATAGGGGCAAGTCTCTACAAGAAAATTGGTACTTCTGGGAGGTAAATGTTGAGAGGCCCAAAATACAAATACTATAGGCATTTGTCAAATCCAAATAAAATATAAAATATGTATTATGTATATGATTATCTCAATGTGGATGGTACCCAGGTATCTTGAGAGTGTCTCAGCTCAGACATCTGAAGTTTCTGGCATTCTTCCTTTATGACTGCACCTTCCCTGGATTTGTTCTGTTTTGCATGGCTTTCACTTTGTCCATTGAGAATGAATACAGAATGGAGCTGTCTTTTGTTAGTGTCTCTGGATTAGCACCACCTCCCTCAAACAAGGAGTATTTCTGTGTAATTTTATAACTCCTAGTGAACAATAGTTTATGTCATTATTGCTTCAGGAATGCACAAGATGAAAGTTTCTTTCTAGAGTATTGGATTCCTCCCCACTCTCTCTTCTGTTCTCAGTCACAAGACCAAGTCACCTCTTAAAGGGAAACAGCTTTTTACATGTGCACATGTTTTAAATATGCTTAATACCCTTCCAGGAAACTCAGGGTATAGGACAGGATTATACTGGGTGGGGCACTCTCTTTCAGTTAGCATTGTCTTTTCAATGAATGGTTATTATATTTAGAGAGAAATATAGCATCCACTGTTAGTCATAGGTGCTAAGACTCTATGTCCCAGAAGGATGATGTATATTACAAATGTCTTTTTAGTCTAGAAAGGGCAAGCAGGAATCTTACTTTGCACACCATTTTCTTTTATTTCAAGGCTGACACTAATAGAAAAACCACTGAGTTCTCTAATAGTCATTCCCATTCATAGCTTTTTACCACCAGGCACATCAGAAGCTTTGAAAATTCAGGTACATTTGGAGCTGCCTAATAAATAATAGATAAAACCCCAGCATATCTGGCCAGTTCTATTAATAAAACATATGGCTGGTTCTCACCAAGTAACAAATTTTATGATGTCTTTCACATACTATCATCTCAAAAACTTTTTTCCAGTTTTAAACAACCATTCTTTTCCTCTGATTTTCATGAGCAGAGATTTGTAGCCACACCTTCCTGTGTTAATCTGTCTGTGCTGCTATAACAAAATACCCCAAGCTGGGTAAATGATAAGAACTGAAATGCATTCCTTATGGTTCTGTAGGCTGAGAGTCCGAGACAAGGCATCAGCAGGGCTGGCATCTCACCAGTGCTGCTCTATAATTCCTAGGTGGCATGTTGCTTCTGTGACCCCCACAGGGAATGAGCAGCATCCCCATACAGCACAGAGGGCTTAGGGGCACAAGAGCACCCTTCAACCCCAATACCATCTATGAGGGTGCTAATTCCACTCATGATTTAGCCTCATGACTTAGCCACTTCTTAATGGCCACACCTCTGAATAATGTGGCATTGGGGATTAAACTTTAATACAAACTGTGGAGGAGACACCTTTGTTCACACCATAGCACGTCCTTTCTGTTAGTGATATCTCTAGAAGAATTTTGCCTTTTTGGCAAAAAAGGCACTGTGTTTGAAGGCTCACTGAAGTGTTATGTTCTAATGGAGGATTAACATATCCTTTCAAAAAATAAAAGTACAGATCATCCAAATACAGATGAAAGCATTATTATCCCTGAAGACCATGTTACTCCCAAATATAAGGTTTGTTGGTAATGTTCAAATGGGCAACACCTAGATAAATACAAGATACTCCTTATATTATCTTCCTAAATTTAGGCCAAATGTAGAACATCACAAAAACTCAAGGGAGGATTTAGATATAAGCAGACCCAAAGATCAAACATCCTTTGTGTTGTGCCAATAAACACAGCCTGTTCTGAATTCTGAGGCACCAGTAGAATACAGAGGGTCACATGATTGGATGTTGTCTTTTCAATGCTATAATCAAACTCCTGGTCAGAATAGTCAAATGGATGTCAGAGCCTCATTAATGTCACTCATTAAGAAAGTCAATTTTTAACCATGAAGAAGAACAAAGAGGTTAGCTCAGGATTTTAGAGCCATCACCTATAAAACTGTCCATGTTAAACTGGTAGAGAAAAATACATCTAATTAATAAGAATAAAGAAAAGGGAATAAATCTTTCTTGCTAATATGCTCCTATTAGTTGCTTCTAATGGGAACAAAAGATGAACATTGAGTACTTAGAACCATAGGTGTAAATTAGAGTTTCCTAAAATAAATAAATCACAGAATGGCATCTCAGCAAATGCCAAGCAACAAAAATCAGAAAGAAAAAGAGAAAAGAAGTCAAATATCTAGTTCTTCCCTTGCGAATGTATGGGCTGCTTGAATTGCAGTATATACTTCTGTGGAAAGAGGAGAGGCAGATAGTCCCTGTGTCTCTAAACCACATTAGGACCCATCTTTTCACATAGCTGTTTGGCTCACCTGAGGGTATATTTTGTTTAGTTTAGTTTTCTCCTTACATACCCTTGGTACAAGTCACATTCTCACCCATCACCCTGCATCCTAGGCAAGCAGATAACTGCCTATAAGCATGATTATGCCTCTTCCTGGCTACATAACATAGGCTAATATAAACAGTCCAAGAGAATATTTTGCTTAATGGACCTTGTATACCTGTAAATAAATGAGTCACCTAGAATTAGCAAGACCCATATAGGCTTCTATGTTTATGACTGCAAATTCAGAGAAATAGAAGAAAGCAACACTTCATTTAGCTGATCTAGAACTATTTATTTCTTTTTTCTAAATTATGACTCTTGAAAGGGTAGGGGTAGGTAGTTTCCTAGCATTAATAGGCTAACTCAAAAAGCGGCCATACCAGGGCCCACCTTTCACAGATGGAGATGAATACTTCAAATGTTTAAGGGAAGAGAGACTGCATTTTCTCTCAGAAGGAGCAGTGGATCTATCACCAGTATTCTGATGTTCTGTCACTGTAAATAAGTTCCGTGTCAGCAGTGTTCTGTCTTTTTCCACCCTGGGCTCTGCGCTTTCTGGTCCTGGGCTCTACACTCTCTGTCCCTAGGCTCTGTTCAAGCTGGCTCTGTGCTCTGCACCTTCTGGTCTTGAGCTCTGTGTTTTTGTTCCCTGGGTTCCACACTCTGGCTCTGAGCTCTGCGCTCTCTGCCCTGAGCTCTGCACTCTCTGCCTGGGCTCCACTCTCTCTGCCCTGGGCTCTGCAAACTCTGGCCCTGTGCTCTGAACTTTCAGGCCCTCAGCTCTGCACTTTCCATGTGTGGGCCTGCACTTTCTGAGCCTGGGCTCTGTGCCTTCCAGCTCTGAGCCTGCATCTCCCTACATGCACTGTAGGAGGGTGTCCAGAGTAGTCTCAGAGTGACCCTCTGCGACCCTGTTCCCTGGGCACTATGGGCCTTTCCTGTATCTCTGGAGGTTCTAACTGGAATACCTCAGGGATGGGCCATCGAATCTTGGCCTTCCAGGGTCCCTGTGGCTGCTCTGGGCAGCCATCTATGGAGTAACACAACATGGTATCTTGCTGTCCTGCTGGGGGCACAGTGTGCTGCTGCGTGTGCCAGCTTCTGGTGGGTACTCAGGCTTTTAGGTCTTTTTCTTCCTCCCCGAAGCATCGTGCTGGTTACTTAAGATGTTGGAGCTCTGCCACCACCTTTTGCACTCCAAGTCTTTGAGTTACTTGTAGGAATTTCTTAGGACTGTGGAGTCACAGTTGCAGTTGGGGCCAGCAGTCCAGGATGGTGCCGGCTGTCACACCAGGTCAGTACTGCACAGGAGGGTCTTGTGTTCTGAGAATTGCATTTCTTTCTTCTATGGTTCCTTTTTATGTGTTTTTGTTCATAAATATCTTCCACTGCTGCTTGTTTTTATTTCTTTTATGTCAAGGCGCTGCCTTCTTGGTAGTTGATTTTTTGTATATTATAGCTACTGAGATGTGCTGCATCCCACAGTTGCCATTTTTGCTCCCCTGTTGTTTGATTTCTTGATGATTGTCATTTTGTTAGGGGTGAGACTGAATCTCAATGTAGTTTTGATTTACATCTTCCTGATTGCTAATGATATTGAAAAATTTCTCATGTATTTATTGGCCATTTGTATATCTCCTTCTGTGAAGTGTCTATTTAGTGTAATTGCCCATTTCTTGATTAGGTTATTTGTGTGTTTAGTGTTAAGTCTTGAGTTCTTTGTATATTCTATATATTAGTCCTCTTTCAGAGGGATAGCTGGCAAAGTTTTTCTCCCATTCTGTAGGTTTTCTCTTTAGACCCTTGATGGTTTTCTTTGATGAAAAGAAACCTTTTAGTTTAATGCCATTCAATTTATTAATTCTTAATTTCCTAAACTTTGGGGTTCTTGTCATTTCTCTGTCCAGTCTTGTTTATAATTTAACTGTGGGTTAAATTGGGGGTATGCCCTTGCAGGGGATATTGAATATTGTGGCCCTCAGCCTCATCTTTCTCCCTCTGCTTCCCATCTGCCATGAGATTAGTAGCTGCTCTGCCACACATTTCCACCATGTTTGCTGACTCATTACAGGTCAAGAGTAGCAAGGCCAAAAGACCACACACTGAGACCTCTGCAACTGTGAGCCAAAATTAAGCTCTCCTTCTTTAAGCTGCTTTGCTTAGTTATTCTATACAGTGATTGGAAGCTAACTAACACAGATGGGACAAAGAAGTATGTTATCCTCATTCTTTGCTACCATCTAGATGCATATCACTTACCACCTAAATTTTTCTAAGAGGTCTGTCATACTTTTGACTAAAAGATTCTGAAAAAAATAGTACAATATATGCCCTATGTTAGGCTGTTGTAACATTCACTACTGAATTTAGGAAATGATAAAGGAATAAGTAAAACTCAAGGCTGAATACAACACTCCTTGTGTTCAACCTACTGAAATAATTTGTATCCTACTTTTTTTCCATTTTCCATCTTACAAAATGAATGTCTTGTGAAATTTCAAGTTTTCAGTTCCAATTAAAGTTCTTTGAAGCAAATAAGAGAGAATGCTGACAAATATAATAAGAAGAAAACAGTTTTCTCCATGCAATTTTCTCACCACAGTGTTCACACCAATGTCTTTGTCAATGTCAGCTGAAGAGACTTCTGTATCCTGTGAGCTTTGGTTCTGGAACTAAGCAATCTAAAAAAGGGAAGAAGTATAGGTAGCTTAGGGAAGTTGTTATGGAAACAACTTTAAACTGATTTCCCCTGTTCATTCTTGCTTATGATTTAACTACGGAGGAAAGAGTGATTTCATTTACTTTTTTGTTCAGGTTATCTTAAGAGTTTGTTCTGGCCAGAATTAAGAAATTGCAAAACTTAAATATGAATATGTGAAAGAGAAGAATTAGTCAAGTCTCAGATATATCATATGATAACACCTGGGTCATGACACTGTCCTACAGGAAACTCTGCGACCATCCTGGAAACCTTCTAGTTATTAACTAGAGCAGTGTCAGTCCATCCCAATAGAGGCCCAGAATTCTCCCCTTTACCCAATGAAAGATGCCCTTCAAAGTGCTGCTGATTGGAGTGAAACTCTCTTTGTCCACTCTGTATCTAGCCCTTCTACTTTTAATCAGAGCCACTCACTGACCTTACTTCTCAATGACCCGTTCCTTCCATGTCCAGATGTTATGTCCAGGCCAATTATGCCCAAATGTGTCCCCACACACTGAGTCCTATGTGAAAGTCCTAAATCCAGTTCCTCAGAAAGTGGCTGTGTTAGAATATGAGACTTTTAATAACATATGGAGGAGAAGACCGTGTTAAGACCCAGGGTGAAGATAACCACATACAGGCTAAGAGAGAGGCCTCAGAAGGAACCAGTCCTGCTGGCATCTGCCCATAGCCTTCCAGCCTCCAGATTCATGAGAAAATAGAGTTCTGTAGTTTAAGCTGTGAGGTTTTGTCATGTCAGCTCTTACATACTAATATACCAGGCAAGTGATAGACTAATTCATTCAGGTTTTGGCTGGTGTGTATTTTTCATCTCTGCAGTGTGTGTGTGTGTGTGTGTGTGTGTGTGTGTGTGAGTGTGTGAGTGTGTGAGTGTGTGTGAGTGAGTGAGTGAGTGTGTGAGTGTGTGTGTGGAGTGAGTGTGTGAGTGTGTGTGTGTGTGTGTAACTGTGTGTGAGTGTGTGAGTGAGTGTGTGTGAGTGTGTGTGTGTCGGGTGCTGGGGATTGAACCCAGAGGCACTCTACCACTACATCCCCAGCTTTTTTACTGTTTCTTTTAATTTTTTAAACACGGTCTCTATAAGTTTTTGTGTGCTGACCTCTAATCTCCGATCCTCCTGCCTTAGTTTCCCAAGTACTGGGATTACAGTGTGCCACTGAGCCCAGCTAGCTCTTCATATTTTGATTTAAAAATGCTATGTTTTGTTATAGGTAGTTCCAGAATATATGTCAAGCATTTGTGAAACTCTTATAAAAATTTTTAAAATTTAAAATAAATTAGAAGCAAAAATATATGTACCAAAACTCAATTCATGAAAAAATATTAATAATATGATGACAAATAATAAAGCAATAGCTTCTAAAATGTAACCGACTATCATATTAAATGTAGGGAGAAAAATGAAATAAATAGCTATCAAAATCTTAAAAATAGACAAGTAACATTTGAGTAGGTTTGAGGATAAACTTTTTAATAAGATTTCCCTTTTTATGTTTATTTTGGCTTACTGCCTAACAAAACATTTTCCAACCTATATATGGCTACATTGATTGCACTTAGAAATGCATGTCAGTATTGGGAGTACGTGAAAATTTAGTAGAGAGGAGAGAAAATTTGTAACATCTCTGATTAGATCATTCCACAAAAATATGTAATTTTACAAATCACATAAAGCAGAAGTTTTTAATGTAAAACATTTTGAGTGAGCATTCACAGTTCTACATATGTACATGTATGATTCTAAGAAAAGGATCTAGATATGTCCTCAACCTCTCAAATGAAAGGCATTTAATTAAAAGATGAAGAACAATACACCTAGCACAGTCCTATTTGTTTAAAAAATCTCCCACTTTTTATCAAGTTTCAGGGACACCTTAGAATTAGAAAATCTGTTATTTACCAAATTCTATTTGTACAAACATTTGCTAAAGATCACATTTGTAGATTTGGCTTGGGAAGCCCTCATCTTCTGAAAGGCATGGTTTGTATTTACATGTCTGTGTTTGTAGAACAAATTATCATCTATCTGAAGTGTGGCTTTATCCGATGTCTCTGGGTATCTCTCAGATAAGAGAATCACACAAATTCAAAGCCACATTATTACATTTTATGAAGAAAAAAAAAGGGAGACTTAAAAAGTGGAATTGTTCAGAATGTAATAGCTGGAGTAGCAAAAGCCTTACTCGCTTAGTGTTTAGTCAAAAGCATTTTAAGTCAGGCATGGTAGCACACCCTTGTGATCCCAGTACTTGGAAGGCTGAGACAGGAGGATCACAGGTTAGAGTCCACCCTCACCAACTTAATGATACTCTCAGAAGCTGATCAAGACCCTGTTTAAAAATTTAAAAAATAAAAAGGGCTGGGAGTGTAGCTCAGAGGTGGAAATACCCCGAATGCAATCCCCAGTAAAGCATGCACACATGTGCACACACACACACACACACACACACACACACACACACACACAGAGCATTTTAAGTGTCTTCACCACGATTCAAGGGGTCTACCCCCTCTACTCAAGCTCCATCTTTAGAATCCCAGAGCTTCCCTTGTAGAAACTGTCCATTTATGTGTAAAATGATAGATAAATGTCTATCTCATAAAAACCCTTCTGAGAATTCCATGAGTGAGTAAGCCTTTAGAAGGTGCCCTGGTCAGAGGGTATATACTAGGCACGGGTCAACTCATTCTCATTTCAGCCCAGAGAAGGTTCTCTTTGAAATGTGTCTTGTGGAGGAAAAGTACTTTTATAGAGATTTTTAAAAACTAGACTTTTCCCCCTAAACTAATTGTGTCCTCTGCTCAACAAAATTCCATAAGTCCTACATGAGGAAAGGAGTCCAGGGGAGGACTTTTATTAAGATAAACAGAAGACATTAGTTTGCACATTTGTTTTTTCTTTCCTGTAGTTTCACCATTTGATATACAATGTAGGCCAATGTAGGCTTTTCTGTGTCTTCTTACATATTAGTTATTCTTAACTTCTCTAGCTTTATATTCCAGAAATAAATAAACATATACTCTCCACTTTTACTACCATTATTCTTGTTGTTAGGTCATCCTGGAAGGCCATGAAATTATTGGCAAAAACAGACAAAATCCCAAATCCCCCAAATTAAATTTGCTTTCTATAATTTTAATGCATGCTCTATCTATCCTCATCGTTCTCTCTCTATCCAATCTATCTCATTGCACAGGCGATACAAATAAGACAGAATCAAAGGACTAGAATGATAGTGGCACCCTGTTAGTTCTTGCTTTTACTAGGAAAGGACTTGCAAGTCATTTCCAAATGACCATACCTTCTCCAGACTCTACTCCAATTAATGACTCTTGGTGGATGGTAACTCTTTCTTGGTAGTGATTCTGAGATGCACGTGGTTTCTGGGAAAGAACACACCATGATGGATTAGGATTTTCTACTTTGGGCTTGGAAGAAGTCATGGAGGTATGCTTTCCAATATTTAGCATGAAAAAGATACACATTAATATATTAAAGCCCTATTATTAAATTTCTGTTTTATTAAAAATTTTAAAAATTTGGAATGAATATTGAACTTTACCCAGTCCTTATTGGAATCCATTAAGTTAATCGATGATTCAGTGTTCTACGTTTGCTCTGTTGATGGTACTAATTGGAGTAATGGCCATTTTTAAGGTTTTAATCATGTTTGCAATATTCAATAAAACCTGCATTGGTGATTGATTTTTTTTCCTTTTTGTATACATCTGCATTGAGTGTACTAGTATTTTACTTCAAGATTTTGTAACTGTATTGCATTTGTCAGGCTTCAGAACTACAAAATGAAGGTATATTTTCTTATACTTTGGGACTGTTAAATACTATGGACTAGCATGTCCTTTAACAATTTGAAAGTCTATGTGAAAATGGTCTAGGTCTATCATCTTTTTGGAAACAGTTCGTCAAAAGCACTTACAATTTAATCACTAGATTATTTATGGACATAAAATTTCTGTGCTTTTGGGGTCAATTCCAGCTTTTTTGTCCTCTCAGAAATTTACTCATTTGTCCAGATTCCTAAAAACTTGAGCATAGAATCAGTATATAAAATCTTAATCTCAGCCGAGTGTGGTGGCGTGCACTTATAATCCCAGCATTTCGGAGGCTGAGACCAGAGGATTGTGGTTAGTGAACAATCTCAGCTTCTTAGAGAGGCCCTCCGCAACTTAGTGAGACCCTGTTTCAAAATAAAGAATAAGAAAAATAGGGCAGAGGATGTAGCTCAGAGGTCAAATGTCCCTGGGTTTCATCCCAGACCCGTCAATAAATAAATAAATAAATAAATAAATAAATAAATAAATATAAAATAAAAATTGTATCTTGTATCTCCTCTAATCAGGTTTATTATTTTTAATTATGTTTATTTTCTCTAAGAAGGTCATTCATTTAGGACAGGAATACTGATTGTGTAGGTTATTTGTATTGATATTTTAATCACTTATTTATAAATATATTAATTTTATATAACAAGCTCTGATATATATACATAATAGGTAATATAATGTCTAGTATATAATCTAATAATAGGTTCTTTTGTATCAATGTGTATACATATATGAGTATATATGTGGGTATACATATAGACATACAAACCCTATTATTATACACACATATTTATACACATACATACACACACAAGAACCTATTTTTATATATGTTCCAAAACCTATTATTATACTCCTATATTAATAAAAACTCATATAATAATATTAAAGATTTAAAGAGGATATTTCCAAGAGTATTCTTAAAAGAGATAAACTAAAATTTGTGCAATGGGCAAACATTATATGTTAGGAAAATATAAGATATAAAATACTACTTATTGGGTATTTATTGTGTGCTGGAAACTTTCTAGGCATTTTCCATAAATATATAATTACTGTTATGCTTCACCTGCCACAGTTCCTTGAACATGTGTGCAAGCCTTGGTATATATTTAAAACTAAATTCATTTTTTAATAAAAGGAAATAATAAAGCCAGGTGTGGTGGCAAAAGTTTGTAATCCAAATACTTGGTAGGCTGAGATAGGAGCGTCAAATGTTCATGGCCAGCCTCGGCAATTTAGTGAGGTCCTCTGAAACATAGTGAGATCTGGGTTCAAAATAAGAGAATAAAGTAAGGCTCAGTGTATAGCCCAGATGTAGAATGCCTCTTGATTTCATTTCCAGTACCCCCAGTCAAAAAAGAAAATAATAAAGTAACCCTGCTTCATGAGATATTCGATGATTTTTGATAATTCAGTGGGGTATTCGATGATTTTTACTCTGAGAACAAACACTAATCCAGAAGCCACACAACCACATAAAACTTAAGTCCTTCTCAGGTTATATCTTAATTATTCTAATATTCACAATTCAAGAAATTTTGTTGATGAAAAGAACACAGAAGAAATGATTGTAGAAGTTTGTTATAATTTTAAAGCAAACTTTATTATTGAAGCTAATCTGGCTAAAATATATGCCTTGTGACATTAATAGCTCATATTCAGAAGCCTTTTCAGCCACCAGAGGAAACAGATCACATTGGAGTCACCCTAGCAGGGCCCCCCACACACAGTGATGCCAGCCCCTTCCTCCCAGACCAGTGTTTTCACTTTAATTTAACATAGCTGCCGAGTACACGATAGCACAAAATGCTGCATTCCAAACCCACTGGTAGCCACTTATAACTGTGCTAAGTCTTCTTTTCTCCTCCCTCTACCCGCTTCATTATTATATATTGTAGAGACCACACTATTATGCCTATAATTTTCCATCTAGTTCTAACACAAAATGACTTCTTGAATCAAATTGCATGTAGCATTTCAGGGATAAAACAGTGAGCAGTCTCTGGCAGGGAAATTCTTTATGGAGCATTTTTCAGCACCCCTAGTCAAAAATAATCTTTTTATCCTCTGCCTTCCTGTTATAATTATAACCCAGAAACACTGAGGAGGTGGTAGAATGTTTCTGGCTTAATTTCAAGGAGTAAATACTTAAAAGATTTATATTGATTAAATTAGCTCTAATTAGAAACATGTTTTCTAATCTCTTTATCAATGCATCTCTTATTACCATAAAAACTCACCCCACAGGAAGCAGCAAAATTGAATTGAGCCGAACAAAACCACAAAACCAGACTTTTAAATGAGTAACATTAAAAAATTCAACCTGCTTTCCATTGTTCATTAGTATCTTGTGACCCCTCACATTTATCGCAGGTCTTAAATTCAATTCTGGATAAATATAAATACCATAATCAATTTAGCAAGTGTCTGCTGCATGCCCATCATACTAATATATAGCTTGCTTCAATTTAGGTCCTCCTCAAAGCCTCTGTTTACATACCATATACGCACACAAGGCAGAGAGTGAAATGCCGTCAAGTACACACACCAACCAAATCAATAATGGATGGACCTTCTGACTTTTTACCATATGCTAAGGGAGAAAGAAGAATGCAGGCCATGGAAGTTGAAAACATCCTTAGATACAAATTTTCTTGCAATCCAAGGTGCATAGAGCTTAAGCTGATTCTGTTCAAATGGACTCTTAATCTCCTTCAGCGGATTGTGTTGGGTCCAAGTTGAACACTAAACGACATGCCTACCACTTCCAACAGAACACAAAATGTAACTGCTAACTTACTTCATGAATTTGCTCATGATATCACTGAATCAATCTCAAAGGTGTTTGGTGAGCAACTCTGGTACAAAAAGCCCCTGATTTAGCCCCACGTGTGACTTACTTTGATAATGACACCTAGAAGCTAGTATATGTTCAAGTGAAATCACCCAACTAGAAGAAGAAATAAACTTTAACTCCTCACCTTCATTGTTTCCTAAGAATTTAGCTGACTTTTTTCTTTCATTTATGAGTTTCCTCTTAGGCAAGTTAGTAAAGTATTATCTAAACATATTTTAGGTAATAAGATGTTACAAAGGCAGAAGTAATTATAGCAAGTCAGTTTTTCATAGAAGATAGATATATTATGTAAAATAAACAATTCATTCATACTTTGTTTTAGAATCTTGTATTTCTGCATCTTTGGGCACCTTAATATGAGAGCAGAGAACCATGGTTGAAATTGCCTGTTATCTAAACAATTTTGTAGTACCCTGTTGTCATTTCACCAGCCCTGGAATATTTATATTGAGTCCAGTAGATTCTAGGAAAGTGAGTTGTTGGAAATGAGTTACCTTGATACTATAATTGAAGAAAAAAACGAACTCTTGAAATGTCAAATAATGCCATTTAAATTCCAGCATGTAATTTTCACCTTCTCTGGAAGTATCCTGAGACAGTAATTATGCAGGAGTGAAGCCATGATCATTATATCCTGAAGGCAGTGGATGGTGTATATACTTGTCACCCTTTCAAGAGGTTAGAGCATTTTGTTTTTACTTTGATTGTCACAAGTTACAGTCAGAAATCTGTCAAAATTATTTTGTTAAATTTCTTTTTCTTCTTCTTCTTTTGCTGAAATTGTTAAGAGTCAGTTTCTTTGCCTACAACCAGAAAATTCTAACTGAATGCCACCAGTGACCACATACGACCAGATACTTCCCTAATTGAGCCTTAGATAAGAACCCAGCCTTAGCTCGCACCTTTATGACCACCTTGTGAGACCTTAAGAGGCTCCAGCCAGGTCATGTCCACACTAGAACAAAGTAAAACTGTCCTGATATTGCAATGAACTGATTATAGAATGCAAAGTCTCCTCTACTACAGTAACTTTCTTTCTCCAAAATATCAATGCCTTAAAAAAAAAAAAGAAAAAAGAATATCATTTAAGAAGAAACAGACAGAAGAAACTAAACATAACAGCAAACTTTAAATATATCATGAGATCTGGTAAAAGGTACAAATGATATTTAGGTTAGTTAACCACCGATACAGCAAAGAATGTGAATTGTTCTCTGGGAATCTAGAGAGAACGCAAATGAAAATGGAGGACCGAAAGAAACAAAAGCCACAGCAACTGATGAAAGTATAAATTCAATCTATAATTATAGACAATATTACAAAAGAAACCAGGACATTGGAAATAGGCAATAACACATAATTAGAGAAAATGCATCAAGAAAAATAAATGAACCCAAAAAATCCAGTTCTGTTTTATGCAAAAAGTATCAACTATGTACAAGACCAAATGGAGGAACATAGGTATACACCTAAATAGATACTCAGAATATGTGAATAAGATGATTTTTTTTAAAAAAAGCTCCTAAGAGCAGCAGAGCAGAAATGATGGGCTAAAAAGAGGGCTGGTTCTCCTAGAAGACAGGGCTGCAACAGCTGCAGGCTTCTGAAAGAAAGAGGTTGATCTCAAGATTTTTTTTTTTGAAAATTTAAAGAAGTTTATTAGAAAGGTAGAAATACAGAAAATAGAAATACAGCTCCATGCCAAAATGGCATGAGGGGGTGACTCGAAATGAATACACCAAAGGGCTTACACATGAACTCAGCCTTTTATACCCATGACCTCCATCTTGTTTGGGTGACTCTGACGTAGTGAACATCCCTGTAAGGTACCTCCCCTAGCAAGGTGTGGTGAGGTGTCTCCTTTCATGAAGGGCAAGGTCAACCCCTGCCCCATCCTCCCTAGATCATCATGTAGATCTGTCCTTAGAAAGAGGAAGCCCTAGCTCTCCTCTATTGACTTGTTAATTACTTTGAGCTAGGTTAATTTACATTGGAATAGCTGCCTGTTTTAGGCAGAAACCAAGTCCTTTCTTTACCCATGTCTGCCGCCATTTTGACACAACTATTTTGAAATATACCAGTTATTTTCTTTTGAAATATATTAATAATCAGAGCTTTCCAAATCTTCTTAGGCCATTCCAATACTGGCACATCTCCGCCTTTGTCTAGTAACTTCGTGACACCTGTCAGGCCAAAGGTAGATACAGAAAATACATTTTGATATTTGCAATTTTACAAACATTTAACACGAGCTCATTTTCCATTAATTTTCTCCCCATTTTTATTGCATGAATGTACCCCTCAGCAAAGGAATAAGGACGTTGAGTCAGTCATAAACTGCTTTGAGCTGTACAGGGGTGAAGTTGGGGGCCCCAGCTTTAGGGTAACATTCATGCATGTAGTTGGCATGGGGGAATCAGATGGGTCCATGTCGTGTGCATCTATGGCGATCCAAAGGGCCTCAGTAAATGTCTGTCAGGTTCTGTCTGTCAGAAAGCTTTGACCCTATGAGATAATACTTAACAATATAGGTTAGCCATGAAAACCTAAACATAATACTTAAATGAGAAATTATAATTGTTTTGTTGACTTAGACAGAAACACACAAAAGTGGGATGTTTTAAGTTTATTTTGCACCACGTGAATCCAGAAATTAGTCTTGTAGAAACCTGAAATAGTCTTGGGAATAAAGATTTTAGATGATTCGATGAGCACCAGGTCACCTGGACAAAACAGAATTTACCCTTTTCCTCTGGCACTGTTTGTCTACAACTTACTTTAACCTTCTGATTTTTCTATCCTGGTCCTTTGTTTCCCATTTCGGACAATCAGGACAGACCTTACAACACGCTTTCTTAGTCTCACAACATCTCCTTTCTCTGTATTTACCAACATATAAAGAAATACATCTATAGTCTCTCTACATCTGTCTTTTGTTGTTACATACAAGCAACCCCCCCCAAAAGCACACCATTTAATAACGTTGTTCATATACCAGCAGTTAAAGAAACCCATTTCAAAGACTTAAGGGTTACTTTCAACCTTTTGAAGTTAAGAGCATTTTAAAGCATTGCAGTTGGCATTTTAATAAATGAACTATAAATTACCTGGAAAATTAAGACATTAGATAAATACCACTAGCATCTTACAACCTTAATTTTGCAAAAGGAGTAATATTAAAAGACAATGCATATTTATTTGACCACACACCTTAAAAACTGTTCTAAATTACCACAGAAATCCACGACATCATAAAAACATCCCTAGTGTCTTAAAACATTGATTTTTGTCAGAGAAAATTATTTAATCACCTCTCACAGGAGTCTAACTGGACAACTTTTCTGAAGTTACCAGGTTAACTAAGACTGATTGAGATAAAAAAAAAAAAAAGTATCTTTGAGCAATAACTTTAGTGCAGCCAGCAATAGAAATTTTTTTTTTTTTTTTTCTGACATTATATCTCTTTGTTAGCAGAGGAGCTGAGGTCTCTGGTATGGCTAGGGATGGGAGAACGGGAAGGTCACCTTGGATGCGGCAGGCTAAATCTTGAGTAAAGAGATGGCTCAGGGCTGGCCTGTTAACCCCCACCACCCTGGCTAAGCTTTCGGATCTTGGGCCGGGAAAGAAGGGCAACGTCTTAGAACTGGCCTCTGAGATCTCACTGCGTGATCACCTAAGGCTCTTTAGTCAACTCAGGTGGTGGTAATTAACTGGGAACCTAGGTCTGGGGACCCCATTTCCCTTCGGAACTGGGGGCGCTCAGCCATTTAATGGTCCCCCTTTGCACTGTGAGCCAGGCCTCGGAGGGCCTCTCTGGCCTCCTGGTTGAGAGCATTACTCCAGTGATGCCCTTGCTTTCCATCCTTAAGCAGACTTGAGCCTAGGCTTCTGCGCTCAGCCAGAGTTCTCACATGGCTTTTGTCTGTCTCTCTTTCCCTTTTCAAGTCCCTACTAAACCAAATTGGCAGCCTGCAGTCTGAGGATGGCCTCCCGCTCTACCGGATAAAGATTTAAGAATGCTAACACCTATTGCTTGAGTTGGTGATATCACTCTAAACTCAGCCCATAAAAGAAGAAAAACTACCGCATATGGACAGATTGAATTTTAAACTTTCCTTCCCCATACTACCTTAGCCAAAGCTACCACAATTGTCTCAATCCTGCAATCATTAAAGAAATCTGGGTGGTCTCTGAAGTTAAAGAACAGCTGAAGATAAGCTACTTTAAACCTCCCTGGCTGGGCCACGTGTTTTTGTTTCCCTGCGCGTACTGTAGCCATACTTGGGTGCAGAAAAAATAAAAAATGAGAGCTTTCTTTAGCATTTGGGACCCAGCTTTTTTTCCTTCGCTTTGGAGAACACATGCAAGTGGAGATCTGACACGTACTTTGGATTGCTGGGACCCCCTTTGAGAAAGAGAGAGGGCGTGATTGGAGAGTGAGCGGAAGTTCGCCCTCCTCCCTCGCACTCCTCCGAAACTGAGTGTCCCAGCCAGGGGCGTCTGGCTGGGTTGCCTGTGTTGCTGGAGCCATGAGAGTGGCCTCGCCGTCCATCAGAAGACCAGGGTAGGCTTGAAGCTTTGCCACTCTTACTCCTGCCCTCCCTCTGAGCCTTTCTCCCTTTGAATCCTTTCTCTCTCTGCAGGAGGTTTCCCAGATGAAAATATTGCTGTATACTTTGCCTCTCTGAAAATGTTCTCCAACTTTGGTGTGCCTAAGGATTCCTAGCTGACAAGAGGTCAGGAGTAGCTCTCTCTCTCTTTGGCTTCCTTTCCTGAGGGCTTTCTTATGTCAACAGAGCTGTATCTGCCAGCTACCTGCAACCAGACAATCCCTCCAGGGTGCGGCCTTTCACCAAAGAGGCATGGCTGGCTGTTATATAACTGAGATTGACTATCTGGCTTTTTTTTCTTTCTTTCTTTTTGAGCTTTTGGAAAAGCTTATCCATTATGGCTTCCACTAGTTGCCGGTGACTATGACCTGCCATAGCGACCAACAGGGTACAACATGTGGCCGCAGTTGCTAATGGCCATGCTTCCTAGACCCTGCCACTAAAAAAAAAAAAACAAAAAAAAAAACTAGCTTATTTCCCTAGAACTGGTATTTAAAAACCGAAAAAAAAAAAAAAAAGAAAAAAAAAAACTTACTACCATTTGCTGGCTTGCATCTCGTGTTTGGGGAGCTTTCTCTGTCCGTTTACCCTCTTTTAGCTTATTTCTATAGAACCTGTCTCCCATTGCGGGGGGGAAAAAACTCACTGCTATTTAGAAATGGGTGCTGGCTGGCGTTTCCTGTTTGGGAATTTTTTTTTTTTTTTTTTTTTTTTTTTTTCTGGAGGCAGGCCATGGGCTTTTCATTTAGATTTAACCTTGTATGGGGCTTTTAAAAGTGTCCCATCTGTAATGTGGGCAGAATGGATGGGCACTCATTGGGCCTATCAAGCCTACACTATTTAAAGGGGTTTTTTCCTGGAGGGGATTCGACTGCGGGCTACTTCCTTGGTCAGGGGTTCCCCACGAGCCAGAACTGCCTCCCAGATGCTGGACGATCACGGTCATTCTGGGGGAACTCCTTCTTGCTCCAGGAAGGTACATACCTTTTGGGGTGCAGTGGTACTAGGACCACTGGCGAGATGCCCTGGAAGTCCCTTTCAGAGCTGAAGTGGTGCAAAGGCTGTCCTATAGTTGTTTTAAAGCTCACCAGCTCACCAGCTGGAGCTAGAACTGCTGCGGTTCCCCACTGGCCCACTGGACAAAAAGTCCCGTGAAAATTACCGAGCCACGTGCTCCGCGTTGACCCAAGATGTTGGGCCCCAAATACGATACGGTTTGGCACCCAAAACAAAGTCAGCCCCGCGTGGGTGCCAAATATGTTACGGATTTGGAAACTGTCCCCAGGGATCTTTGTGAGACCCCTGGGAATAATTTCCCAAAAACTCCCCAAAGAAACAAAAAAACCAGAAAAACAGAAAAAAGGAAAAGCTAGAAATACAGGAGATAGAAATACAGCCCCATGACGAAATGGCATGAGGGGGTGACTCGAAATGAACACACCCTCAAGATTTTTAGACACAATGCAGCCAAGTTCCTTTCTTGGTAGTTTCCCATCAAAATGTAGTTCCGAGTGTTAGAGATACAGGCACACAGCTCATGACAACTCACATTTTATATGTAAAGAAAGATATTGTTAGATATACAAGGGCTGACCTTGAAAAAAGACTTGGAGACATACCTCCTCTGAAACAAACTTAAAAATGAAAGAAATTAACTTAAAAATAAAAACCCAACAGAAGGGGCTGTCTGGACTGGTGGGCACAGGCTCCTGTGGGAAGGTAAAGAGACCCACTCCCTGCTCACAGGGGCTGAGAAGGAGAATCACCCTTTCTCTCACAGCTCTTCAAGTGAGCTATTATCTGATACCAACACACCCGCCCTGGCCTAGAGATAAAGCTTTTAAAGAAACAATTTCATTACAGATTATTGCTTCTCCTTCATGTGATAACTCCATTGTTGAATAACGGTGGCTCTTCAATCAAGCCTCTCCCTCAGATCCAGAAGTTAACTAAATGTGATTATAAACATCACCAAAGCAAAACTTATACCCAGGAAGGAAAGTTAGCAAACTGCTCATCAAGTTGTATTTAAATGATGGACATAAATATTGGCTTCAAAATATTGAATGCTTACTGAAGAATGATTAAGAAATACAATTAAAAATCATAATCTCACTAGAAATCCAATTCTCAAAAACCCTGTTTCAGCCTGGATGAGATTTTCCAGATTATTGCCTCTGTATGTGAGCTAGTCAACTTTGTGTCACTTTGACAAATATCTGAGATAATTCACTTTTTTTTTTTTTTTTCTGAAGTCCTGGGGATGGAACTCAGGGACATTCTACCTCTGAGCTGTATCTTCAGCCCTATTTTGTTATTCTGTATTTTGAAACGGGGTCTCATTAAGTTTCAGAAAACCTCACTAAGTAGCTGAGGCTGGCCACGAACCTGCGATCCTCTTGTCTCAGCCTCCCAAGTACTGAGATTACAAGCGTGCAACACCACGCCCAGTGAGATAATTCACTTTAAAAATAAAAGTTGGAGTTTTGGGCTCAGTTTTCATAGGTTTTGGCCCATGGTCACTTCGTCCAGTTGCTCTGGGCCTCTGGGCTCAGTACATCTTAGTAGGAGTGCACAGTGGGGGAGGGCTGCTCACCTGTGGTGGTGGTGAAAGCAGAGAGAGGAGGGCTTCCATCCCAGCATCCCCTTCAAAGCCACACCCACAGTGTTCCTACTTCCTTTCCCTAGACCCCACCCTCCCAAGGTTTTACCACCTGCAGTAGTGCTAGCAGCTGGCAAGCCAGGCCTTTACCTAAGCATTTGTGGGCATTTAGATCTATGCTGTAGCAGTGTGCAAACATTCAGAAAAAGTGGTTTCAAATATATGATTCTACTTACAGGTCACAAAAATCACACTTATAAAACAAATTTGTTCTTTAGCAATATAATTTAAACAACTTTTTATATTAGCACATGCACTTCCGTAACATCATTTTTGATGTGTAGCTAAAAAATTATTGCTTAGTTAAAACCCATTTTCCCATGTTACAGCACCATAAATAATGTTATGATAAGTAACTTTACAATGCATCTCTAAAAGAGCTCCTCATGCATGCTGATAGGAATTAATATAGTAAAGAAAAATAGTTCATAAGGCACTGATGAAGCAATTATTTCATAAATATGTGGAAAAATGGCTATTTGGGTATTAAAATCCTCAAGATTCTTATCTCTATATATATACCAAACATTTTTCAGATATTTTAAGGGATTAAAAATAAGACTCGATAGATAGATAGATAGATAGATAGATGATAGAAAATCAGGAAAACTATAGTCATTTATATAATCTCTGTATAGAAGTGTTTTCTCACACATGTAAAAATAAAAAAATTACTCAACAACTGGACATTTAATTTTAATTTCAAAATTAAGATGTCAAATGGTTAAGACAATTTTAAAAAGAAAACAAAAGTAGAAAGCTGGTTGTGACATCTGGACAGTCATCTTCATGCATAAAGGACAGTTAAAAAGCAGCAAAAAGATATGAGTTCCTGGGTTCCCATGGGGGAATGTTGGTTGCTTAAAATGTAAGCTTTTCTCACATTCCCAACAGAAAAAATCAACATGGAGAGCAAGTCAAGTCACAGAGAGGAGAGTTCCACACATTTCAGGTGATACAAAAGTAGGACATAAACATGTAACACATCAGAAGCTGCTCCAGAGTCCAAACTTAGTGGGGACTGCTATGGGGATTGTTCTGAAGAGAAGAATGAACCTAGTATCCAGCAAGGATCCTCTAGGCGGTAGAGGGAGAAGAGCTCAGATGATGAGGGAAAGATGAGGCTCTGAGCCATGGGATTCTTCCATAATAAATCTTGGGAAATTCCTGGGAATAGATACATCAAATAAGACATAGTATTAGCAGTTCTGAAATTCAGAAAATAGGTATATGGTGGATCATTATATTTTCTTTCAGCTTTTCTCTATGTTTATAATTTTTCATAACGAATAGTTAGTTGAGGGCAGGAATCATTATAAAAATTGATTCTTTGTAAAAAGTTTGACCAATAGTTAATAGAAAAATAAATACAACTGGATCACTTGGAATGAATTTTTAAACCTCTAGGAGAATCTGAAGAAAAGATTATTTGTCAGTAGAATTACTGAGCTACAAATACCACTGATGTTCAGGATTAGTGAGATTGGTCCTTAAATTTAGTGGAGCAGGGAAGATAATTGGTCACAACTTGATGAAAAAGAATTTAACAAATTGGAAAAAATGTCTGAAATTTAAAAGCATATTTTAAGAGATTGTTTTTGCAATCATACCTTTTCATTACATAATTTCAGCCCTGGGTAAAATGTAGAATCATAGATTTAAAAGAAGATGATTGATTGTACAAACATCCTCATTCCAATCACATTTATAGCAAGCTCATAAATATTGCAAATGTCCAAGAGTAAGACACCTATCTTTAAAATTATGATATATTTAAAATTATGATATTTTGGTTAAAAACATTTTTTTTCGTGGTACTGGGGGTGGAACCTAGAGGCTTTCTACCTCCGGACTATACTCCCAGACCTATTTTATTGCTGAGAGCCTCACTAAGTAACTGAGGCTGGCTTTGAACCTGTGCCATCCTCCTGTCTCAGCCTCCCAAGTGCTGGGATTACAAGCGTGCACCACCACGCCCGGCAAGGTTAAAACCATTTTTAAGAAAATGCTATTGTTAAAGTGTTTAATGAGAAAGAGCAACCTAGAAGACAACACATAATATACACTCATGATTCTTGTATTTGGCTTTCAAGTTGATTATCTAGAAGTGGTGGGCTTATAGATGAGTTTTATATACTTTTCTGTATATACAAAATAATATTCTATAAGGTATTAATATTATTAGAAGATGAAAATTATAGTTAGTGAATGTCTCTTCATTTTCATAATCTTCCTTAACTTATTATAATAAATTTTATATGTCCCCACTTGGGGATCGTTTTCAATAAATTTTTTGTTCACATATATATTTCTCAGTTAAAGAATCACTTCAAGTATTGCTAATGAGATATCTGTACAAGAAAACTCAGCTGACAGCTGCCCCCAAGATCTTGTGCCTGCGGGCAACCTGAATAATCAGACTCTCCTTGCAAGTGGTACATCGGGAGCTGCTTGCTCTCCAAATGAATAGAACAGTGTGTATTGTGGAGTTCAGGTTAGTTCACCACATCCCAACGCCCCTGCCCAATAGTCCCCAAAGTCTTAATTCTTCCAGTACCAGCACCAGGGAAAAAGAATCAGGAAGTAGGAAGAGGGAGATTCCCAAATGCACCCTGAGGCGATATAACTTCCAGCAGGCTGATGGTGATGAATAGGTGATCTGTCAACAGATCAATGACAGATTACTTCCATCACATATTTGCTCCAAACAAATCATATTTTCTCTCCATTTTTATTACATCCAATGTACAAATTCTAGTCTTTAGCAAAATAAAATCTTTTTCTCTCATAGAAAAATAAACAGACATGCAACCTCTTGGTTCCTATCTGAGGCTGGTGCCCTACATGGAACATACCTGATCACAGGTCCTGTGTGGTTGGTGGCTGGTGGAGCAGGACAAGGCTGCAGAAGCAGTGCTGTCAGGATCTCTCAGTGCCCCATTAGAAAGTGAAGAGGAACAATTCCACATGAACTCTGCCCACAGAAGGCAAGCATAAGTCTTGGCATTCTTCTCCTGTTTCTTTTTTCCACCTCTCCTTGTCTTCTATAGAAACCCATTTTATATTGCTCATCTGTTACCCAGAAGCACACTGATATTGGGAGGTTATCAAGAAACATGGAATTTCTGGGTAAAAATAAATATTATGGGCCCACTGTTGGTAAGCCACTTGTCATGCTTAAGAACATGTACACTGTAAATCCTATCCTAGCACACTTTTGGCAGCTACTGCTCATGATAGCTGTGGTTCCAGGCAATTTCTGAACATCGCTCAACAGAAACTTAATTTTAAATACCATGATATTCTGCTTTTTAAACATTTGGGGCTGAAATTGTGCCACAAGGGGGGAAGCACTAACATATATTTCTCCACTCTCTTCAGCCAAGTTTCCTGAATATGGCTCACCATTTTTCTGATGTCTTCATCTACATGCTTAACGTAGGTATACAAGGTTCTACACCCCATGATCATAATATTCTATTATTTTTGAATTTCTGATTATTTTCTTCCTCAGTTTTTCAGTGAATGTAGCTCTCTCTTTAACACACTCACTTCTAAGGAAGTTTCTTTTATCACTACCTGCCTTTCAGATATCAAAAGGTTAGCATGAGTGGACCTTATGGGTGCCCTGACCCTGTGTCTCACTTTCTTTTGGTGTTAGCAAATACCAAGGTTTATTTCAAGAGCAAGGGTAGTCTTGTCTAGATCTTTAAATTTCATGAACAACAAATTTCTACAAGACAGAAACATTCTTACAGTAAAAAGAAATCGAGTATATGGAATTTTGGGCCTTGAGTTCTTTGATGGATTCTGTTGGGCAGTGCTAAGTCAACTGCTCCATCTGGGCTCTTTCTTTTTCTCCATTCGATTTTTTCTTGATTCCCAAAGTCAGCAGCATACTGGGCTGGCAAATTAATTCTGGCCTGTTCATTCATTGGCCCACACAGTGGGTTCAGCCATGGAATCATGGATTTTCTCAATGCTCTAAAGTGGAAGAATTAAAAATAAATACCAAACCTAGCGTAGTGGTGCATACCTGTGATCCCAATACTTGTGAGGCTGAGACAGAAGGATAGCAGGTTCAGAGTTAGCCTCAGCAACAAAAAATAAGATAGTGCTGAGGGTGTATCTCAGAGGCAGAATGCCCCTGGGTTCAATCCCCAGGACCAACAAAACAAAAAAAGTAATGTCAATATAACACTGAAAATCATCATATTGAGTAGGCTCACTGGTTCAATGCAAGTGGCAGCAAATTTTCTGTAAAAGGTCAGATAATACATGTTTTAAACTTTGTGGGCAGTGTATAAAGGAAAGGGTATAGCTAGTTTGTTTCAGGGTCTTAGTTCGCAATTCCCACTCCATCCAGTGGATGAGAGTTGCTATGGATCACAACATTTGTACACACCAGTGGCTTGCTCTCCTCTTCCTCCCTCATCAGAGTAAGTACCAAAGTGAATAGTCAATCACTCATCCATTCTTTACTTCTCCATGGCTCAGAAGGTAAGATGGAGAGCCCACAGCCTAAGGAAAGAGACCCATGTGTTGGGATTCATTTTACCCTTTTGGGTTCCAAGCTTCTTCCAGCACTGTTTTAGGTGCCAGGAATTCAGTGGTCACAAAACGGGCACACCTTGCAAGAGTTTGGTATAGCAGAGGCCAACATTAAACCAGCGATGCCACACATCTCTATGTAAGTGTCATTTCTAAAGAGGATTCAGGAGCCGTGATACAACATTAAAGGCAACATGATTTACACTAGCAGCCAGGGAAGGCTTTCTGGATAGCAGCATTTTCCCTGTGAACAGGTTTTATTGAGAATTTTTAGTTAAAATGCCTGACTTCTATAATCAATAGTGCTTTAAACATGATTTTATTCTATCCCACCTCTCACTATTTGAAATTAGATGAGACTGCCGGAGGAAGTTTGACAAGGTAAAGACATTTAGCCAAATGTAATTACCATCCGAACGATGTGGCATAGACTAGCTCCAGATATTAATTAGGCCAATCTCAGACTCCATCAAGCTTTCACAAATCAGCAGCTTTTTGAATAGGTTGTAATAATGTTTGAGCTACTTTTCAAATAATTACAGCCATATTAGTCTCTAACATTGAATAGCAGAATAGCTGAAGCTATAAAATCAAGCTCAATGATTATAAAAATGTTCTCTTCTTTATTCTTTTAAGCGTGGTAAAGTCTTTTCTAAATGTAAGGACAAACACATACAATAAAATTTTAGGATTTAATTACATTAAAATATAAACTTTGTATATGGAAAAAGACAATAATTAAAAACAAACATAAATTGGATAAAAGTAATGCAATATGTCAGAAAGGAGTAGTAATATCCTCATTATAAAATAAGTGGATATAAATCAATATGACAAATACAAGCATATCAATATATATAGAAAAAGATATGACTGATTAATTTATCTGACACATATTTTGTAATTGATAATTTTTTTTGCAGGTCTGGGGATGGAACCTTTGAGCTCCATCCCCTGCCCTATATTTTTATTCTTTATTTTGAAACAGGGTCTCACTAAATTGTGGAGGGCCTCACTAAGTAGCTGAGGCTGTCCATGAACCACCATCCTCAGGTCTCAGCCTCCCCAATGCTGGTATTACAAGCGTGTGCCACCACGCCCTGCTTGATAAATATGTTTGGATAAATAAAATGTAATTGACAAAAGAAATAAAAACGATCAATAAGCTATGGGAAAACGTTTAACTTACCCAGGTAATCAAAGCCAGCTATTTAAGAAATACAAAGCAACAAATTATCACACTTAATTTGATTGATAGAAGTGAAAAATATTGATAATGTCAATTGCATATGCTGCTGGTGCCAAAAGAATTTGAATTCCCGGTAAAGAAAAAACTTGTACTAAATATCAAAAGTTTGAAATGGGTACTCTTTGACTCAAGAGTTGCACCTGAGGTATTTGGTGTTCATTTTGAAGGAAAAAAAAAGATATGTACTTTTTAAGATGTATTTACAAGTATTTTCTACATACCATTATTTATAAGAGTCAAGTCTTTTCACTCCCACAAACAACCCTAATTTTCATCAATAAACAAATGAAGAAATAATCTATGGTTGATCCACATAATTTGATACTATGTGTCCATTTTATTTTATTTTTTTTATTTATTTTTTTTTTTTTTTGGTGGTACTGGGGTTCCTGGAAGCCCTTCTACCTCCGGGCTACACTCCCAGGCCTATTTTTGCATTTTTATTTGGAAACAGGGTCTCCTAAGCCAGCGCGCGGGGCTAGCTTCGAACCTCCGCGATCCTCCTGTCTCTGCCTCCCAAGCGCGGGGATTACAAGCGTGCGCCACCACGCCCGGCCTATGTGTCCATTTTAAATGACCTAAGAGATTATCAGCACTGCCAGTGTTCCAAGATAGTTTGTCAAATAAAAATATCGATTACAAAATAATGTATAGTATGATCCATATACACTAATTTTATCTGTCATTTTTATTGACATATAAGACTTTTATATATTTATGAGGTACAATGTGGTATTCAATACCTGTATACATTATGCAATGAGTGATTAAGGGTAATTAACATATCCATCATCGCATTCATTTAAAATTTCTTGATTGTGAGAATATTCTCTCTGCTATGTTGGAATATATAATACTGCTACTGAATATTATAATGTCACACTACTGTGCAATTAAAACACAATTAGATTATTCCTTTAATCTACTTGTAATTTTGTGTAGAATGACCTCCTCTCTCCCCATCCTCTCCTTAAGCACTGGTATCCATTCTTCTACTCTCTGTTTCTATGCAGTCAAATTTTTAGATTCCACCTCTTATTGAGATCATGAAGTATTTGTCTTCCTGTGCCTAGCTGGACAGTATTCCTTTGTATATTTATATCATACTTTAAAATGTATTCATCTATTATTGGACATTATGTTGACTCCAAATCTCAACTCTTATAAGTAGTGCTTTGATTAACAGGGGTGTATAGATATCTGTACTGTATACTGATTTAATTTCCTTTGGATATATGCCCAGCAATGGGGTTGCTGGGTCATTTCAATTTATAAAAATATCCACCAAAACATTAACATAATTATCTCTTGATGATTTGTCTTTATTCTCTGCTTGTCTGGAAATTCCTGTTTCTATTATGAGGATATATAACATTGATAACAGGGGAAATTAATTTAATAGTTTTGCTTCCAAAACGTTAAAAGCAGCCCCGATATGATGGTCTTTGATGATTCCTATTAGACACATTCTGTGTGCAGACAGTAAAGAGCTTGTAATGAAAGCTGTGGCAGAAGCTGATCAGAGGCTTGGATGGGAACGTGGGCTTGAGGCCAGGCAGGTGCCGAGGCTGATCCACTGCCAGGTCCCCTGGGGGCTTCAGGGACCCCAGACTGCATAGCAATTAATAGAGTAAGAAGTAAGGTAACTTTGAAGACTTAAAACTTTGAAATGGGATGTATCTTGTGTTAAAATAAAAAATAAGGAGGAAACCTTGTCTTTCTAGTTTGCTTAGGGAGGTTATTCCTTCACAGCACCATGGGGATGGAAATGACTGCAAGGAGTTTCCCTCTCTGTGTCAGGCTGCCATGGCTGCTGGTGGGGGTGGGTGAAGGAACATCAGGACCAAAGATGATGCCAACAGCAGCTAGAACTTGCAGAATCTTGTATGAAAGGACAGCCCCAAACTCCTGGCAGAGAGGAGTGAGCAACAGATCCAAGTAAATGTGCCTGAGACTCTCAAAATATCTGGCAGGGAGGATCTGCAAACCATTTCAAAACATGTGGGTGTTAGGAGGATTTAGGACAGCATATTGGGCTAGGAATATAGGCTGCAGCTCAGTGATAAAACCTATGCTTTAACCATGGTCAGCATGTGCAAGGCCACAGGATCATTCGTCAGTACCACCCTCCTCCCCTCAAAAGAAAGCATCAAATTTAGGCTATGAGTTCATATGTTATCTGAACTCAGACTGATGAAGCAAGGCACATACAAATTACACTAGAGAAATTAATAGTCCCAATTGGTATCCCTAAAATCTAATTGATATTTAGATTTTTTTCCATCAAATGTATGTGTCTAGGGCTAAGAATTACCCCCAGCCTGTGTCTTCATATTACTATACAAACATTGGAATGGGAAAAATTATGAAGAAAGTACAGTTAATGGAAGAGAGTTGCAATGAATTAAAGATAGTCATAAATCCTTTGGTACTCTTCCCATAAATGGCAGAGCCTGTTTAATTTCTAGAATTGGACCAGACTGTGACTTCTTTGATGGGTACTATACAGTTGAACTGATGCTACTCCAGGCTGAGCCTCACCTTCAAAATAGGCTAATATCTTCATCCTGAGTCTTTAGAATTATTTAGTAGCCATGTAAAAATCTAATTACCCTCTGTTAGGAAGTATCTCATAGAGGACCAGAAACTTCAGGAACACAGAGAAAGTTACCTAAGTTCATTGGTTCATTGGCTCCTTATTTTTTATTCTAACACAAGATACATCCCATTTTAAAGTTTTAAGTCTTCAAAGTTACCTTACTTCTTATTCTATTATAGCTATGCAGATATGTGAGAAGTCTCTTGATACATCGAGAACACACCAGCTGCCACTAGAAGACCATTGAGTCACCCAAGGGTCAGAACAGAAGAATTTCCTGGATGAGCCCTGCCTGAATTATTAATCCATAAAATTCTTAGCTATAATAAAAAGGGTTGTTGGTTTAAAACACTAGGTTGTGGGTTTAAGACATAATAATTAATAACTGAAGTAATAGTGCAAATGTCACATGCCTATTGACACTTTTCTTGTTCTATAGTCTCTGCAGTTCATTGGTTCATTGTGTAGCTTCTTCTCAGGTGAATTGTATTTGTCAGGGTTCACTATAGTAACAGAACTTACAGAATATGTTTATGGTAAAGAGGGACTTATCAAATATCGAATCAGTTTGCAGTCCAAAGCAGCGTAGTCCCAAGTGGCCACCTGCACCCACAGAGCTGCCTCCAGCTGCTCATGAAGGAGTCCAAGAGCTGAGTTGTAGAATAAGAGGACTGATAATTCCGTCCCACTCTAAGATGGAAAGTCCGGGACATGATGGTGAAGATCCAGTTTGAAGAGATGAAGGCCAACATCCCAGGAAAGAGCAGATGTGCTTTTCTCAAGAAGAACCATACATAACTCACACAGCTTTTTATCTAGGTCCTGAGTCAATCAGAACAGACTTCCATGCCATTACAAGAGCCAGTCATCTCATCAACACACCCAAAGTCACCTGATCTTAGGTGTTTCATAATCTAGTGAAGCTCTCAATCCAGATTGACCATCAAGGTATGAAGGGTTTGTGTCTCTGAGAATGCTACAGGTATGTCTCTAGGAAGGACAGGAAAACCTCCATAAGTGATTGAGAAGGAGACACCCTTAGTTGAGCTCCTTTGTCTTCTTTTTCCCTTAAATTCTCCTGAGATGTGCATCATTTAACAGTAAACATTTTCATACAAGGTTGCTTTTCACTGAGCTTCCTCCAGTCTGTAGTTTTAAGCCCAGACTTCCATAAAAATTTCTGTGCCTTGCATGTTATCTTTTGTTCTGTTAAAAATAGTCAACATCTATGCAGATCACTTTCTTAACTGTAAAATGGATATAATAATATCCAACTTCCAAGTACCTTGGTGTTATTGTGAGATTCAAATAGGATGATGTGGGTGGAAGCTCTTTGTAAACTTTAAAATGTTATGAACTTGCAATTTATTATCACTATCATTATTATTAAAGAATTAGTAAATTATAGATAGTGGTAGAACATGTGAGCTTAGCACTGCCTGATCTTAGGTTATTCACTTAACATCTCAGCAATTTTCTTGCCCTTAAAATGAAAGTGTTCGACAAATAATATCTAGAGCTTTTCTCAGCTCTCAAATAATATGGCTGTGATTTTTGAGAACCTGTGTTGTCATATGCAAAGTAGGTCCAGGTGTTCACAGACAAATATGGCTCTAGCTGTACTGATTAGAAATCTATAAATTAGTTGCAAACTCATATTTTAAAAATACAAATAATTCAACTCAATACTTTAAATACATATGCCGTGGGACCTGAATGTTCCCTCTTGCCTCCTCTCATCTAATTGGGTTCTGATATTTGAGAGGCCCAGCAAGAGACAGAGAGAAGAAAGAGATCAAGGTATTTATCTCCCAGTCACCTCCGTGTGTGTTCTTTTTGGGATGTCTGTTCCTTTGACTCAAAGACATAGTGTCTCTGGAGTCTGCCCTCTCCACAAAATACTATTCTTCTACTTCTGGAATGCACTGTCTTCTCTTTCACTTTTTTACCCTGGAGATGAAAATGTCTCAGGTATAATCAGTCCTAGAACACTTTACAATCCCTTCTGTATAGGTAAGGACTGGGTGTTTTCCCCACACCCCAAATTATTATGTTGAAATCCTAAACCCAATGTGATGCTATCAGGAGGCAGGGTCTTTGAGAGGTCGTCTTAGCTGCTCACTGCTATAATTAAAAGACTGGCTACATAACTTAGGGGAAGAAAGATTTATTTGCTCACAGTTTTCCTTGGAAATTTGGGGGTTCAGTCCATGGGAGACCAGGGACTATGGAAGTCAAGGCATGGCAGCAGTGGGGAGTGGAAAGAGGGAAAACAGAAGGCTTCACTCTCACATGGAAGCCAGAAGCCAGTGAAAGAGCAAATAAGAAATCATACGTAACCCCAGGCCAAACCCCAGGACCCCTTCTCTAGCCACACCCTACCAGCCCAGGGCTCACCCAGATAAGTCCATGACTGATTCACCCACTGCAGGATTGCAGGCCCCATGACTCAATCATATCAACTCCAAGTGCCCATTTATGAGTTCTTCAGGGCCCATTCCACCTCTAACTATAACAGAGGTGACTTAGATCAGGAAAGTGGAGTGTGCAATAAGTTTAGTGTCCTTATAAAAAAGGGTAGAGCTACCTCACCCTTTCTTCCATGTGAGAATAGAGCAGGAAGATGGCCATCTATGAACCAGAAAGTGAGTACTCACCATACACTGACTTTTGCAGAACCTTGATTTTGAACTCCACAACCTCCAAAGCTGCGAGAAATAAGTGCTTGTAGTTAAAGCCACTCAGTCTCAGATATCCTCTTGTAGCCACCTGAACTGACCAAAACAGCCCCCACAATGGCCCCCAATGTCCTTATTTCTAGTGTGCACACTCTGTGTTCTTTTCCTCTTGAATGTGGATTGGATTTACTGTCTTGCTTCTATCAAGCAGGATACAGCACAAATAACTGGATGCAGTTCTGAAATAAGGTGACCATTCTGTCTTGGCCACTCTCCCTTGGATCACTTGTCCAGGGGAAAGCTGCCATAGTCTATAATAGTGTTTTGGAGCAGACCTCATGGTGTGGGTTCAAGGTCTGCCCAAACCAGGTGAGTGAGCTGGGAAGCAGATTTCCATCCTCAGTTAGATCTAATGAGGCCACACCCCCGGCTTGGCTCTGATCTCAGGAGAGAACTTTTACCCCAGACAACTAGCTCACAGTTCCTGAATTCCTGCCCTAAAGACGTTTGAGGTAGTAAATGTTGTTTTAAGTTGTGAGGTTTTAGGGTCATTTGTTATGCAGCCACAGATTATTAGGTGTATACCTTGGGATTTCTCCTACATTCTGGCTATATATTTGTAAATAGTCCTGTTGTTGTTTTCTTCAAATTATAATTTGATTATTCCAGCTACTTCCTGCTAAGATCATAAATAGTTCCAGGGATGCAAGAGAAATGAAATGCTGCTCTCAGGTTTGTTTTTCCCAAAGCATAAGAAGAATAGATCAGAGTCGAATATAAAATATCCCTGAGTCTTCGAGGACCCTAAGTTCTTTGAAAGATTTCGGATTTATTTTCTAAGGGTTGTAAATGAGGAGATTTATGTTTTGAAGGATGTAAAAGAAAATCAGCTCCTCAGCTTCAAAATGAGAAATGAAGGTCACTTTTTTCCCCAAATATCTTCTGAAGCACTTCAGCACAGCACTGGTAAGGCAACAGACTTTAGAGTCAAATGGCCGTGAGCATGATACCATAAAACACAAATTTGGTATTTATGGTGTTTTCAAGCATAGAACTCCTTAAATTCTTGGACTTTTCAGATTGATATATATCTTTCATTGACGCATTGTAACTATCCATCATAATGATGTTCAAAGTGATACCGACATACATGCAGCCAGTACTCGGTGTGTCTCCTTCTTTGTCCTACCTGGCTCCCCATCTCAGGTTTAATTCTCAGATTCCTTTTACTTCCCTTGTTCATAGGGCTGGGGGAACTCCTCACTGTAACCCCTATAAAGGGACAATTGTGGAGGGTATTAGATTTGTGTAAAGAGGGAGGTTGGATGCTAGTACAAAAGAAAAGCAGCTTAAGGAACAAATTATTCATGGAGCAGTTTAGCTTTAAGGACTAATAAACTTCATCCTGGCTAGTTGACAGTAGGGTTCCAGACAATCTCACAGAGGTGTAAAGTAGCAAGTGTGCTTCAACAATTGACTGCAGCTTACGAGGAGGGACGAGGACTGAATGCAGGCTGGTTGTGGAAGAGAAGAGAGGAGTGGCGGAAGGCAGAGAGGGGTATAATTTATAAAGCCAAGCAGTCCACTCTGAAGAGAGAAGATGGTATGGGTGGGCTAGAGTCAGGAGCCCAGGAAAGGCCTTTACACAAGTCTTGGAGATGGTCTCAGAATGAAGTCAGAAGGGTGAAGAACTAAAGAAAAAATTCAATAAAGTTTAGAACAGAGAGGTAATAGGAGGCTGGCTGTAGTGGAAATGAGAGGAGTTAAGTATAAGTAGTTGAATGCAGACTAAATTTCTAAAAGCAAAAGGTTGAGTTTGAAGAGTCAACAGCAAGTAGCGCCTTAGTTTGAAAGCAGGAATGTCTAATCTTACCGATGCCACACGAATTTTCAGGCCGTAGGACTGGCACACTAGCAGCTGACCACAGCTTTGAATTGTAAACTCAAGTAAGACAGTTTCCATCTCTAAACCTTAGGCTCCACCTCCGAAGAACAGGGACACTATCACCAGGATGACAGCATCTGTGAAAGGATGCATATGGTAAGTAGATGAGGTATGCTTGTGAAAATCTCTGCCACTTAACAAAATGAGAACACGAATGTTAGCTTCATCTGATTACTGGGCTGAGAAAGGTTAAATGTCTCTCCAGAGTTGCAAGATAGACCCAGGAGTGTGGTGCCTGATTTCTGCTCCATCCACAATATCCTTGGAAAGAGAAGAGCATGTGGACTTAGCCTACTACTAGGTCGCAGGGGACAGAGAAAATTTGGAGTGCCTGTTCCATATCATTCTGTTTTCTTTCATGTCACTTACCATTAATAAAAGGTCATTACATCGTCTCCTATTATTTACTATTGACATGAACCATAAGTAGCCAATCTAACACAAGCCTTTAAGTGCCCAGGAAGTCAGGAGAAGAAAAATGCCACCATTAAAAGTTTCATTGACCGGATAAACAGATGTGGTTCTCAGAGGGTCTCTGTGTCATTTGCCTGTGCTCACTAACTTGTTACAGATACTGAGGGGTCATTATTTGACCCAGTCAGTGATTCCCACTCCAATTTGTGGATTATTCTACATAAGATATGTTTATTTTCACACTGGAAAATCTTACTTTGTATTTCTAGTTGGTACCAGCTGTTATATCCACCCACTCAGACTTATGGTCCAGAAACAGCAAGAGCATTTCCTGTCCCTGTGGAACTTCAAACTGGCAAATACTGTACGAGCATTAGATCTATGCAAAACTTGGACAATTCAAACACTTTGGGAGACAGGAAGATAGCTGTTTATCATCATACACATTACTATGTTTTCTAGTGATTTTTTTGCAGCAGTAGATAATTGAAACTTTATATCTCCTGGAGAGTATCATCCTTAAGTTTCTTTGGAAATAGATTTATTCAAACTATAGTTCAAGTTTTGACTGAATTCTCTAGAATCTAATTCTAAAATCCCATAAAATTCTCCTTTAATCACAGTATTTATGCCAAGTAATCAGTTTGGCTCAATTTTTTACTGTGATTACATGGACAAAATTTTTATTTGTTTATTTATTTTTAAACCAAAAATAGTCTCATACATTTGATTCATATGCTTTATTTACACATTTGCTATAATGACCTTAAATAGCAGAATTACTAGACTTTGAAGTTTTTGATTTTCTACCTGGCTTTGTACATCTGGTCTTAGCACAGTAGTCAACATTTGGTTGGTGTATAGAAAGATATTTGCTTTGTCTTATCTGAGTATTTTTTGTTTTTCTTCCCCAAAAAAGTTGTGCTCATGGCTGCAGCTGTGTCTCTGGTGATTCTCATCAGCAATCGCTTGAGCCATGTTTTGCTTGAAAAGTTTCTTGGACTCTTACTTTAATGGATCTGGTCCCTTCCAGAGCTCCTCAATCTGACTCAGCAATTCACAAATTAAAGTCTAAAGGTTACCTAAAATACTTTACATGTTTATTTCTAAGTAAAACTGAGGATAAAAAGGGTGATTTAAAAATAAACAACAGAGCCAGGCGTGGTGGCGCATGCTTGTAATCCCAGCATTTGGGAGGCTGAGATTGGAGGATTGTGGTTTGTGGACAGCCTCGGCTACTTAGTGAGGCCCTCCGCAACTTAGTGAGACCCTGTTTCAAAATAAATAATAAAAAATAGGGCGGGGGTATAGCTCAGAGGTCAAATGCCCCTGGGTTTCATCCCCAGACCCACAAAAAATAAATAAATAAACAACAGAAAAAATCTTGTAATTCAGTATTTGCTCAGCTTAAAAACTATGCTGCAGATTGCTTAGTGGTATTAAGTGATCCAAGAAAATTCAGGCAAGCTACTTCTGTTTTCTCTCCTTCCAAATCTTTCATATAGTTTTAGTATGCATGTATAAAAGTAATAATAATATTTAAAATCCATGAGCTTTTAATAACTAGACTCCTGAACCTCCTACTATGCATCAGACTTCAATCTGTATTCTTTTTTAACCCACTAACTTCCATGGTAATTCTATGAGGTAGATGCTACCTACGATTGTCTCTATTCCAGCTGGCATTCTTGCAGTTATAATCTAAAGATTTACTTTCTTATTATTTCAGACTCAGTCCACGTGAGGCCAGGGACCACAGATCTCAGGGCATGGTGGCAGGAAGCAGAGAAAAGGAAAGCGCAGGGGCTGTGTTCCTCCCATCATGGAGGCCAGAAGCAAGAAAGAACAAGCAGGGTTAGGAGGAAACATTTAGATGATCCCCAAGGCTGCACCCCTAGGTGCCCAACTCCAGCCACAACCTACTGGCCTGGGTCACCACCAGTTAACTCCATTACTACTGGGATTTCAACCCTCATGACTCTATTACATCAGCTCCAAACATTAATACATGAGCTGTTTAGGGGACACTTCATAGCTAACTCTAAGAGCCTCTATTTTGCTGTTGAAAATGTCAGGGCATGGAAAGGTTAAATAAATTGCACAGGATCATAAAATTAGTATGCTATAGAGGTAGAATTTATTTATTTTCTAAAAATGTGATTTTATTGGTGCATTAGAGTCTCAGGTCCTAATGAAAATCATGTTGACAGTGACGGTGATGTACACTCTCCCCATTTCCCCCTTCCCGAAACAGAATACTGAGATTGACGTTGGTATATTCACCTGTGCACACACAGTCAATGGTCCCCTTTCTTTCGACCTCCCCCCTGGCTCCACTGAGGTTTCTCCTCCATTATCTGGAGTCCATCTGATATTCCGATTACTCTCTGGCTCGCACATGTTAGAGAAAACATATGACCCTTCACTTTCTGTAACTAGCTAATCTCACTTAATATAGTGTTCTCCAGGTCCTTCCATTTTCTTACAAATGACATAATTTTGTTCTTCCTAATTGCTGGGTAGAATTCCATTTTGTATATTTTCCATAATTTTGTAATTTGTTCATCTATTGATAGACACCTAGGTTGTTTCCATAATTTGGCTACTGTGAACTAAAAAAGCAAATAAGCCAATCAAGAAATGGATAAATGTCTAAACCACTAAAAGAGTATATATTTAATATCTTACTCAAAGAAAACAAGAAGATAACAACCACTAAAAGGCTACTCTTTGTCACATACATTCAATAAGAAGTATAACTATACATTTCTTTTTTAAAATATACTTTTATTGGTATATTGTAATTATACATCACAATGCTGGTGAGGATATGGGGAAATAAGAATGCTGATAGACTATTGATGAGATTACAAATTAGTACAGCAATTATGGAAATCAGCGTGTAGGTTCCTCAGAAGATTGGCAATGAAAGCACCATATAATCCATATATTCCTTTCCTGAGTATCTTTCCAAAGTAATTGAAGTCAAAATATTATAATGATACATTATAATATTCATATTTATGGCAGCACAATTCACACTAGCAAGATTATGGAACCAGCCTAGGGTCCATCAACTGTTGGATAGATTACAAAACTGTCACACACACAAACACACACACACACACACACACACACACACACACACACATCTTTTTAAAATATATTTATTGGTGCATTGTATTTGCATATTATAGTGAGATTTATAGTAATACATGCATATATGCATATTACATAATTTAGTTTCCTCCCTTTCCCTTACTTACCTCCCATTTTCCTCCCTTCCTCCCTCACCTACGCTCCTTCTACTTCTCAAATGGTCTATTTTCTAATTTCCAGGTGACCCCTTTTCTATCTTTTCCTTTCTCTCTAGCTTTTACATATAAGAGAAAATATGTGGTCCTTGATTTTCTGAATTTGGCTGGTCTCACGTGGCATGATGTTCTCCAGTTTCATCCAGTTTCCTGCAAATGACATAATTTTATTCTTCTTTATGGCTGAATAAAACCTTGTAGATATAGAGCACATTTTCATTCCTTCATCTGTTGACAGACATCTAGGTTATTTCCATCACTTTAATCACACATATACAATTGATAAAAAGTGAATCCAAAATGAAAGTAGCCAAACTTTTTATGCACCGTTAAGCTAAATGTGAGAAAAATGCTAACATTTTTATTGTCAGTTTTAAATATGAGTATTTAGCATGTGTATAAAAGTTTACATTATATGCATATGTGTGTATGTATTTGTGTGTGCCTATACTTAAAAGAATATATAATACTAAATATCTAGGTATATATGTGTGTTTAGAACATGTCCCAGACATCTTATATAGTCATCATGTATGCTATACATGTATGGGTACTATGACTACATTTATATGCTTTATTGAAGGAATTTGTTTGAAATACATCTTTTCGCCTCTCCAAGTGTTCTAAGCCTCACATCTCATTGCAGCAACCTCTACAGGAGCTAATTCCGCACAGTTTTCCAGAAGCTTCCTGCAGGCACAACCAAACATTTTCTTCTTTTAGGCTCCTGTTACCTTCCTCTCCTTGGGCATCTCTAGGACAAGTGCTACTCATAAATTAAATTTGGGAAAACAAACACGCTACATAGCAACATTGACCAATGAGGGCTGACAGCTAACAGATACCCCCCCCCCCCTTTATTACCCAAACTGATGATTCTGAAATGCACTTCATAGGGTTTCCCAAAGATTCATACTTGGAAAGGAATAGTCATCCACTGGATGATCAATTCACAGTTCAGGCTCGTGTTGAATTTTTCTCCACTTCCTTTTTGTACCCCTGACCCTTGCCTCCACTCCGCACAATTATGTTCTTAAATAAGCTACTCATAAACCTTCACCTCTGATTCTGCTTTGAGAGACCCTTGGCTAAGACAAGCAGTATTTAACTTACATTTTATTTTTTCAATTATTTGTTTTATTGGTACAATATAGTAAAAATCGGAACTTCAACATGTAATGTTAAAGGTTTCATTGCCTGTCAAGGGTCATTGTTTCAATTTATGGCTTTTAAAAATAAAAGAACTTTCCATGATAAAAGTGGTTTTCAGCCTGGGAAGCATTTATTGCCAGCCAGAAATGGTCTGGTGATCAGAGTCGGTGAAATAGTGATTTATGTCAATGTGTCTGGAAAACAAATTGAAATCATTCTCCAAGCCATATCCTCGTTTCCAGAAAAATTATGTGGTATCATATACAAGTCCTGGTGGGGACATTATGACTTTTAAAGGGCATGTGTTTTATTAAATGTATAATGTAGCTATATGAAATATTAATGGGAGGTGATATTGACTCATACCATATGTTAAAAAAAAGATGATGGATGAGTGTGTAGTGATATATTGTGATTCCACTATCATGTGGCAGATCCTTTTGCTGAATCAAGTTCAAATTTAGGCTACTTTTTGCCTAGCAAGCAAACTCTATGATTTCTTGGTGGCTATTAATAACACAGGGAGTGGGAAGGAAGAGAAAGGTCAAAATGTCATCATGAGTCATCTTGGTCATTAATCATCTAGCATCATCTAGGGGAGAGTTGATATTGGCAGTATTGATATTCTTGGCTGGATAATTCTTTGTTATGAGTAGCCATCCGGTGCACCCTGGGATATTAAGCAGAAACGCTGACCTTTACTGACTCATGCCTCTAGCTTCTCTCTCTCTCAAGTTGTGAGAACCAAAATGTCTGCAGACACTGCCAAATGTGTCCTGTAAAGAGCAAAACCCTCTCAGCTGAAAATCACCACCTTAGGGCAATACAAACGCCAGCTGGATGTTGTGACAAGATGCCAAGCACAGAGTGGGTCAGCGACTTGGGACCCTGACTTGCAGCAATTTACTTAAACTCCACAGGTTTCAGTAGAAAAAAGCAGACCTTAGAGAACTGAGAAGTGAAGGACAGATGTCAGGGTAGAATATCACAAAGAAGGCATGGGTAAGCACTGAGGGTTTCATGATGATAGAAGTGCTGTGTAGGGTCCCCTGCTAGATACAAATTCCATGTCTTACTCACTGCTAATATAGTCCTTGGAAAATTATGTGCACTTAATTACAGGTACTTCAGTTATGATATCTACACCCAAGAGAACTTTTTAGCTAAAACAGCCACCCAAAGTAATTGCTGAATGCACAGCCTACTCTGAACCTGAGCCTCCCTCCACATCTGCCATAGCTGACTAAAGGCAGTGAACTAGACAAGAGCAATCAACCCATCACATGATTGGCACATGGTGAGGAGTGAGGTGAGGCATCAAGGTAGCCGCTTTAGGAGGATGAGCTGAAAAATAAGAAATCGGTGAGAGTAATACTCAGAGGTAAATACAAATATTTGTGGGATAACTGTGAATTTAAACAACATGTAAGAAAATTATTTAAGGCAGCAGAAACTATGAGTAATCAGAAGCTTACACACACACACACACACACACACACACACACACGCACACAAAACACGTGCATACACACACAAACACACATACACACACACACACTTAGAGAAAGAGATATGAGATATGGGACATTCTTTCCTGTATTATGCATCATGTCTCAAACATCACCCTGGGAAGGATGTGCCAAACCCCACTAACCATACTCCAAAATGTTCTTTGTTTGACTTTATTTGAACAACTTATCACCACTGTGATTATCTTTGACATTCATGTGTTTGCTCATTCTTTTTTGACCCTTCTCTCTACCCACTTAAAAGCAAAGTCAATGAAAGCAGCATCTTAGCCACATGGTCACTGCCATGCTATACCTAGACCTAGAAAAACCTCTGCCATACAGCAACACTCAAAATGTTTGAGTGAACAAATAACTCTATGAAATGGAGACTATACTATAAATCATAAACACTACTTGAAAATTATTGTTTAATTTTTATTGATAATCAATATATGTGTTATCTATTAATACTAACTGCTTTATATTATAATTCATTTGTATTAACTTCTCTTGCAAATGTCATTAATTCATGAGGACTATCAGAAGCAAATAATTGTTAAATATGTAAGATAGCACAAAAAAGACAAGTTGAAATTATCTTACCTTGATGTTAAATAATGCAAGTGTTCCTCCTTTTTTATTTCCTCATGTCCATCCATTTGGGCTGAGTTCTGGAAATGACAAGAATAGAAGTCAAGATTTATATCATGTACCACTGTGTCTTACTTTATTTTCTGTTGCTGTAACAAAATGTCCAAGAATGAGACATTTATGAAGAGTAGATAATTGCTAGCTCACAGCATGGTGAGGGGCTTTTTGATGCTTCCTTATATAATTGTGATGGGTATCACTTGATAAGACAGAGCAAGTTCTAGTTTGAGTCTCCTCATAGTCTCCAATGCCATCATGTGAACTCTAATTTTATGACCTGATCTAATCCTAATTACCTCAAATGACCTTTACTCTAAACACCATTAACATAAGAATTTGAGGATTAAGTTTCCAACACAGGAACTTTTGAAGAAGACCTTTAAACCATGGTATCATGTGTAGACAACTAAGGTACTTTACAGATCCACAGGTATCTATATCTATACTAATCTCATTTCTGTTAATAGAATCTCTACCTTTGACCATATGGTAGACAAATAATCTCACCTAGTACTGTTCCCCTGGCCTCATTGGACCGTGAGATAGACATGTATAATCACTAGTTTTATGTGATAACTTAGCTAAAGGATCCAGTTATTTAATCAAATGCTAATCTGTATGTTGCTGTGAACATATTTTGTAGATGCAATTAATATCTAAAAAGAATTGATTTTAAGAAAAGAGATTATAGAAATTGACCTTTTTATATTGGTTGAAGACCTTAAGAGCAAACCTTGGGATATCCCAGAGAGGAAACCCCTCAAGACTGCACCATTGCCACTTGCCCAAGTTTCCTGCCTACTGGCCTGCCCTAAAAATTTTTTAACTTGCCCCACAACTGTGTGAGTCAATTCCTACAATAAATTTCTTAATATATTATACACATATGTGTATCATACTGCTTTTGTTTTTCTGTAAAACTCTGATACAATATGTGACCAAAATGGATCAAAGTTCTTCTCCAGAATTGTTTTAAAGCCTTTTTAATCTCTGAATTTGTAAAGATATCATAGAGCCCTCAGCAAAAATGCCCCATGAGGGGTAAGCTGGCTTGAGGGCAATAAAGAAGAACTGCTGGGATACAGAGTCCAGAGTTGGAAATGGGGATCCTGTAACACTAATCATCTGAGCTCCCAGGAAGCAGTTCCAAGGTCAGCTGTAACCCTCCTTTCTGTAAATTGTTTATGTGTGTATCAGATCTTCCTTTAGCTTAAACTTGTTTGAAATGCACTCTTTCAGTTTCATGCAAGGTAGTAGAATTAGTCATCAACATTTTTTTTTTTTTTTTTTTTTGGTGGTTGAGTTTTCTGAGACCACTTGGCAGGAGGATAGGTCTTTGAAGGTCATCATGAGTGATACTCATTACTCCCAGCCTTATTCTTCATGCAGAAAAACTACAGGGACCCAATAAAGCATTGTTTTTATCCTAAACAAATGACAAGAATAAACTTATTCCTCTGCTATGCCCTGTTGCAATGCATTTTGCCATGTTCAGCCCCTCTGTCTGAATAGAATCCCCACTAGTGGTTAAAGCAACTCCGAACATTTTACCTAAAAAGTGGCATGGATATGCTGGCCCCTGAATGATCCCTTGCGGAATCTGGCTCAGAAAAATGGACTGTGAGGCTCAGTTTGGATATTGGCAGTTATGGCCCTGAGTTTGAAGTAGGGCTAAATGGTAAAGCACACCCATGATGTTGTGTATGACCTGAATGAAAAGATCTGGGGAAAAGATACCAACTGGTAGCAACAGAATTCAGAAAATATCTGGAGAAACAGGTGCCACCAGAGAGGGAGGCCATGAAGTTGAGCAAGTGCCACTCCCTGTTCTCATGAGGTGCTATAGGGCTGAGCTCCCTGGCAAGAAAAATAAAACTTCACTGACTTGAGCTATTCTAAGGTAAGCCCCTGACCCTTATAGCCAAAGTTGCTTGGAACATTAGTGTGACTGGGAGGTGCTTGAGGTGGACCGACCTTGGAATGAAACATTTTAACTGATGGCATAACAGGGTGTTTTTGTTGTTGCTTTTTGTTTTACTTGATTTTGTTGAAATGTGGTCTTCTTATATTACCCAAGCTATCCCTGTGCTCCTGAGCTCAAGCTTCTGTCTTAGCCTTCCAAGTACCTGAGACTAAAAATGTGTGACACTGTATCCAGCCAAATAACACTTTTTAAATGGAAAATCTACTTAGTAAGAAACATAGAATTGCTGAACGTAAATTTAAAGTGTTTGTTAATGTTAACAGAAAGAAAACAACTCTGAGACCCTCATTACTTAATTAAAATGATTTTCCCCTGAGAATATAGAACTGGTATTTAAATAAGTATAATATTTGTGTATGTTATTAGATTGTCCATTAATCTCATTTTTGCTTTTATAGTTTTTTTTTACAAAAAATAAGTAATCCCACAAAGCATAAGTAGTTTTTTTTTTTAGAAAGAATAACTATTGTATTAAAGTAAAGGTAAAACAGGAAAAAATACTGTCCTATTCTTAGAGGAAAATGAGAAAGATGTAGAAACAAGCTAAGAAATTTTAAAAAATTATACAAACCCAGTTACAGGATATGTTGTCGTTATTACCCTAAATGAAAAACACAAATTATAACGTCAGTCCAGAAACAAAATCTGGGAATAATTAGAAATCAGCATGAACTTGCACAGCTTGGGAATGGCCTTCTCTATAGGCACTTAGTGTCTGACTGTCCATTTCTGCAAGATGGATGAGTGCAGGTGCCATAATAAAGCCAAGGCATTCGGTTATGATAATGGCCTGTGACAACCAAAGTGATTCACAAATTATAATTGAATTATAATTGAGTGCAGTCAGGATGTGACAAAATTCACTCTAACACCCTCATTTTATGTTCAAGCCTAAAATTGTGTATGCAAGTCCCCAAAGGCCAGACTAAGTATAGGAAACCGATACTTATCTTCAGCTTTCTTTGTGATTTCCAAGGGGAAGCAACCTGCATCTGGTATCTATAAAATTGCCAGTAGGTAGTGGTCCTCCCAATGGGCAGGTTTTGCTAGAGTATTAACAGTAAGGGTTAAGTGGTAGTAGTCATCAAGAATTGTGTACTTATTCACTCATTTATTCATTTGATAAACATCTCCTTGTTGCTTATCTGTGTATTAGAAGTAGAGGCTCATTGTCTCTGGAAGGAGGCAGTCACTTATACATTATCTGGAGCAATGTGTAGTAGTAGACCTATGTGCACAGGGTTCAGTTGAACTTCCTGGGGCGTGTCTAAAATTACCTAGAAGAATCAGAAAGGCCACCTAAATTTGATGGGCAATGGCTGAGCCAAGTATTAGAGGATTGGCAGGAGTTGGCCATGAAAAGGAGGATGGATGGCACATTCCAAGGCCAGGGGGTTAAAAGAGCTTAGTGACAGAGCAATCTCTGGGGTAGGAAACATACACACAGCCTCTCCACAGCAATAACTTATCTTGTACTGACCAGTGTTGCTTTCTATTTTTCAGATTTAACTCTTATTCTGTACTTGGGTATTTGCTAATTTCTAGGGTTGCAAAATAGGATGAGGGCTGAAACCCTCTTCTCACTTCTTAAATTTACACAACCTATATTTTCATAGCAGAATTAATTTAATTAAAATCTAAGAAGCATCATTATTGACATATGAACAAAATTCTGCATAAACCCCAGGAAAAGATGAAAACTCTGAGTAGTAATGGTTTCATAACAATGACTGTTGATCTGGGTCATGATAAATATCAAGAGTAAACGAGGAATAGATTCTAGATGGAGTGAAACTGGAGCATTCATTTTCTTGAAGCAGTTAAAAATGATTGGAACAAAGGATTCTCCAGAAGAGGTTCTAGGGGTTTGGTAATAGAAGAACAAATTGGCCCTTCAAAGGAGACCAAAAAGTGTGTCTTGACGTTATTTTTGTAACACTCTGTTAATGTAGACTTTGTGTTTACCTGTAATAGCTTAGATAGTGGTTCACAAGGAGGATCTAAGCCTGACACTCCCTCCCATGACTTGACCTAGCATTCAAGTGCTCTTGAGTTCTGGATCTAGCCTTCTTTAGAGGAGACTGCAGAGAGCATCTACCTTATCTGCTTCTAAGCACCTGGTCTCACAGGGGAGGTTAGAGGATTTCTGCAGTTTCCCACCAGTATTCTTAATCAATTTCCAAACAAACATTTACAGATAATAACCCCTTTCTTAGAAGGTAAGGCAAGGCAGTAAGAACAAAACTTTAAATTCAATTTTCTTCTTTTCCAGAGGAGCCAAAGATTTCAATATATTATTATCACTCGTGATTTGACAGCATCTGGTCCTCAAGGAGAGGAAGGGCTTACTGAGAGTAAAGCAGCATCATGTACACTTCTAAAACACATTGGAATATGCCAGTATCAGTAGATACTAAGAGTAGTTGTCAGTTTTATTTCCAGTACCCTTTTCCTAAACCCCTTTTTTCTCCCCTAGGTCTCTTCAGATTATGTTATGTGCATGTGCAAATATGTCCCACTGTGATTCTGACTATTATGTATAATTATAGTGGGTCAATAAAAATAATAAAGAATATTTTTAAGGTAACTAAGTCGTGATCTCTGGGAGTAGGCTGGCTTAGGGCAAAGCAAAAAGATGGATTGGTTTCAACCATGCCAGAGCTTGTGTCTGCTTCATAGTGCTCATGTCAGACTCCATGGTCTGGTAAGTTGGGAACTCTAATAGGATTTCTGTCCTGGTTGGGATTGGCTGTAGGGAAAGATGGGCCTTGGCCTTCTGGAGTTAACCATGTCATAATAAGTTTATAAAGATACAAAGTAAGGGACAATGGCCTCAGAATGTCATGTAGATGTATCTGTTTAAGAGCAACTGCAAGCAGGCTGAGATCTAGTAGTTCCCAGAACTAACTGGAACTCCATTCTGGGAACCGCCAATTATCGGCCATTGTACTTCTAGAAACTCTAAGGTTTCAGGAAGGAATATGGAGGCATAGAAGTACAAAGCCCAGGACCAGATGGTTTCCCAAGTGAATTTTATAAAATGTTTATAGAAGAGCTAATTCCAATACTCCACAATCTATTTCATGAAATAGAAGGAAACAGGACTCTCCCAAATACTTTCTATGAAGCGAGCATCACATTAATACCAAAACCAAATAAACACAGTTTAAGGAAGGAAACTACAGGCTTATATCTTTGATGAACTCGGATGCAAAACTACCGAACAAAATGCTAGCAACACACATTCAAAACCACATCCAAAAAATTATGCAACATGATCAGGTAGGGTTCATCCAAGGACGTGAGGCTAGTTCTACATATGAAAATCAACCCATGTAATTCATCATATAAACAGAACCAAAGGCAAAAATCACATGTTCATTTCAATAGATGCTGAAAAAGCATTTGATAAAATTCAACATCTTTTTATGATAAAAGTACTGTAGAGAATCGGAATACAAGGAACATACCTCAACATCATAAAGGCAATCTACAATAAGCCCACAGTCAACATTATATTAAATGTGGAAAAAATTAGAGAATTCCCCCCAAAAACAGGAACAAGACAATGATGTTTATTATCACCACCTCTCTTCAATATAGTACTTGAGATTCTTGCCAATGCAATAAGGCAAGAAAAAGAAATCAAAGGAGTACAAATAGGGAAAGAAGAACTCAAACTTTTACTATTTGCAGATGACATGATACTATACTTAGAAGACCCAACAAACTCAACCAAAAGGCTTATAGAACTGATAAACAAACTCAGCAAAGTGCCCGGATACAAAATCAATCTTCAAAAACCAGAAGGTTTTCTGTATACCGACCATAAATCCACTGAAAAGGAAATTCAGAAAACACTTCCACTCAGAATTTCCCACAAAAAAAATAAAATACTTAGAATAAACTTAACCAAGGAGGTAAAAGACATCTATAAAGAAAATTATAAAACACTGAAAAAAGACATCAAAGAAGATCTTAGAAGATGGAAAGATCATTCATGTTCATGGATAGGCAAAATAAATATTATCAAAATGGCCATACTTCCAAAAATGATCTACAGATTCAACACAATACCCATTAAATTACCAAGATAATTCCTCACAGACATAGAAAAATCAGTCCTAAAATTCATTTGAAACAACAAAAAACCCAGAATAGCCAAAGTAGTTCTCAGCAACAAAAACCACGCAGGAAGAATCACAATACCTGACTTTAAACTATACTACAAAGCCATTGTAATAAAAACAGCTTGGTACTGGCCCAAAAACAGATATATAGACCAATGGAGCAGAAGAGAAGACTCAGAAACAAGTCCACACACAGCCAATTGATTTTTTACTCAGGGGCCAAAAACATACACTGGAAGAAAGATAGGCTATTCAATAAATAGTGCTGACACAACTGGTCAACCATATGCAGAAAAATGGAAATAAGTCATACTTTATCACCCTGCACAAAAGTCAATTCAAGATGGACCAAAGACTTGGAAATTAGACCAGAGACCTAGAGGCTCCTATGCCAGGTCCAACACTGCAACACATAGGCACAAATAAAAACTTTCTCAACAAGACCCCAAAGGCACAAGAAACTAAAAGGTGAATCAATATGTGGGATTGTATGAAACTGAAGAGCTTCTGTACAACAAAGGAAACTGTCAAGAACCTAAATCAAGAGCCAAAAGAATAGGATATATTTCCCCCTACTCTGATAGAAGACTAATATCTAGAATATACAGAGAACTCAGGAAACTCAGCACTAAGAAAACAAATAACTCAATCAAAAAAATGGGCAAGCACACTAAATAAACACTTCACTAAAGAAGAAATTCAAATGACTAATAAATGCATGAAAAAATGCTCAACATCACTGGCAATCAGAGAGATACAAATCAAAACTACCCTGAGATTCACCTAACTCCAACTAGAATGGCAATCATTCAAAACACAAACAACAACAAATGCCAGTGAGGCTGTAGAGAAGTGGGAATTCTAAAACATTGTTGGTGGAATTGCACATTAGTGCAACTACTTTGGAACAGTATGGAGAATCCTCAGAAGAATGGAAAAAAAATCTACCATTCAATCCAGCAATACCACTTCTGGGTATCTACCCAAAAGAAAGAAAACCAAACTACCAAACTAATGCATGTGTATCTTTGTTCATAGCTGCACAATTCACCATAGCCAAACTATGTAGCCAGCCAAGATGTCCATCAACAGATAAATGTATTACAAAACTATAGGATACGTATACAATGAAATTTTACTCAGCCATAAAAAAAAATCACATCATTTGGGGGGAACTGGATGGAACAGGAGAACATTATACTAACTGAGATTAATCAGCCACAAAAAGTAAAATATTGGATGTTCTCCCTAATATTCAGAATCTGGAAGAAAATGTGTCATAGGAGGTACTCTAGACGAGAAAGGAGAAACCATAGATGAGTAAATAAGGTGACCTAACTGGAGTGGACAGGAGGAGGGAAAAGGGAAATTCCATAATATGCATGACATACATTCATAAACATATCAAAGTCAATCACTAAGCCAAACATGAAAAGGAGGGAGGGGGAGGAAATGGAGTGGGAATTGAGGAAGGGCTAAACGAGTGATGTGTGCATGTATGCCTCTACCATCTTGTACCCCATTAAGATGTATAATTATAATGTACTAATAAATATTTTTTAAAAGAGTAAATGCATACACATCAAAAGCCACCGTGACTTATAATTTCCAGCTCCCTTCTGAGACTTCAAGATAAACTCCAAAGTGCAGTAAAAAAGCAAATTTCTCTTACAAATGAGTAAGAGGAGTCAGAAATATAAGAAATATCTTGGCTCCATGAAAATCTTACTAAGATTATTCCTCTTACAAGTATCCTAATTATAAAATTCCAAGAAATTCATAAGATCATAAAATTCAAATTTCCTAAATATTATTTGCTGAATTTTATTCTTTGACATATATCTTCAACTCAGCAAACTTTGTCAATTAAGCAAAATAAACGTCAGAGGCACAAAATCAGTAAAACACAGTGGGTAACTGTTGTGTAGGTTGCAATAATTACAGAATTTTAAACATAAGTTATTTTCAAGCTGGTTATTCTCCCAACTGCATGCACTGATTAACTCATGAGAGAATCGTGATGTTTCAGCAACTTATTAAGAGCTAGTTTGGGTTGGAAATTTTTGTCTCAAAATGAGTGATAATTGGGGTAGGGCTTGACTACTTTTTCAGTGAAAAATACTTTCTCAGCAAATGGTTGATGTAAATAAGGTTTTAAGATAATGAGAAATTTTTGAAACAAAGGGGACTTTTAAAAAGAATTGATTGATTTGGGGCAGTACTTGAGGACATAGCAGTTTTCTGTCGTCTTTACCAGAGCATTTAGATTTCCCATAGAGGTGCCATTATGGTGCCTTTACTGGTACCATCTACTGAACTTGGTTTCAGATTCCTGGTTTTCAGGATGTTAACTTTCTAGGCCCAATAGTACTGTAGAAACCATGGTGTAAGCAATCACTAAAAACAGGGGGAGCCACAGCAACCATCCTGGGCAAGGTTATCAACTTCCATGTGCCTTCGTTTCCCTGTTTTAAGATGCAGATAACAACAGTATCTACTCCATCGAGTTGTGTATAGTCAGCAAGATGCATTTGCCAACAATGCAGCCAATCTAACTTGATACTGTCCTCCTCTCCCCACACCCTGCCCTCTGCCTCAACACTCCTCCTCATCTCCAACTCTTTTTACCTGGCTAACAGTTATTAGGTAAATGTTTCTTCTAGGAAGACTTTGCTGATTCCCACTTCCCGTGAGTGAATTTACTGCCCTCTGATGAGAGTGCTAGCACTAAATGCGGTATCTTAACAGTCATGATATAGCACTGTAATTACCTATTCACTTAAGTGTACTTCCTCATTCAAACACAGGTTTACAAAAGGCCACCCTGCTCATCATTCCGTTGCCAGAACAGACACAGAAAAGGATCTGTTGCAAACATGGAGTGAATGTGAGAAGTAACCGGAGAAGCAGGATAGATTAGAGAAAAGAAACAGGACAGGAAGAAAGGAAAGGAGGGAGAGAGAAAGAGCAAAGAATGGAGGAAAGAAGGCTAGAGCGCCACAGTTGGGTTTCCATCCCAGGCAATGCCCAGGCACTGAGCCCACTTCATCTAGCTTTCCTGTACAGCCTTGATATCACAAGGACCAGGGATCCTAAACGAATGGAGAAAGCAAGCTAAATTGAGAGGGAGGTTGCCAGGTGGGGCTTTATCATGACCTCGGGACGTACCGTCCTAACTGACGGCAGTCGCAGCACACAAGGGAGGAAGAATCACATCTTAAATGGTCCCCAGACAATGCCTGAACCTCCTGGGGGACTCTCCAGGTGCACAGAGGCAACATCAGAATTCCCTAGATCTGCCTCAAAACACACAATAAAGACCCACAGCTATTCTGAGAAATGTTAACATCCTCATGTAGGAGGTGAGAATGCCAGCTCACAAACACAGGTATGAAAAAAAAACACCCTCATGTTTCTCCATTTTATGGAAGACAGCCCAGTTTTTCTTATATCAGTTTTTAAATCTTAGGCCTATTGCAAAAGGTGACCTTTGGCATCATGGCGTGTCATGGCTCCTGAAATCAGCTGAATTGCTGAGGTGGTAGTTAGGGGCACCTGACTTCTGGTCTTGTCACACCTATGATACTGATTGTTTGCCTCTGGACCCTTGGCAGACATCACCTGTGTGCTACCCACCAAGGCATTGAGTACAGCATTTCTTTCAGGGTCTTGGCCCCTCACCAGGATGCCTTTAAAAGTCAGACTAATGCTCTTTTCTCCAGGATGCCTGTTCTCCATTCTTCTCTTCATGCTGCAGCCCAAGTCCTTGAGGGCCAAAGGGGAGGACACAGCAGAGTCCTACTGTCCCTCTGCTCCTCTAGGTCATGCTGCTTCTGCTACTAAATACTCTTTACCCTTACTCCACCGCCCAGGCTCTCCGTGAAGGCTTATGAAGCTAGGTGTACCCGCCAGTGACTTCTGCTTTCTGTCCTTCTGTAATCTTTCCCATGAAGCATACAGAACAGTCAGCCTGCACAGGCAAAGAGAAAACAAGATCTGAGACAGAAAACCCTACGGCAGGTCTTGAAAACTCAGCCAGATTACGAAATTCCCAAATCACAAGATTAACAATTTTTTCCACTTGACAGCACTGGGGAGTGGGAGGGATCACAATGCCCCAAGGTCCCTTTCAGAATCTTCATTTAGTCTCAAATGGTGGGTTTCTGGACCCTCTGTGTATGGGAACTGTATATGGCTTCCATCTTTCAGCCTGGCTTGTCTACCAGGGTGGGACCTAACCAGGGCAAAGGAGGGGACAGGAGGAGTCTAGGTTAGCTCAGTGCCTGCAGGCTTTTATTTCTGGCAGGCAGCTGCCATTGAAAGGGCCTCTTGCTGAGAAAATCCACCCCTTAGTGCCAGCTGCATCCCTGTATTTATGAGTGAGTGAACCTTTTACCAGCATCACTTAGAAAATGCACACAGTGTATCCAGTTTTAGAAATATAGTTATTTGGCATCCACGCTTTACCCAGAGCTGATTGAGGGATGTGTTTTCTTTTTACATCAACGTGCTCTATTGCTATTGGCAGAGGTTGATGCTCTTGTTGTCTGAGAGGTCAAGCTTACTTGCAATGGCAAGAGGGTTTGCTGGAAGGGGCATACACAAGCATGTGCACACACACACACACACACACACACACACACACACACACACACCAGAACTCACAGCTTCACCAATGATGTAGATCGAGGCCAGGTTAGACCTAGCAAAATCTGGTTCAGATATCTAAAAGTGTCTTTTCCTGGCTTTCCTCTCTGTACAACAGTTCCTACTTTTTAAAATTATTTTCTCTTTTGCCTTATGTTGTTGGCTGTTAGAAGAAAGCAGCCCAAATAAAAAGTGATCTGTCGCATTTTCACCATAATTACTCATACCCATCTGCTTATTGCCTGCATTCTCAACAAACACATGTGTCATTCATTTAACCGCAGCATCAGCCTCAGAGCCTGGCCAGGGTAGAGGCCTAAAACAAGAAGCTACTATTTCTAGCAGCAACACATGCATTAGATCTCCCATTTTCATAGAATTCCAGTATTATTCTATAATTTCTTCTTGACACATATGGTAAACATATCTGCTGAGTATTGGCTATGTGCTGGACTCTTACATGTCTTGTATTCTTCAACAGGAAGTAAACAAGATGGTAATTGTTTTTCCCCAGGGTGGGTGGGTGGGTTATGGTCCAAGCACAGATCCCCCTTCTCCACAGACAGCAGAACAAGGCAACCTTAATGAAAACCTGAATTGGTGCATTCATGACCTCGTGCTAGAAGAGGCCTTGAAAATATCCAGCCTCTTCCAGTTTCAGATAAGGAAGTTGAGTATCAAAACAATAAGCAGTCCACTAAATAAAGCCCCATAAGCAGTTGAAGGGCAAGGCTGGGCCCCACTCCTGTACCCCTTGCAAATGGTCCCTGATCCCTGCAGAGAGCAAAGAGCTCTGCCAAATTCTGTGGTCCAGTGACTGATGCAAGGTAGAGCTGTCTCTCAGGTAACTATTACCTGTGCAAGTAGGAAGAACTAAAGCAGTGAAGTCCTTTCTTTGTTACAATGCTCTCGGGGCAGGAGGAGGAAGGTGTGAAGAGCTACAACAGGCTTCCAGTCAGGTCACGTTCTGTGAAGTCCAGCCAGCAGAAGGCGGGTCCTGACTTGGGCTCCCACAGCGCAGGAGTCATCACTATCTCCTCTCCCGGCTCAGGCTCCGCGGGCCTCTCCCTTGACATCAGGTAGCCATAGCAAAAGCTGTGTTGTCCCTGGGTTTCAGGAGGATCAGAGATTCCTCAAAGCTCTCCTGAAAGTGGGCTACACACCAGCTCTCTCTGTTGATGAAGGGAGCGGGAAGTTAGGGGACTTCATGCCAGGAAGATGCCTTTGAAGTTATCTCTAAAAGGAAGTGGCTCCATTTGATCACATCTAATTCTGGAAGTAGCTCAAGTGAGAGGAAATCTTCCTTTGGATTAAGTTGAATTGTTATAAATAGCATTGTGTCTAATATCTTGATTTTTGCTACAGATAAATTTCTGGCACATGATTGTCCAGATAATTATGTGTTGCTATTTACATGGGTGAGCATATTCCTCTTAGGGGGTGCCAGGCTGTCATCCTGCTTAATCCTTCCAAGGCTTCTCATCACCCTCAGAATGATATTCAAACCTTCTGGAAAGACTCTTGGGTTGATAGTTGAAGCCCTGCCCCAAACCATCCCCATTATGTTTCCTGCCTCTTTGCTGTGCTAGGATTGACAAAATACCTAACTCCCAGCTAGCAAAAGGGCTTTGGTGTTAGCTTTAAAATATGGCTTTGCTATCCTTTCAATGAATAATTTGCACTGTATGCTCAATGAACTTTTTCACTTTTTTGAGAAAAATTTCTGCAACTTTAGAGAAACTCTTAGTGTTGTTGAAGAAAATACCAATCTGATTTTTAAATATAAATCTTAGGAAACAATTGAGCTGAGCTGTTGTGTTCAATATGGAGTACTAGCATGCATTTGTTACCCAGTGATCCTGCTCATACTAGATATTATGTGAGCATCCCTGACCCCAAGATTGGCTGGATGCTCATCAAACCAACTTCCCCTGTTGTTCTTACAATTAAGATGCACCCATGTAGCCATGCTCCATGTAATTCCAGTATTTGGGAGGCTGAGACAAGAGAATTGCACGTTCAGTTTGAGACCAGTGTCAGCAACTTAGCAAGAACTTTTTCAAAATTTAAATAATAAAAAATAATTAAAGCGCTGGGGTGTGTCCAGGAGGTAGAATGCCCAATGTGGGAAAAAGCTGGGTGCACAGCATCCAAACATGGCCATAAATCTCTTTGTGTCATTCTACCCTCTTTCCCTTTCATTCCAACTCTGAAAGGCTAAAGGAACCTGACTCTTTAAATTACTATAAGTAAGTACCCAACACTCAGAGGAAAAGGGCCAGCAGAGAAAGACAGTTTCATCATTTGGAAGGTTTTGGTACTCCAACCAGCCTAGCATTTCTTGGTTAATGCCTGTCCTCTTTTGCCCCACCAGACCTGACATAGCAATGCTGGGCGGTAGCTGCAGCACTGCAGGCAGTGGTGCACTGCCCATGTCCCCTCCGTAGGATAGAGGTAGGCACTCATTCTCCAGCCTCCAGGAGCATTGCTTGCCAAGGGCTCGTACCCCAGTTCTTCCTCAGGTGTTGCCTTCAGCCAAAGGAACTTTCTCTTACAAGGTTATGCTTATCTCTTCCAAAACATCTTGCTTCAGCACCTGCAAAGACCTGGCTCCCTTGCTTCAGTATGGGACCCCTCTGTAGGCTCTTTCCATCTCTGGAGCTCCCTAAGACTCTGCTGAGGGTAGTTTTGCAGTAAATGTTCCTCCTGCTCACGTCTGCTTCCAGGTTGTGTCTCTCCCCAACAAGATTCCTGCATAAAAATCTACCTCAGTCTGTCCCAGGGAAACCAGTGACCCCTCTGGTTGATAACCTCCAGGCAGTCCTTTCTTCTTTGAACAGTGCTGCCCTCCCATGCTTGCTGAGCCAGTCTGCATTGACTATATGCTGCTCCCCTGACAGTTCCAGAAGAGTCTCCACTCTTTCTTCACCCTCCTCTGTCATGTTTCCTAGCTCACAGTTGTGGATGTTGCTGCCACACAGAGAGTAAACTCCTGGAGAGCATCTCTGCGTCTTCCCTGGGGCTGCGACTTAGCAGGCGGTCCTCCAGGCCTGTGCGCCTCAGCGCCGGAGAGGACCATACTAACTGAGGCTCACCACCGGTACAGGGATTTGGGGAGCCCAGTGTGATGCAATAATTTAAACAGATTCACGGGATGCATTTAT